>NW_024070202.1:20282986-20882986 GCF_014754425.2 Oryx dammah | reverse complement strand
TTCATATATTTTAAGGGATATGGATGTTCTTCTTTTGTTAGAGTTGTCAACTTAAAAAAATGCACAATGTGAGAGTTGCAAGTTAAGTTTTATTTGGGGCAAAATGAGGACTGCAGCCTGCAAGCAGCACCTCAGATGGCTCTGAGCGACTGCACCAAAGAGGTAGGGGTGGGAGAAAAGTCAATATATATGTGATTTTGGTGTAGGGGGAGGTCATACAATCAAGCATTTATCTTTGCCAGAGTTTTCTGCTAGTCACAAGGAGCTGATGTCACCATGAAGGGATTCAGTACTTTTCTAGATATGAGAAGATTCAAGGATTGGGTTAATAAAATCAGTTCCTGAAAATATCTAACTATCTGAACATCTGTTCTGCCAGTTTTCCCAGAGCATGGAGTGCCTCCTTCTTGATACTCACCATGAACTTTCTTCTTGGGGAGTTGAAGGTCAGCTGCTGCAGCAGTATTTGTCATTGGCACAGTGTTTTATTCACCTTTTAAAAGTTTTTCACAAGTTGAAGTCAGAAGGTACTTATCTTGTATAAGTTCAAAAGGCAAGGACCTAAAATTCATTTTTATCATGACTTTTTAAAAAATAATTTTTATCTCAGACACCGTTGCCAGAAATATCACAAGTAGACAGTAAATAGTTGTTGAGTGCATAAAGGAATATCAAGAGAGGAACAATACTTTACTATAATTTGAACCATATATATTTAATCCAGTTAAAGGGTGCTAAAGCCTGAGATACAGAAAACAAGCCAGCTTCACTCATCATTATTATTTAGCCTTTCATTATTACTAGTTATCCCCATTTGTGTTGGCTCCTATATTGTGTACTCCCTCCCCACCAGTATCATTTCTTTGCCTCCCACAAAACATTTTACTGCCCTGAGCTCTTGTAAGCATTTGAACCTCTTAAGACTTGAAAGATACTCTGAAAAAAATGAAGGAACTAAGGAACCAATTATAAACTATAGAATGATAATAAGACATTATATAGTAACATGCTAATTAATAGGCACTCAGGAGGACTCATTAAAGTGGACCACCTGGTCTGACTGTAGCACTTTATTGATAGCATGTGTACTATAGAGGCAGGAAAACAAGTATCTATCTGACCCTCCTCATTTGGAACACGCAACATCTGGCAAACATTTTCCTCCTGTTTCCTCCACCTCCCAGAGGAAAAGGGACTATTTATTTCAGAGATTGATTTTAAGATTAAAAACTCATGTGATTGCAATTTAGATTTCTTACTACTCTGCTCTCCACCTCTGTGTCCTGCGGCCCCACAAGCCTCTTTCTAAAGCCTCATCTTCTTGTTCTAAAGCTCACTGACTATAAAGATATCTCTATCTATGTAGATTGAACTGAAATACTCTCTCAAAACATATACATTTACATTCACAAGTTTATTTACATCAAAAAAATTGAAAATTTGCACTAACAAAACTCAGACCATTTTGGTGCAGTTAGAAATGCCTTGAAAGTGCCCTCCCTGCACTCACCGTGGAAATTTACAAACACCATGTTCAGTAGTGATGATAGTATAGCAAGATAACATTTCCTTACTCATATTAACATCGGTATGAAGTAAAATTTATATCCAGTGGTAGACAAAAAGTATACAAAGTCAGAGATAAAAAAATTTTTAAGGACAATGCAAAGTAGTAGAAACATGAAACATCATGGCATATGTTTTTTTTTTTATTTATTTTTAGAGTATAGTTGCTTTACACTGTTTCTATGTTTCAATTTTGAGGAGAGAAATGTAAAATTATCCCAGTCTTTTAGCATGACATTGCGTACTTGAAACATGGCACACTTTCCATGTTTGTCACACAGTGTAGGTATTCTAGTGTGAACAAACGTAGGTTTATTGATGACAGTTCTAGAAAGAAACCTCCTTTAACAGGATCATAATTCTTCTGAGAAGCCCTATTCATGCTGTTTCACTGTTCTGTCTGAGCTTCCCCTGTGGATTTAATTTACCTATCATATTTGGTTTTCTAAAATCTCCAGAAGGGAAGAGAGTATTTTATTTTACTACAGCTGTTGTATTGCTTAGGTGTATGATACTTTTGTAATATAATATAATAAGATGTATTACAGTTTAATGAGTGTTTTCTTTTTTTTTTTTTTTTTGAGTTAGGAGATCACATGTAATTGAATCACACTGAATTGAATAGGTTGGTTTAATTCCTGGCATCAGTAGTGCTAGATCTGCTGGGAAAGCCCACCAAAATTATTTTATCAATTATAGAATTGCACATGAAATAATGGATACCATAATAGACTCCAGATTCAGAGGATGTTATAACTTAATGACCAAGCAATACAGTTAAATGTCATTTTCAAATAAATAATACTATTGATCCAATGTCAGCAGCATATATACTTATAGCTTTTCTTCCTGATATCCAGATCATTTACATTAATCAGTATCCCCCCTCTCTCTCTCACTCTTTCTGTCTTTCACATACAGACACACACACAGTCTTCACAGTCTTAGCATTTAAGAGGTATGAAAGATCCTGAAATTAACTGATGTTATAAAGGAACCAAAGTCTCATTAGCACACTGCTCTTATCAACTAGTTAGTTCATCACTTATACCCTAAAATGTTTCCAACAATTATTTAAAAGCCTAAATAATTTTCAGTCAGAATGTTTCATATTCTAAGTATCATCCATATTTTATATGGATATTAAGTAGTTTATGTATTTTAAAGTAAATGGTAAATATATTTTCATTGTAACCTTCAGATTAAATGTACCATGTCTCATTTAAAATGTCATGCAGAAAAATAATTTCTTTATCACTTATTAGAGACTGCATCAGCCTACAAGTGTTGTCACTTTAGGTTTACTTCAGAATATTGTGGATTTTCTTACAATGACATATTTGCACACAGGTACAGACTATAACTTGGTCGTTACTTTCATTAATAAGAGGATTTTAAATAATTATTGCCTCAGATGTAGTATATAATAGTTTCAAAACAACAAAAATAAAAAGTGGTTATTTTCATGCTTTAGTCATTCCATATGCAGAGAATACAGAGTGGCTGGAAAACACAGGGCTGAAGATTCAGACAAATGAGAGTCTGAATCCAGATTTGTGGATATATGTATGTATGTATGCAGGAATATATTAGCATAAACATTATAATATTTTACTTTTTTAAAAATATTGTTTTTTGTGTTTTGATTTTTTTTAAAGTTTTTAATTATTTTTGGCTGTGCTGGGCCTTAACTGGTTTGTGGGCTTTTCTCTAATTGTGGCAAGGGGGTTGCTACACTCTAGTTGCTGCGTGCGGCCTTCTTATTGCAGTGGATTTTCTTGTTGCAGAGCACAGACTCTAGAGTGTTTGGGTTTCAATAGTTGTGGCTCCCAGGCTCTAGAGCCCAACCTCAAAAGTTGTGGCTCATGGGCTTAGCTGCTTCATAGCATGTGGGATCTTCCCAGACCCCACCCCAGATCCCCATTGGGATCAAACAATGTCTCTTGCATTGGCAGGCAGATTCTCTATCACTGAGCCACCAGGGAAACCCTAATTCCAATTTTAAATTTAATTTTTAGCCTGTTAATGGAAATTTATTTTGTCAAATAATAATGTTATGTTGTTTACTAATGATTAGAAGGTTTGGATTAGCACACTGTTCAAAGAGACATAGAAATCATTTCAAGAGTGTCATAGCATTCCTAGAAAAATGGATAGTTTCTTTCTGAAAAGAGGAATTAGAACGTAGAGGCATAATTTATAAATTTGTTCTCAGTACAGTGGCCAGTGGACAAATTTTTTACCATGTTGGAATAGCCTTTTCCAAAACTTTGCTATACCCACAGACCCAGTTAATGTATCAGAAGCCCAGTTTCTAGACAGTGCTTTCCCATAGAACTTTCTGCAGTGATGGAAATGTCCTTTATCTGTACCATCAAATAGGACAGTCATTAGTAGCCACATTTGGGTACTTAAAAGGTAGAGACAGTGGAGATGAATTTTACATTTTCTGTAATTTTTTTAAATTTAAATAATCACGTGTGCCCAGTGAATATTCTGTTGGACAGCACCCTAGCACTTAATCTTTATTGTGGTGTTCATTTTAGGAGATATTTTTAATAATTGCATTTTGACCCTTACTCTGATAAGCTGTGTTACTGTGCTTCATTGTGTCACAAGCAACAGAAGTCAACTTTAAATAAATTAAGAGGGGAATTTATTAGAAACATATTAAGTTAACTCATGAATTAAAATATGAATTGATCAACTAAGCTTCAAAAAGACAGACAGAAAGCCAACTCCAAGGACCTGAGTATCAGGAGCCTGAGACTTCTAGAGGGGCTACTACTAAAGTGACTTAAGTTTTAATAATCATCCAGAAAGAATCTTACTGTCTTAATGGATCAGGTGTCTAATTGGATCAGTTTATCCTTGATCTGAGCTCAGCTGGTAAAGAATCCTCCTGCAGTGAAGGAGACACAGAAGGTGCAGTTTACATCCCTAAGTTACGAAGATCCCTTGGAGAAGGAAATGGCAATCCACTCCAGTATTCTTGACCAGGAAATCCCATGGACAGAGGAGCCTGGTGGGCTATAGTCCATGGGGTCGCAAACAGTCGAATACAACTGAGTGACTAAGCACAGCACAGGGGTGGAGGTAGATAGGAAATTATCTTGGTACTAAAGTCAGTCAAAAGATCAGTGTAAGCTGGGTAGTCACTCCAACTTGTGCCTAGCATAAATACTAATTTAGATCAATATTCAGGAGGTTAGCATGACCTATAGGAAAAGACTATTTACAATAGTTCAGCTATAGTGTGTGAAGTATTTCTTAAAATCTTCCCTTGCTACTCAGGGTGTTGCATATGTGGTCTCTAAGCACTGGCATCACTGGACATTATTAGAAATGCACAATCTCAGAGTGCAGCCTAGGGCTACTGAATCAGCATGTGCATTTATTAATAAGACATTCTAAGTGATTCGTATGCACACTAGGTTGGAGGAGACCACATAAAATGTGTGTCAGGTCAGCTTAATGAAAGCTTTCACATGATAATTTTTAATCAGATAGTACATATTTATTTACTATAAGTATATATGGATATGGATAAGGGCCACATGGCAGGCCACTGAAGGTACCTCTGGGGCCCAAGAGTGGCCTCCGTCTGACAGCAGCTAGAAGCTGGGCCCTAAGTCAGCTGCAAGGAAATTAACTCTGCCAAAAACCTGGAGGAGTTTGAGAAGAAAATTGTTTCTTACTTGAGTTACAGGTCAAGAGCTCAGCTGTGAACAGAGTGAGCCTAGGTGATATGGTGATTGCCGTCTTTTGAGAAATCAGGAGACCCAGCTAAGCTGTGTCTGAACTGCTGGCACACAGAAACTGCTAAGCTACTAGGTTTGTAGTAACTTATTATGTAGTAGTAGATAACTGATAAAATTGTCATGAACCATAGATGCTATTTCGTATGCAGAATTGGATGAAATCACTTAGAATATAATGCCCAACAACTGTCAATCCAATACTGTTTTATAGGTCACTTTTTAGTCAACTTTTAAAAGCATCTAAGTGCTGTGCTAAGTCCCTTCAGTCGTGTCCAACTCTTTGCAATCCCATGGACTGTAGCCTGCCAGGCTCCTCTCGCCATGTCCTTCTCCAGGGGATCTTCCTGAACCAAGGATTGAACCCTGTCTCTTAAGTCTCCTGTATTGGCAGGCAGGTTCTTTACTGCCAGCGCCACCTGGGAAGCCGTCTACGTGCTATGTCTAAGCCTAAATCCAAGTTTTCAGGAAAGAAAATGTTATTCGGCACACTTAGATGAAGTGTCTAATCCATGAACTAAATCACAGTATCTAGGAAGAAATCAGGGCACCTAGAATGAACACTGGCAAGGCCTCCATCTCTGTGAGTAGGGGGAAGGAAAGTGCAGTTGTCAGAGAAGAAAGCCACGGGCTTGGCAAACACTTTCACATTTGTCTGCAAATCTGTCCACTTGAAAGACTGTAGAATGATACATTTTAATTTTCATTTCTTGGCTACTGCATTTAGGGTCTGTACCAATCAGAATTCTGCATAACAGTTTTTCTGTTTCAAGACCTATTTGTTAAGTAGCTTAGATTCATTTCTAAAAACCACATTTGTCATAGTATTATGTATCAAGGGAGACTTTGTACTGATGTTTTTAAAAGCATGTCTGACATTTTCTGACATGTAGTGTTTTTATTTTACTTAATTAAAACAAACGACTGAGCACACACAAGCACACACACACAAAGTGCATATACCAGGTTGGGAGCTGGCCATGCTTCTTTCTCCTTGACCTATAAACAAAATGATCAGGCTGCCTTCATAAGATGCACTTGATCTTCCAAATTCATAGAATGCAGTAATACTGAATTTCTAAAGAGGTCAAAGAAAGGATAATCTATTTAGCAGGAGGATTGGCTGATACCACAGCCCATCCTTTAGAAGATTACTGTCACTCTATATAAGGTTTACTAGAGATGTTATTGGCTCTCTGCTCTCATCTTCTATGAGACTTTTTGCTTTGGCTTCAGTCTAGGAAGGGGCAGGTGTATATGACCAAGAAATCCTTGCCTCCTGACCTCAGTGATATGTTCCTGAGGTATGTTTGTTAGTCTGGCTAGATCAATCCAGTTTTCTCTTGTGCCAGTGAGTGGGGGAAAGTTTTAGAATTGTAATATGCAGGAACTGTTGGTTTAGATAACTGTGGATATCAGAGAGGGACACTATAAAGAACAGGTGCTGAGGTTATTCTTTTGACATGGCCTCACAGAATTTTATGATGAAGGAGATGATACTGGTTTTTGGAGAAGGCTGATGTACTGGTTAAACGGAGGTGGTGGTGGTAAAGCATAGATCAAAATTACTTTTGTTTCAGAGAAAGGGAACAGCTCTTGGCCTAAAATACCCCCAGAGGATATAAGGGTTGATGGTCTAATCATTCTTCATCTTATGAAACAGAAACATCTAAAAAATTAAACTCTCATATACCTTAAAGAATGGAGTAGGAAATGGCAACCCACTTCAGTATTCTTGCCTGGAAAACCTCATGGACTGAGGAGCCTGGCAGGCTACAGTCCATGGGGTCACAAAGAGTCGGACATGACTGAGCATGCACACATGTACCTTAAAGAATAGGTCAAAAGTTATTTTAGTGTCTTTAGAATAAAGGATTGCCTCAAATTTTGTCCACTTGCAAATTATTCAAAATAAAAGCAGTACATTAACTCATTTTTACAAATAGTTTTCTTTTGTGTGTGTGAAATTCTCATCAATTAATTTAAATGTTCATTTGAAAATGCTTATGAAGTAAGTGGTAATTAATCCTAAAGTTGAATATTCTTAGCTTTTTTTTCTAAGTAATGAGATGTTTTGTGTCTTTAGAATTCTTCATTTTATTTTGTTATAGTTTAGAAATCTCAGAAATAATGAAGTCATAACCAGAAATATAGAATATTCTTTAGTTTGAAATATTCCTAAACAAGGAAGAGACATAAGCAAAATGGCCATATAGGAATTCCTAGGACCTATTTTTATCCAGAAACTTCAGTTTGTGTAACTATCCACACAGGAAAGTGTAACTATCCCCACTTCATAAGTGCTAAGGATTCCAGGTAAGGGATTTCAGGCCTCTGACTTATTCCAGCAGCTGCTCTTTCCAGGAAACCAAAGAGATATCTGCACTCTCTCATTCATGGCAGATTGTACTCACAGTAGCCAAGACACAGAAACAGCCTTAGTGTGTGTTCATGATGACTTCATATCTATGATGAAATGGTAAAGCAAACGTGGTTTATGTACCGCATATGAAATATTATTCAGCCATTTTTTTAAAAAGGAAACCTTAACTTTTGTTGACAGTATGGATGGACCTTGAGGGCATTACAGTAAGTGAAATAAGCCAGAAAAAGAAAGGCAAATAACCATATGTTGTCACTTAACACATGGAATCTGAAAAAGCTGAACTTGCAGAGATGGAGAGTAGAATGGTATTTGTTAAAGACTGAAGTGGGTGGGAGGGGATGGGACATGTTGGTTAGAGTATATATTGAAAACTTCCAGCTGGATACTGCCAATACTGGAAAAGGAAATGGCAACCCACTCCAGTATTCTTGCCTGGAGAATCCTGTGGTTGGAGGACCCTTGTGGGCTGCCGTCTATGGGGTTGCACAGAGTCGGACACGACTGAAGCGACTTAGCATGCATGCATGCCAGCTATAAGATGAATAAACTGTGAGGATCTAAAGTACATCACAGTGGCTATAATTACCAATGCGTATTATGTGACAACCGAAATGTGATAGTACTGGGAAAAGCAATAAACCGCTGAATCATTTTCTCAAGCAAAATTACCAGGCGATTCTGCCCTTTAGAGGAATACTCAAAATTCAGTACTCAGAAAGAGTGGTCAGTGATGTTTGTGTTGAATAATACCTTACACTCTACATTGAGGGCTTTGAATTCTTTCCAGTTTTGCACTGTGTCCTAACAGTGTTATTGCCGAGGTGCCTGATTACACTCACTTGGTTTGGATATTATGCCAGCTTTATAAGTTACCACACTGAAGCTGAGATGAATATGTTCATCCTTGTCCTTCTCAAGTTAGTGCTAATATCTGAAATGATCTTAGATAATTGCCTTTTATATCCTTCAAAATATATCTATTATATGGGTGATTCATAACTTAGAATTCATTATAGATGTTCATTTTCTTAACAAGGGCTTCACTGGTAGCTCAGACGATGAATCCACCTTCAATGCAGAAGATGTGAGTTTGATCCCTGGGTCAGGAAGATCCTCTGGAGAAGGGAATGGCAACCCACTCCAGTGTTCTTGCCTGGAGAATTTCATGGACAGAGGAACCTGGTGGGCTACAGTCCATGGGGTGGCAAAGAGCTGGACATGACTGAGCGACTAACACTTTCACTTTCAGTTTCTTAATAAACCTATGCCAGATCACTCCCTAGGCTTCAGCTAGAATAGACTCAGGTGTAAGATATGACAGATGATCTTAGTCCCTACAGTATACTTTTGAAATCAACATCATAAAAGGGTGATACTATCCTGTCATTTGCAACTTTTAAAGAAAAATAAAGGGTTTCTTCTTTTGCAAATGCATTATTAACTTTTGTAAATTATAATCAGAATTATTCATTCACTGTGCTTAACTATGCAGTGTTGAGTAGAATATTTCAATTAATTATTATTTAAAAATTTATTTTACAGAAGTAAGCACATTGATTTACATTGTTGTGCTAATTTCTACATTATAGCAAAGTGATTTAGTTACACATGCCTTCTTTTTCATATTCTTTTCCATTATGGTTTATCACAGAATGTTGAGTATAGTTCCCTGTGCTACAGTAGGACCTTATTGTTTACCCAATCTGTATAAAATACTTTGCATCTGCTAATCCCAAATTCCCAATCCATCCCTTCTCCATACCCTCACCCCTTTGGCAACCACATGTCTGTTCTTTATGTCTGAGCATCTGTTTCTGTTTCATGGAAAAGTTCATTTGTATCATATTTCAGATTCTACATGTAAGTGATAATCATGTATTATTTGTCTTTCTCTTTCTGACTTACTTCACTTAATATAATCTCTACGTCCATCCATGTTGCTGCAAATGGCATTATTTCATTGTTTTTTTATGACTGAGTAGTGTACCATTGTACATATGTACCACGTCTTCTTTATCCATTCCTCTGTTGATAGGCATTTAGGTTTTATCCATGTCTTAGCTATTGTAAGTAGTGCCACAGTGAACAATGGGATGCATGTATCCTTTTGAATTTTAGTTTTTTCTTAATATGAATGTTTTATTAATCTCTTATTCATTAGATGACTATTTATGACACCAAGTTAAAGTGTAAAATTCACAAGTCACATGTGAATTGATTGTGTAAACCTCATAATGCTTTCTTTATATGTAAATTAAAAAAAATGAAAGACCTATCTGGATGTTAATATTTTTTTCTGTTATTCCTAAGTTGTTTTGTTGAATATAACACATTAAAGAGGACTGTCTACCTTTACTAAGCCAGTATTCTTTATATTTTCTTTCCTTTCCTTATTTCAGTTCTTTAGTTTTCTTGCTCATACAATTAGGTTGAACCATATGAAATTACAGTTTCTGCCTTTTCTTTTATTTGGCTTAACATAAGAGAAATTGCAATAGAAAATGAATAAATTTTTATGATACCAAGAGCATTTGTCTTTGAAGATTCAATGAATAATACCATATGTCAAAATTTTTTCTTGGGAAAAAAGATAACCTGGAATTTCCAGATAAAAATTACATTTAACTGCATCAAAATAAACATTATACTTAGTTCCATTATGATTCTAAGAACAATTCATCTGGGGTTAATCATGTTGTAGACATTATTATCTATGAAATAACATTTATCTTACAGAGACAATGAATATTTCTACCTGAAAGCACACAAAGCATATTCCTTCTTGATTAATTATCTTGTCTTCAAAACTTGATATATGACCAGTCATTCAAACTACTGAATTGTGGATTTTGTGTAAATTCTATTTATTATTACAAGTAACCTATCTTAGTAGGAGGAGCAGTTTTCTCAGAACTACAGAGATGCTGTCTCCCATTATTAAATCCTAGAGCGCTTTCATTGTAAACAACTGTTTTGTTGGTACCTATAAAACAAAAGTCAAATTAACCTAAGAACTTCTTTGAACAAGAAAAAGCAGTTTTGGAAGCTTCACTGAGGCCTTCTCAATGGGCCTTACCGATGCTAAGAGCAGTTAAGAATATCAACAAAAAACTTGGAAAAAAACAAAAAAGTTCTAGCTATTATTTCAGTGAGATAAAATTTTTTTTTTAAAAAAAGGAGTTGCCACTAACGAATTTAAAAATATTCTTTGGACGGTTATTTAGAATGGGATAACTAAAATAGACATTTATGTGATTAAAATAAGATTTGATACTATACACCTAAAGCTGGCTTCCCTGTTGGGTCAGACTGTAAAGAATCTGCCTGCCAATGCAGGAGACCCAGGTTTGATCCTTGGGTTGGAAAGATCCCCTGGAGGAGAGAATGGCAACTCACTCCAGTATTATTGCCTGGAGAATTCCATGGGCAGAGGAGGCAGGCTACAGTCCATGGGGTCACAAAGAGTTGGACACGACTGACTAACACTTTCACTTTCACCTTGGTAGGATGATTCTGCAATGTCTTTTTCTTGTTTTACAGTTAAGCTGTAAAACTGGTAGCCTAGTAAATAAATAAATAATGATAATAATATGCTACAGTTATATTCTGTCTTAATATAAAATAATAAACAACTAGGTACCTCACTGTTTGCTCATGTTTTGTTCTAACATGATGGACTATTATTATACAGCGATGATGCAAACAAAATAGTCAGTATTAAAAACAGTATCTACTGTTAATATTATTTTGTACTCTAGTCACATTAAGATTGAGTGAAATCTTTTTTAACTGAAAATGACGTTAGTTCTGTTTTTAAGTATTGGAACTGTTGGTAGATGTATCAAGCTGTTTGGGATTTGGTGGCAAATCCTTAGATATCAGGACAGATAAGAGAAAGCAATATAAATATAGAATAAAAGAAATATAAATTTTTAGTTTTTAAGAATATTGTTTGAAGTTAGACAGAAGAACAACAGAAAGTTTGTCTATAGTGATCCTTTGTAATACTTTAAAAAAATTATGGACATTGACTGAATATAGTCATTATTAATATCTAACTAAGTTTCTTAAGTATTTTTCAAAATGGGCCTTTCAGATATTGGCTAAATTGCGTTTTGGTGAAATTAAAGGAAAAGAAGGTACAAGATTGGCCAGTAGTTTAGTTTTTATCTTGTAGACTAGAGGTCGATGTGAATATTATTCTATCCCAGAAAAATTATGTTCCATCCCTCCTCTGCTAACCTTTTTCCTTTCTTGCCTCTCTTCCTTCCAGCCTCCCACCTTCCTTCATTTTTTATTTTCTCTCTTCTCCTCTCAGTGAAATTAAGACAAGGGGGGAAAATGAGTTGAGAGAAGAGATGGGAAATGCTCTTACTACCACAAAGAATTTCAATGACAAAACAACAATCTTAAAGACAAGGAATGATCTGTTAACTCCTTTGTCCATGTGCTTTGGAGGCCTTTTCTCCCCAGTAATGCTGTTTGTGAGATGATGATGATCTATCTTAGATATCCTCAGTGTTACTCTGGCCACCATGCCCACTGTAAGGCTCTTTATCCAATTTCACAGATGATAATTTCTAGTTTGTAAACCATTGGTTATCAGTTAAAAGAAATCATGCAGAACTAATGCTTTGGCTACTGTAATTAATCTTTATACAGTTTAATCCCTGTTTGATGAATTGATCTGCATCAAAGAATGGAGTATTTATTCCAAATCATATCATTGGTGTAGTGATAATCAATTTTTACTATCATCATAGTCATCTAGAAGAAAGGAGGAAGAAAATGATATATCTTGCATATAGACCATTAGTCATCATGTTGCATTTCATAATGTTTTACTAAATGAGGAATTCTGAATTCTTTGCCTTCCTACACAAGGTCAACTCTGGATATAAAATAACAAAGAACAATTAAGAATAATAAATGAGTAATGACAAAAGTTGAGCTTCCCAGGTGACTCAGAATCTGCCTGCCAATGCAGGAGACAGTGGGTTCTGTGTCTGGGTCAGGAAGATCCCCTGGAGTAGGAAATGGCAATCCACTTCAGTATTCTTGCCTGGTAAATCTCATAGACAGAGGAGACAGGTGAGTTACAGTCTGTGGGGTCGCAAAAGAGTCAGACACGACTCCGCGATTAAACCACAATGACAAAAGTATTAAAGATTTGGCTCTTGTTTAGTTTATAATCTATCACATATTACATTCTAACTCTTAATTAACTTATTATACCAAATTATTATATGTAGTAAAAAATATACTTAGTAAATCTTGCTTTAAAATCTTTTAAAATTCTGTAGCTACTCCAGGATTATTCATTCTCTTGGGGGGACACTTGGCAATGTTTAGAGATATTTTGTCTGTCATGATTTAGAGTTTACTCTTGGCATCTAGCAGGAGGCCGAAGTTATTGCTAAATATCCTGCAATGCACAGAAAAGCCTCCTTTAACAAAAAATTATCTGGTCCAAAATATCAGTAACGCTGAGGTTATGAAATCCTGAGTTAAATATACATTGAACACTTACTGGGTCCTTGATATTGTGCTTAGGAATATCTGGGATACAAAATGGGCTAGGTAATCGATACACTCAAGAAGCTTGAAATTGCAGAGAAGAATTGAGTTGAAAGTGCAAATAATGATAACAATGATAAATTGATTAATACATCACAAAAAGACAAAATAAAGTCATAAAGACTCAGTAGAGTCAACTCACACTTTCTTGGGAACTTATTTTTACAAAGAGTGCATATCTGGAAGATTGGCTAGAAGTAAAACTTTGGCTCCAGAATTTCTATGAAATTGTTATTTTTAAAAGTATTTTCCAAGTTTCCCCCCTTGTTGTAGCCAGTCTCCAAGATGCTCCCCAGTTATCCTTTTGTCCTGAATTATGTGCTTCTGTGTAGCCCCCTCCCACACTGAATGGTGCTGACCTATGTGACCAATAAGATACGGAGAAAGTGATATGGAAACTACAGGGTCCAGTCATAAAAGGTATCGCAGCTCCCACCTTGCTTTCTTTTGGATCTCTAACTGTAGAGGAATCCATGTGCCATGTCATGAGGACACACAAGCAGCCTTGGGAGAGGCATATATGCAGAAGAACTGAGGATTCCCACCAACAACCAGCACCAAATTGCTAGCCAGGTGTGTGAGTGGATCACTCAGCTATCATCAGGCCTCAAAATGACCTCAGCCCTGACAAACATCCTGGTTGCAGCCTCGTAAGGGACACTGAACCAGGACTGCCTGATATAAGCAGCTCCCAAATTTCTAATGCAGAGAAACTGTCAGAGAAAATAAATGTTTATTGTCATTTTTAAGCTTCTAAGTTTTGGAGTAATTTGTTATGTAGCAGTATATACCTAATATATTCTTAATGAAAGTTGTCTCATATTATGCTTCTAATAACAGTGTATGAGAGCACCTGATGTCCTCTGTCTACACATTCTAACACAGTGTGGTGTCATTTTTTTTTTCTTTACAATGAAATAGGTTAGTTGGATTGCATTTTCTTAGTGTGGTTAAACATATTTTCACATATTTAAGAATTATTTAATTCAATATGGTATCTATTCACATACTTTACTCATTTTCTACCAGGTATCTGTTGTTTTCCTATTTATTTTTAGGGACTTGTCATATATTGAGAAAATTTGCAATTTGTGTTTGACCCAAGTTGCAGATTTTTTCCTCTGGATTTTTAAAAATGATTTTTCAATAAAAATATTTAAATTTTTTGTGGTAAAAATTTTCAACATTTAAAAAATTACTTTTAGACTTTGTCCCACATTTACAAAACTCATCCCATTTCTGAGGTGACTCAAAATCCTACCATGGATTTTCTAGCATTTCTAGGTATCCTTTTTATATTTAAATATTTAATTCATCTGGAGTTTATTTTATATTAAGGTATAAGGTAAAGATTCAGCTTCATTGATTTTCTTGTTCCAAATAGTTACTCAAGTCAAAACAGCAATCATTCTGAACCAATCTTTCTCCTAATTTCAAATGTTTTCTTTCTTTTATACTAAATTGTGTTTGTATGTGGATAAATTTCAGGTTTTAAATCTATCTAGTGTATTCTATTGGTTGAGCTCTCTGCCTATGTTATGTTACTATAGAGTTACATTATTTTTATGATATACTACTTTGCAGAATGATTCTCTCTATTTACTAACTCAATTCAATATTTATTGAGCACTTGCTGTATGTCAGATATTGTTTTAAGTTTTCAGGAAAAAGAGTGAAAATATCTTCGTGGAAATATACTTCTCAGTGGAGAAAATAGACAATCTTAAACCAAATAAGTTTATGATATGAAAAAAGCAAATTGGTATAAATACTATATTTTATATAGGATTTTCACTGGCAGTTTCTCTGAGAAGGTGACATTTCATGTGGAAGTAAAATAAATATGATTTAATAGAGTAAAAGCATTGCTGGCAGAAGGATGAATGAGTACAAAGCTGGTAGGCATTCGAAATGCACATTCGAGGATTATTACTGGAGAAGAGTGGGCTTCCCAGGTGGTGCTAATAGTAAAGAACTCACACGCCAGTGCAGGAGACAAAAGAGATGCAGATTCGATCCCTGGGTGGGGAAGATCCCCTGAGAGGACATGGCATCCCACTCCAGAGTTCTTGCCTAGAGAATCCTGTGGGCAGAGGAGCCTGGTGGGCTGCTGCCCATAGGGTTACACAGAGTCGGACACGACTGAAGCAACTTAGCATGCATACATGCATTGGAGAAGGAAATGGCAACCCACTCCAGTATTCTTGCCTGGAGAATCCCAGGAATGGGGAGCCTGGTGGGCTGCCATCTATGGAGTCGTACAGAGTCAGACACGACTGAAGAGGCTTGGCAGCACCAGCAGCACCAGAAACAACCAAGGTGCTCATCAATGGATGCATGGATAAAGAAGATGTAATACTGTCAACCATGATAAAGAAGAAAATTTTGCAGTTTTTTACTATATGGGTGAATTTTGAAGGCACAATGCTAAGTGAAATTAGATGGAAAAAAGACACACTGCATGGTATCATTTATATATGGAATCTAAAAACAACACAAAGAATACATATAAGCAGAGAGTAGAAAAGTGGTTCCAGGGGCTGAGGAGTTGGGGAAATATCGAGAGGTTGGTAGAGGGGTACAAACTTTCAGCTCTAAGATGAATAAGGTCTGCTACTGCTACTGCTAAGTCGCTTCAGTCATGTCCGACTCTGTGCAACCCCATAGACGGCAGCCCACCAGGCTCCCCCGTTCCTGGGATTCGCCAGGCAAGAACACTGGAGTGGGTTGCCATTTCCTTTTCCAATGCATTAAAATGAAAAGTGAAAGTGAAGTCTCTCAGTTGTATCCGACTCTTCTACCCCATGGAGTGCAGCCCACCAGGCTCCTCCATCCATGGCATTTTCCAGACCTAATATAAAACACGTGGACTACAATCGGAGAAGGCAATGACACCCCACTCCAGTACTCATGCCTGGAAAATCCCATGGGCGGAGGAGCCTGGTAGGCTGCAGTCCATGGGGTCGCTAAGAGTCAGACATGACTGAGCGACTTCACTTTCTCTTTTCACTTTCATGCACTGGAGAAGGAAATGGCAACCCACTCCAGTGTTCTTGCCTGGAGAATCCCAGGGACAGGGGAGCCTGGTGGGCTGCCGTCTATGGGGTCGCACAGAGTCGGATACGACTGAAGCGACTTAACAGCAGCAGCAGCAGTTGATAATACTATACTACACAATTGAAATTTTCTAAGAGAGTAGGACTTTAGTGGTCTCATATTTTAAAAAGAAAGCAAGGAAGAAAGAACAAAGAAAGGAATTGCTAGGCACCTGGAGTGGAGGACTCCTATACTGACCTATCCTGTTCTCAAGGAGGTCACAGTATGGAGAGAGCAGTAGTCACTAGGATTTGATGAAGTCATGAGTGATTATCATGAGGCTCAGTTTAGCAATTTTATGTTTCAATCAGTTCAGTTCAGTCGCTCAGTCGTGTCCGACTCTTTGCGACCCCATAAATCACAGCACGCCAGGCCTCCCTGTCCATCACCAACACCCGGAGTTCACTCAGACTCACGTCCATCGAGTCCGTGATGCCATCCAGCCATCTCATCCTCTGTCATCCCCTTCTCCTCCTGCTCCCAATCCCTCCCAGCATCAGAGTCTTTTCCAATGAGTCAACTCTTCGCATGAGGTGGCCAAAGTACTGGAGTTTCCACTTTAGCATCATTCCTTCCAAAGAAATCCCAGGGCTGATCTCCTTTAGAATGGACTGGTTGGATCTCCTTGCAGTCCAAGGGACTCTCAAGAGTCTTCTCCAACACCACAATTCAAAAGCATCAGTTCTTCAGCGCTCAGCCTTCTTCACAGTCCAACTCTCACATCCATACATGACCACAGGAAAAACCATAGCCTTGACTAGATGGACCTTAGTTGGCAAAGTAATGTCTCTGCTTTTGAATATACTATCTAGGTTGGTCATAACTTTTCTTCCAAGGAGTGAGCGTCTTTTAATTTCATGGCTGTAGTCACCATCTGCAGTGATTTTGGAGCCCCCCAAAATAAAGTCTGACACTGTTTCCACTGTTTCCCCATCTATTTCCCATGGAGTGATGGGACCGGATGCCATTATCTTCGTTTTCTGAATGTTGAGCTTTAAGCCAACTTTTTCACTCTCCTCTTTCACTTTCATCAAGAGGCTCTTTAGTTCCTCTTCACTTTCTGCCATAACGGTGGTGTCATCTGCATATCTGAGGTTATTGATATTTCTCCCGGCAATCTTTATTCCAGCTTGTGCTTCTTCCAGTCCAGCGTTTCTCATGATGTACTCTGCATAGAAGTTAAATAAGCAGGGTGACAATATACAGCTTTGATGTACTCCTTTTCCTATTTGGAACCAGTCTGTTGTTCCATGTCCAGTTCTAACTGTTGCTTCCTGACCTGTATTCAGATTTCTCAAATTTTGGTGAAATATATGTTCCAATATTTCATTCATTTTCAATGAGATTGATTTATTTTTATAGCATTTTAAGTATTATATATTCATAAAATATTCATTTATAAAATACATATTTCTCTTCTAGTGTCCTTTTTCTATTTCTAGATATAATCCAAGATTTTGCAATGTATTTAGGCATCACATCTCCTAGTTTCCTCTAGTTTGCGGAATTCTCTCTGTACTTTCTTGAAAGTTTTAAAGATTACTGGTTCAATGTTTTACAGAATATTGCTCAATTTCGGTATAGATGATATTTTCTCATGATTTCCCTGAGATTCTAGGTCTTGAGGAAAAATATCACATAGATGAAATGCCTTTCTCATTGCATCCTGTCAGAGGCACAGAATAGAAACATGTATTCACTGGTGAGCTTAACCTTGATCACTTGTTTGACAGTGTATCTGCAAAGCTTCTCCCCTGTGAAGTCATTGTTTTTCCCTTTACAGAGTCTATTCTTTACAAGTGAGTCATTAAGTCCAGCCCAGAGTAGGAGAACTGAGCTCAGTTTTCTGGAGAGAAGGGTATGAAGATGTTTGTGTAGGTGTTTAAATGACTGTAATAATTAATACATATCTTTTGAGGGGATACTTTGATACTATGCAACTATCCTGTTTCTCCTCAAAGTTTTGACCACTGATTTTAACATCAGCATATCTTGTCTGCAGCATTTGTTACTGTTGTGTTCTAATGGTGATTTTCTGTTTCTCACACTTGTATATTTAATCTTTGGAATTCTTCTGTAAGAAGGATTTGTTCTTTCTCTCCTATTTGTTTCTTTAATTCTAGGGTTTGAAAAACTTTTCCTGATAAGGTCCAGATAGTAAATATTTTAGACTCTGAAGGCTGGATTTTGAAGGCAAAATCCAAAGTATATATTACTGTAATAGTTGCTCTAAGACATTGTTCCAAACTTTGCAGTCACTTTTAACTAAGTTGTGTCTGAACCCATGGACTGTAGCCACCAGGCTCCTCTATCCATGGGATTTCCCAGGCAAGAATACTGGAGCGAGTTGCCCTTTCCTTCTCCAGAGGATCTGTAGTCTGCTGTTAATTGTGTATGTGTAAAAGAGCATTTCATAATGAGACAAATATTTTTAAAAAACTGAGACATTTGGACATTGTCTTCTGGATACATTTTAATTAATGGAACATAAAATATGCTCGTGAGAGAACTTGGAGCTGTTTAAAGATTTGACAATTGGAAGATACTTTTTCTTAGTGGAAATACAGTCTCATAAAACTTCAGCCAACTTCAGACATAGGTTCCTATATTTTATAGATGATAAAACTGATGCTTGGAGGACTTAAATTTTGTGAGGTCCTATATAGGGCTGAGATCAGAGTCTAGACTCTAATACTAGTGAGCGGTTTTTTCCCATTATCCTTTGCTGCCAAGTACAAGAAGATATGAATATGTCAGATAAAAAAAAATGTAGAGTTAAACTAGTCTTTTAAAAAGTTTTACAACTATAATGATTTAAGAGTGACCATTACCTGTAATATTGGAAAAAGAAAGTCCTTGTCTATTTGGTGTTTATGACTGCTCACTGCCAGGGAAGGTGGCAAGCAATAAAAGAAGTGCACAAACATAAAACAAGTGCTCTGGCTACCATTTGTTTTAGCAATTGTCAGGGAAGATAAATTAGTCAGCACAAATTCCCCAGAGGTGGCATGGTGTGTAAGACTAATAAAACCATACCTGATGATTCCCCTGGAGAACGAAAGAATAACCTCAAAGAAGAATCAGAATTAACAGGAAATGAGACCAATCTTTCACAGCACCATGAAGGTTAGAAAGATAAAGCTATAGTACTCCAAAAGCCATGAAATTACTTCTAAAGGCAATAATCGATTTAGTGGGAAACATTAGAAAACTACAAGTCAAAAGCAACATCAACAAGAATGGTAAGCCCTGGAGGTCACAACCATCCAACAAAATGCCAGCTAAGCCCTGTTTCCCTCCGCCTGCTACTCAGTTAAGATTGATTCTGTCCTGAATCCTGAGCCTGAAACAACTGTTTCCTGGGGAGAATTCTTTTCACTTACTAAAGATTACCTTTCCTTCACTGCTTTTACAAAAAGGAAGTAAGGAGGGAAAGGGGGAAAAGAAGAGAAGAAAAAGTCTTGCATTTGTCCGTTTCTTCCTTGATTATTTGCTTTACTTGACTGGTTGATCAGAAGACCTTCAATGAGATAGATTAGTTCAGCATTTTTTATGTTTCTCACAATAATATGAGTTTATTATAATAATAAGTAATGATTTTCTCAATCATTTCAAGTCTTTTCTGAGTAATATGCATTGCTCTGTGCTCTGATAGGGCTTCCCAAGTGGCGCCTGCAAATGCAGGAGACACAGGTTCAACTCCTGAGTTAGGAAGATTCCCTGGAGAAGGGAATGGCAACCTGCTCCAGTATTCTTGCCTGAGACATCCCAGAGACAGAGGAGCCTGGCAGTCCATGGGGTCACAGAAGAGTCAAACATGACTTAGCAACTAACAACAACAATAAATTTACTTACACATTTAGTTTTTGCCAAATAGCTATACTTTCTTGAAGAAACAATTGATTCTTTCATGTACTTCTGTTTACTCTCAAGTGCCATTACCTAGAGACAAGCACTTCCAGTCATTTAATTTATTGTTCTAGTCTTTAGCTCATACTTCTAAATAACATGCACATGCTGATACTCCCTGATTTTCAGTTACAGATATCTATTGAATTCCTTGGATGAGGTATTACTTCTCTTTTTCTCCTCCCCTCTCATCACAAATACTTTCCCTCTTCCTGTATTTCCAATGTACATGTTCATAACTGTTGGCTAAATCAACATTTAGCATTTGTAATATTTATACATACCTAAATATTAATCACAACAAAGGCTGTATATTTTTCTGGCCACGTAAAATATACTTTTGATTTTCTGGGAAAAGTTATGTTGACTGTCTCCCATTGGTAACTTCTGGTTTTGCCCTATAATAACATGGAATTTTTTTTCCAGTCTCCCAAAGAAAATACACTCCACAGTGAAGCAGTTAGTGAAAAAGATTTTTTTAAAGACCTGTTAAAAGAGGATACTTAAGAAGAACACGGGTCATATATTGTATGCCACATAATATTTTTACATCTTTAAAAATCTCCCTGAAGACTCGTTCCCATGTCTTTTTTCTCAGTTGCCTGATAGTGAAGGGCAACTTTTTCCAGTTGCCCTCCCTCCTAGTAATTTATGTAATTCCCTATGCATAGAGCTCTCTCTAACTCTCCCATCTTTTGATTTGCCTGAATCTTTCTTTTTTTCTTTTTATTTTATGGCTGTGCTGCAGGGCATGCAGCATTTTAGCTCTACAACCAGGGATCAAATCCACATCTCCCGCATTGGAAGGCAGAGTCTCAACCACTGGACTTCTGGAAAAGTCCTGCCTGAATCCTTCCTGATGCCATGTATTGTAGTCCTCCTCAGGCTTTTCATCCTCAGAAGCAACATGTGACATCAGTGGTATGTCTGTGAAAGACCTTTGTGTCAGACAGATTAGTCGGTTATTTCATGGTGATGTTGTTGTTTAGTCACTAAGTTGTGCCTGATTCTTTGTGACCACATGGACTGCAGCATGTCAGTCTTTCCTGTGCTTCACTATCTCCTGGAGTCTGCTCAAACTCATGTCCATTGTATTGGCTAGATAGAGTTTCCTCAAACTTTATCCAACCAGCTCATCCTCTGTTGCCCCCTTCTCCTCCTGCCCTCAATCTTTCCCAGCATCAGGGTCTTTTCTAATGAGTGGGCTCTTTCCATCAGGTGGCCAAAGTATTGGAGATTCAATAGCAAACAAAGCAACTGACAAAGAATTCATCTCAAAAATATACAAGCAACTCCTGCAGCTCAATTCCAGAAAAATAAACAACCCAGTCAAAAAATGGGCCAAAGAACTAAACACATTTCTCCAAAGTAGACATACAGATGGCTAACAAACACATGAAAAGATGCTCAACACCACTCATTATCAGAGAAATGCAAATCAAAACCACAATGAGGTACCATTTCACACATTTCAGAATGGCTGTGATCCAAAAGTCTACAAGCAAAAATGCTGGAGAGGGTGTGGAGAGAAGGGAGCCCTCTTACACTGTTGGTGTGAATGCAAACTAGTACAGCCACTATGGAGAACAGTGTGGAGATTCCTTAAAAAACTGGAAATAGAAGTGCCTTGTGACTTAGCAATCCCACTGCTGGGCATACACACCAAAGAAATCAGAATTGAAAGAGATACATGTACCCCAATGTTCATCGCAGCACTGTTTATAATAGCCAGGACATGGAAGCAACCTAGATGTCCATCAGCAGATGAATGGATAAGAAAGCTGTGGTACATATACACAATGGAGTATTACTCAGCCATGAAAAAGAATACATTTGAATTAGTTCTAATGAGGTAGCTGAAACTGGAGCCAATTATACAGAGTGAAGTAAGCCAGAAGAAAAAACACCAATACAGTATGCTAGCGCATATATATGGAATTTAGAAAGATGGTAATGATAACCCTGTATGCGAGACAGCAAAAGAGACACAAATATATAGAACAGTCTTTTGGACTCTGTGGAAGAGGGAGAGGGTGGGATGATTTGGGAGAATGGCATTGGAACATATATATTATCACATCTGAATTGCCAGTTCAGGTTCAATGCATGAGACTGGATGCTTGGGGCCGGTGCACTGGGATGACCCAGAGGGATGGGATGGGGAGGGAGGTGGAAGGGGGGTTCAGGATAGGGAACACATGTACACCCGTGGCAGATTCATGTCAATGTGTGGCAAAACCACTACAATATTGTAAAGCAATTAGCCTTCAATTAAAATAAATAAATTTATATTAAAAAAAACCAAAGTATTGGAGATTCAGCATCAGTCCTTCCAATGAATATTCAGGATTGATTTCCTTTAGGATTAGCTGGTTTGATCTCCTTGCTGTACACAGGACTCTCATAAGTCTTTTCCAGCACCACAATTCGAAAGCATCAGTAGCTCCTAAACATAAAGTGGTGGTGGTGCTGGTTTAGTCACTAAGTCGTGTCTGACTCTTTGCAACCCCATGGACTATAGCCTACCAGGCTCCTCTGCCCATGGGATTTCCCAGGCAAGAATACTAGAGTGGGTTGCTACTTCCTTCTGCAGGGTATCTTTTGGACCCAGGGGTTGAACTTGCATCTCCTGTGTTGCAGGTGGGTTCTTTACTGCTGAGCCACCAGAGAAGACCAAACATCAGGTACTTAATATAAAAAGATTTCTTGTTTACAACACATGCCCAGAGCAAGTTGGTAGGAGGGGGTCTGCACCAGGTTGATTTATGCTTCCATAATCATGGTCATAACACATTATTTTCACTTACAATTTTAGGAAAAGCAAGTCACATGTATATACTTAACTGTAATGGTTACCCTACTGTGTGCCAGGAAGGAAAAACAGTATTTTAAAGTAGCTCTAATAATAATTTTAACCATTATAGTAACTATGTGCGCATGCATGCTAAGTCACTTCAGTCATGTCTGACTCTTTGAGACCCTATGGACTTGAGCCTGCCAGACCCCTCTGTCCATAGGACTCTCCAGGCAAGAATACTGGAGTGGATTGCTGTGCTCTCCTCTCGGGGATCTTCCTGACCCAGGGATTGAACCTACATCTCTTATATCTCCTACGTTGGCGGGCAGGTTCTTTACTATTAGTGCCACCTGAGAAGCCCTTGGTAAGTATGAGTGAGTGATAGTCACTCAGTTGTGTCCAATTCTTTGCAACCCCATGGACTGTAGCCTGCCAGGATCCTCTGTCCATGGGATTCTCCAGGCAAGAATACTGGCATGGGTTGCCATTTCATTCTCCAGGGTATGGTAAGTATAGGGACTCCCTATACTGCAAACAAAGGAGACTTTTACAAATAACATATATATATTTAGTTACTGTTGTATGTATTTTTCCTAGAAAAATCTTGACAAAATGCAACACAAGTCCATGGTTTCTCTTATGTTTACATTTCCTAGGTGTTGTTGATCTTCTTAAATCATTAAGCTTATGTTCTTCTCCCCAAAACTTGTGAAATGTTTGCCATTTGCTGTAAATATTTTACTGCACAAGTCTCCTTCCACTTTGCTTCAGAGAGTCCAGTTATTATATTGTTTGATATTGTCCCACAGGTCACTGCAACTTTGTTCATTATTTTTCAGTTTCTTTACTCTTCCTTTTGCATAATTTCTACTAATCAGTCTTCACATTCTTCAACAATTTCTTCCACTATCTCCAGCAATTTTTCATTTAAGTTATTGACCTTTCAGTTCAACTTTAGCATTTTTTTTTTATTGTTTTCACTTCCCTGCTGTATTCTCTTTCTACTTACTCGTTATTGTTGTCGTCCTTGTTGTTCAATCACTAAGTCACATCCAGCTCTTTGTGGCTCCATGGACCACAGCACAGCAGCCCTCCTTGTCCCTCACTATCTCCTGGAGTTTGACCAAATTCACATCCATTATTTACTTATTATTACAATGAAATAAACATTTTATTTTTCTGCTTTAAACATATTTGTTTTTATTTTATTATTTTATTTATTTATTTATTTAACTTTACAATATTGTATTGGTTTTGCCATACTTCAACATGAATCTGACATGGGTGTACACATGTTCCCAATCCTAAACCTCCCTCCCCATACCATCCCTCTGGGTCATCCCAATGCACCAGCCCCAAGCATCCTGTATCCTGCATCGAACCTAGACTGGCAATTTGTTTCTTATATGATATTATACATGTTTCAATGCCATTCTCCCAAATCATTCCACCCTCTCCCTCTCCCACAGAGTCCAAAAAACTGTTCTATACATCTGTGTCTCTTTTGCTGTCTCGCATACAGGGTTATCATTACCATCTTTCTAAATTCCATATATATGCGCTAGCATACTGTATTGGTGTTTTTCCTTCTGGCTTACTTCACTCTGTATAATCGGCTCCAGTTTCAGCCACCTCATTAGAACTGATTCAAATGTATTCTTTTTCATGGCTGAGTAATACTCCATTGTGTATATGTACCACAGCTTTCTTATCCATTCATCTGCTGATGGACATCTAGGTTGCTTCCATGTCCTGGCTATTATAAACAGTGTTGCGATGAACATTGGGGTACACGTGTCTCTTTCAATTCTGATTTCCTCGGTGTGTATGCCCAGCAGTGGGATTGCTGGGTCATATGGCAGTTCTATTTCCAGTTTTTTAAGGAATCTCCACACTGTTCTCCATAGTGGCTGTACTAGTTTGCATTCCCACCAACAGTGTAACAAGGTTCCCTTTTCTCCACACCCACTCCAGCATTTATTGCTTGTAGACTTTTTTTTTTTTTTTAAATTTTACTTTACAATTCTGTATTGGTTTTGCCATACATTGACATGAATCCACCACGGGTGTACATGCGTTCCCAAACATGAACCCCCCTCCCACTGCTTGTAGACTTTTGGATCACAGCCATTCTGACTGGTGTGAAATGGTACCTCATTGGGGTTTTGATTTGCATTTCTCTGATAATGAGTGATGTTGAGCATTTTTTCATGTGTTTGTTAGCCATCTGTATGTCTACTTTGGAGAAATGTCTTTGGTTCTTTGGCCCATTTTTTGATTGGGTCAATTATTTTTCTGGAATTGAGCTGTAGGAGTTACTTGTATATTTTTGAGATTAGTTCTTTGTCAGTTGCTATTATTTTCTCCCATTCCGAAGGGTGTCTTTTCACCTTGCTTATAGTTTCCTTTGTTGTGCAGAAGCTTTTAATTTTAATTAGGTCCCATTTATTTATTTTTGCTTTTATTTCCAATATTCTGGGTGGTGGGTCATACAGGATCCTGCTGTGATTTATGTCAGAGAGTGTTTAGCCTATGTTCTCCTCTAGGAGTTTTATAGTTTCTGGTCTTACTGTGTATGGTGTTAGAAAGTGTTCTGGTTTCATTCTTTTACAAGTGGTTGGCCAGTTTTCCCAGCAACACTTTTTAAAGAGATTGTCTTTAATCCATTGTATATTCTTGCCTCCTTTGTTGAAGATAAGGTGTCCATAGGTGTGTGGATTTATGTCTGGGCTTTCTATTTTGTTCCATTGATCTATATTTCTTTCTTAGTGCCAGTACCATACTGTCTTGATGACTGTGGCTTTGAAGTAGAGCCTGACGTCAGGCAGGTTGATTCCTCCAGTTCCATTCTTCTTTCTCAATATTGCTTTGGCTATTCAAGTTTTTTTTGTATTTCCATACAAATTGTGAAATTATTTGTTCTAGCTCTGTGAAAAATACTGCTGGTAGCTTGATAGGGATTGCATTGAATCTATAGATTGCTTTGGGTAATATACTCATTTGCACTATATTGATTCTTCTGGTCCATGAACATGGTATATTTCTCCATCTATTAGTGTCCTCTTTGATTAAAATAGCTTCCTTAACGTCTTTGTTAAATCCAACATAGGTACCTGGTCATCACTGATGTGTTTTAGGGATTGGCGCTCATCCCTCAATACCCAGGCACCTTTAATACTGATAATTCCACTTGGACCTCAGATGTCTGATCACTCACAGCAATGGTGGAACCAGAGTTAACCCTGGCAGAAGATAGCCCTTAATGGATGACCACCCCAGGAAGAGTCTAAAGCACCATGATCTGTACTCAGCCTGAAGTACTGTTGCTTTTTCTGGGGCCTGCTAATACATCTTCCCATATTGTACTGCCAAGAAATGACTGTTAGGACTTAGAGAAAATGAACTTATGGTTCTCAGGGGGAAAGGGTTGTGGGAAAGGAAGACATAGTTAGGGAGTCTGGGACAACATGTACACACTGGTAATTTAAAATGGATCACCAGCAAGGACCTGCTGTGTAGCTGAAGGAATTCTACTTAATTTTATGCAGCAGTCTGGGGGAGAATGGATACATGCATATGTATGACTGAGTCCCTTTGCTGTTCACCTGAAACTATCACAACATTGTTAATTGTCTATACCCCAATACAAAATAAAATGTTTAAAATGAAAAACGAAAGAAAGAGATGACTGTTAGGGCACTGGTGACTCCTTTTATATGCCATCAGATTGAGCTAGTCTCTTTCTGGAGTGCCAGGCTGTTACTCTAAAGTCTTCTCTTTAGTTAGGGACCTTAGTTGGATTATGGGGCCAGGAGAGGACTCTGCAACTTCCCTTATGTAGTTAAATATTAACTGTGAGGCCTAAGAACCAAAGTAAAGGACCACTCATTTGGGAAGTATTTACATAATGTGCTGTTGTTTCCTGACCTGCATACAGATTTCTCAAGAGGCAGGTTAGGTGGTCTGGCATTCCCATCTCTTTCAGAATTTTCCACATTTTATTGTGATCCACACAGTCCAAGGCTTTGGCATAGTCAATAAAGCAGAAATAGATGTTTTTCTGGAACTCTCTTGCTTTTTCTATGATCCAGCGGATGTTGGCAATTTGATCTCTGGTTCCTCTGCCTTTTCTAAAACCAGCTTGAACATCAGGGAGTTCACGGTTCACGTATTGCTGAAGCCTGGCTTGTAGAATTTTGAGCATTGCTTTACTAGCATGTGAGATGAGTGCAATTGTGTGGTAGTTTCAGCATTCTTTGTCATTGCCTTTCTTTGGAATTGGAATGAAAACTGACCTTTTCCAGTCCTGTGGACACTGCTGAGTTTTCCGAATTTGCTGGCATATTGAGTGCAGCACTTTCACGGCATCATCTTCCAGGATTTGAAACAGCTCCACTGGAATTCCATCACCTCCACTAGCTTTGTTTGTAGTGATGCTTTCTAAGGCCCACTTGACTTCACATTCCAGGATGTCAGGCTCTAGGTGAGTGATCACATCATCATGATTATCTGGGTAATGAAGATCATTTTTGTACAGTTCTTCCATGTATTCTTGTCACCTCTTCTTAATATCTTCTGCTTCTGTTAGGTCCATACCATTTCTGTCCTTTATCAAGCCCATCTTTGCATGAAATGTTCCCTTGGTGTCTCTAATTTTATTGAAGGATCTCTAGTCTTCCCCATTCTGTTGTTTTCCTCTATTTCTTTGCATTGATCACTGAAGAACAGACTGGTTCCAAATAGGAAAAGGAGTACGTCAAGGCTGTATATTGTCACCCTGCTTATTTAACTTATATGCAGAGTACATCATGAGAAACGCTGGATCAGAAGAAACACAAGCTGGAATAAAGATTGCCGGGAGAAATATCAATAACCTCAGATATGCAGAAGACACCACCGTTATGGCAGAAAGTGAAGAGGAACTAAAAAGCCTCTTGATGAAAGTGAAAGAGGAGAGTGAAAAAGTTGGCTTAAAGCTCAACATTCAGAAAATGAAGATAATGGCATCTGGTCCCATCACTTCATGGGAAATAGATGGGGAAACAGTGGAAACAGTGGAAACAGTATCAGACTTTATTTTTGGGGGGCTCCAAAATCACTGCAGATGGTGACTGCAGCCATGAAATTAAAAGACGCTTATTCCTTAGAAGAAAAGTTATGAGAAACCTAGATAGCATATTCAAAAGCAGAGACATTACTTTGCCGACTAAGGTCCATCTAGTCTAGCCTATGGTTTTCCCTGTGGTCATGTATGGATGTGAGAGTTGGACTGTGAAGAAGGCTGAGTGCCAAAGAATTGATGCTTTTGAACTGTGGTGTTGGAGAAGACTCTTGAGAGTCCCTTGGACTGCAAGGAGATCCAACCAGTCCATTCTGAAGGAGATCAGCCCTGGGATTTCTTTGGAAGGAATGATGCTAAAGCTGAAACTCCAGTACTTTGGCCACCTCATGCAAAGAGTTGACTCATTGGAAAAGACTCTGATGCTGGGAAGGATTGGGGGCAGGAGAAGGGGACGACAGAGGATGAGATGGCTGGATGGCATCATGGACTCAATGGACGTGAGTCTGAGTGAACTCCGGGAGTTGGTGATGGACGGGGAGGCCTGGCGTGCTGCGATTCATGGGGTCTCAAAGAGTCAGACACGTCTGAGCGACTGATCTGAACTGAACTGAACTACATAATGTGCTAAAAATGTTTCATCTTTGGTGTAGATAATTAGTCAAATATTTTATCACCCCTTAGTGTCTGGAGTCTGTCTCCATGTTATCAGTTTTATAGCATATATTTAAAATTATCTTTTAAAAAAGATATGTATATTTTTTAAAGTGAAAATAACTTATTTCCCATTATATATATTTTGATAGCTTATAGGAAAAAGGAGGGCCCAATTAGCCTGACTCACTTCTAACTCATCCACTGGATCACCCATCTAATGGAGGAAAATGTAACCTCCATTATTTTAAAATGTCTAAAGAAAAACATTCTTCTGTGAGTTTACTTCTAAATTCATTCATTATTACATTAACTTAAAATATTGTAAAAGCTATTTAAATTTTCCAAAAGGTGACATACCAACTTCTGAGAAGTGAAAATAATCCTAAGGCAAAACCTTAATTATTACATGCATATTTGATTTGTTATTGTAATGCATTTTAGTTTTAATTATTAAAGTCTAAAATAAAAATTATTTAATGCTGAGAACATTGAAAATACTAATGTAAATTTATCTCAAAGAATAAAATTCTAGTGAGAAACTGAATATCAACTATTAAATATTAACTTATAGTGTCTTGAGAAAAGGATATTAGCATAATGACAATCTAGGCATTTACTCACGGCAGAATATATTTCTGATTAAGAGTATTATTTCAGGCCCAGTAAGCAAACAGAGCACCCATTCATTTCATGTAAACCTCTGACTAGCTGCCTATGGAAACAAATGTTTCTTGTTGCTCAACTAGGCTGGGTTCAAACTGGTGACCTGGAGGTGAAAGGTTGTGGATTCTGTTATCAATCATGTAAGTGACCCCATTCCTCTAACAGCAAAGCACTGGCTCAGACAAGGGAGGGGAGAATTATTTGATTCAACTCATCAACACATTATGCCAGTCTGTTAGCAAATATCATCTTGTACAAAATATGAACAGCATAAAAAGTAGCTTACTTTTATTGGAACATATGGAACATATGTGAGGAAAATGTGCCAAATCCAATATTCTGCAGATTGCTATGAATTGTTAGTGAGAAGATTCATTTGCAGTTCCAAGGTATTTCTTGCCTGTGACTGTCAAACAATGCCAGTATGATGGATTGAGTTACCCCAAGCAGATCTCCTGTGAATAGTTTCTGGCCTCTGTCGGATAACATTACAGACATGACTTTTACACTCACTGTTAACATATGTGGAGAATAAGTTATTTCACTTTTCTGTCACACTATTTTTTTATTTCTTTGTATTAGATAACACAATAGAGAGTAAAAAAATGATTGTGGATATATAGCTGGCAGAGAAGTCAAGAACTGCAGTCTGGAATACCCATTGCTTCATAAAGATCACTCACATACATAATTTCTGAAAACAGAATACAAAAAAGTGGAGAAAGAATGTTGTCTTATGATTAGTTAGCAATAAATACTGAATGCAAATATGAAATGTACTCTTGTGCTTTTGTCTGAGATAATCTGACTCCTAAAACACTGTAGCAGAATGTCTTTTCTGAAAGGATTCCAAAATGGTTTCAGCTGCAATTTTATGGCCAATTCATCAACAGCTTACTTTGTGCCACATAGTGTTCTAGAATACAGAAATGGACAAAGCCAATAAGTTACCTAGCGTTGTATGAACATAACTGATACCCTACTGAGAAGAGATAATACACAGAGAGAAACAAATGATAATGACAGTTTTCATAAGTAATAGTTTAAAGAACCCAAAGCGAGGTAAGTGAAATGGGAGTCATGTAGTTTTATATCATTAGATAAGTTATTCATAAAAGGTCTGTGTGAGCAGATAACATGTGGGAAGAAGTATGAATAAAAAAGAAAGCAAGTTTAAGGTAAAATTCATTTCAGGCAGAAAGGACAATTAAAGGACCATGGTAAGGAATTTGTGTGGAATGCTCAAGAACTGACAAGAAGATCAGTGTGTCTGGAGAAAGTTGGATGAAGGAAGGAAAGGCAGACTAGAGGATGAGAGTTATCCATGGGCTAGATCATTTGGGACCAGAAGTTATAGAAATGCTTTGGGATTTGTTCCAAGTGTCATAAGTATTTTTGGAAGGCTTAAACACAGGGATAGATTATTTACCTGTTAAAGAACTTCTCTGGCTGGGTATGGAAATAGACTCTAGAGGGTTAAGAATTGAAGAAAACAGTTCATTGCAGTAGCCCAGGCAAGAATTCCTGATGGATGGAACCAAATGATTATAAGTAGTACTCCTACTCTGGACATAATTAATGCTGGTAGGATTTTGAGTATGAGAGGACCAAAGGCATCAAGAGTACTTATAAGAGGTTTACCTGATAAGCTGAGTGAATGGCTGGGCCATTACCTTAGATATGGAACATTAGAAGAGATGCCATTTTGAATGGTAAAGGGATCAACACTCTATTTTGGACAGGATAAATGTATGAGAAAATGCCTGCCTTTATTTTCTATGCTGCCTCACAAGTCATCACAAACTTAGTGATTTAAAACAACACAAGTTTATTATTTCACAGTTTCTGTGGGGTTGGAATCTGGCTGTGGCTTAGCTGGATTCTCTACAAGCCTGGAAGCAAGCTACCAGCCATCTGGGTTCTCATCTGGCAGTTTGATTGGGGAAGGATCAGCTTCCAAGCTCATTCAGATTGTTGGCAGACTTCCTTTCCTTGGAGCCATTGGATTTATGTAGTCTTGCTTCTTTAACATCAACAAGGAAAGCAAGACTCTAGAACAATCAGCTACCAGGATGGAGACTTATATAATACCAGAGTTGGAGAGATAAGTTTTAGAGTTGTTAAAGCATTGATATTTAAAAGTCTTGGGTCTGGAGGAAAATATAGTCAATGGTGACATGGAAATGGTAGTTTATTTCAGTGGACATATAGAGGGAATATTCCAGTCAACTAGAGTTTATTAAAAGGTGCAGAAAATAATCCTAAGATCAATTTTGCTACTTAATGGGTCAGTTCTTGTCTGCCTTCACATGGCTATTACTCTTAACTAATTGTTGGCTGCTATAAGAGAGTCGTGTGCTTAGTTGCTCAGTCATGTCCAACTCTTTGTGACCCATGGACTGTAGCCCGCCAGATGCCCTGTCCATGGGAGTTCTCCAGGTGAGGAGTTGGTTGCCATACCCTCCTCCAGGGGATCTTCCCAACCCAGGGACTGAACCCATGTCTTCTGCATTGCAGGCAGATTCGTCACCATTTGAACAAGCCCATCAAAGCTTTAGGATGTGCTTCCCAGGTGGCTCAGTGGTACGAATCTGCCTGTCGGTGCAGGAGACATAAACAACACAGGTTTGATCCATGCATCAAGAAGACCCCCTGGAGTGAGAAGTGGCAACCTGCTCCAGCATTCTTGCCTGGGAAATTCCATGGATAGAGGAGCCTGACAGGAGCAAAGGGGAGCTCCTCCTTTGTTCCCCATAGGGTTGCAAAGAGTTGGAAATGACTGAGTAACTGAGCATGCCCACATACACACACACAACAAATCCCAACACAAATAATATTCTAAGAGCTTTTAAAAGGTCATCTAATTTTATCCTTATAATAAACTAATGAGATAGACAATATTGCTCTTCTAATTGATGAGAAAGCTAATGCCCAAGATCATACAGTTACTAAGTTCAGTTCAGTTCAGTCACTCAGTCGTGTCCGACTCTTTGCGACCTCATGAATTGCAGCATGCCAGGCCTCCCTGTCCATCACCAACTCCCGGAGTTCACTCAGACTCACATCCATCAAATCGGTGATGCCATCCAACCATGAGGCATAACTAATGGATATGTTGTGACTTCATAATCTACACATTTAACCACACCCTTCATAGTGTCTACCACTGTGTCCAAATTGCCTGGGTCCCGATTCCAATTCTCCACTTCTGATCACTGACTGGTATTCTTTATGCCTGCATGATTTTTTTTGATTTGTTTTCTCTCATCCTCCATCCAGATAGTATCTAGTTACTTCCTCTTTTCCTTAAGAGCTCTCTACATATACTTTGTAGACTGCAATTGATTCAATATTGTGTAATAGAGGTTATCTTTCACAAACTTTAGTCTCATCTCTAAAGACTAAGTTATCTAACGAATCCAAATCTGAATTAAAGTAGTGCACAAGAACAAATTAGTTAAATCTGTTAGTTTGAACCTAAAGAAAGAGGAAGTCCAAGAGAAAGGAGGAAGATGATTTTGAGTAGGAGAGAAAGAACTAAACACATTCATCATTCTTACAATTATTATGCAAGTAGGCTATATGCATTATACATAAGAATAAACCAGGAATTATGACTTGAGAAATAGCTTAAATATTTTAAAAGGGATGGTGCAAAATATGTTTCTCAATCATAATGGAATGCATTATAGTAGAAATTTTAGTTGATTCCTTTTTGTCTTATTGTACTTAGTTCCTGGTGAATGGTTATAACTAATACATCTTATACAGCACATTCACTTATTTTTGTTCAAATTATATAGAGGATATGGTTTAGTATATCTTTTTCACTCTAAGCATTTTTATCCTTGACCCAGTATTAGCATTAAGGTATATTTCTATTGCATATTCAAATCGAGGGGTACAACTATATAGAAGATCCTTTTTCTTACTGAAAAACAGTCCAAGATAATATATTATTTTAAAAGATCCAATATTTATAATAGTTTTTACTAGGGAAAACCCCAATCTAATTTTCCTGGATAGATATTTTAAAGAATACAACTTAAATGATTCTCAGTTCAGTTCAGTCACTCAGTCGTGGCCGACTCTTTGCGACCCCATGACGCGCAGCACGCCAGGCCTCCCTGTCCATCACCAACTCCCAGAGTTCACTCAAACTCACATCCACCGAGTCGGTGATGCCATCCAGCCATCTCATCCTCTGTCGTCCCCTTCTCCTCCTGCCCCCAATCCCTCCCAGCATCAGAGTCTTTTCCAATGAGTCAACTCTTCGCATGAGGTGGCCAAAGTACTGGAGTTTCAGCTTAAGCACCATTCCTTCCAAAGAACACCCAGGGCTGATATCCTTCAGAATGGACTGGTTGGATCTCCTTGCAGTCCAAGGGACTCTCATGAGTCTTCTCCAACAAACAGTTCAAAACATCAATGTTTCAGTGCTCAGCTTTCTTCACAGTCCAACTCTCACATCCATACATGACCACAGGAAAAACCATAGCCTTGACTAGACGGACCTTTGTTGGCAAAGTAATGTCTCTGCTTTTGAATATGCTATCTATGTTGGTCATAACTTTTCTTCCAAGGAGTAAGCGTCTTTTAATTTCATGGCTGCAGTCACCATCTGCAGTGATTTTGGAGCCCCCCAAAATAAAGTCTGACACTGTTTCCACTGTTTCCCCATCTATTTCCCATGAAGTGATGGGACCGGATGCCATGATCTTCGTTTTCTGAATGTTGAGCTTTAAGCCAACTTTTTCACTCTCCACTTTCACTTTCATCAAGCGGCTCTTTAGTTCCTCTTCACTTTCTGCCATAACGGTGGTGTCATCTGCATATCTGAGGTTATTGATGTTTCTCCCAGCAATCTTGATTCCAGCTTGTGCTTCTTCCCGCCCAGCATTTCTCATGATGTACTCTGCATATAAGTTAAATAAGCAGGGTGACAATATACAGCCTTGACGTACTCCTTTTCCTATTTGGAACAAGTCTGTTGTTCCATGTCTAGTTCTAACTGTTGCTTCCTGACCTGCATATAGGTTTCTCAAGAGGCAGGTCAGGTGGTCTGGTATTCCCATCTCTTTTAGAATTTTTCACAGTTTATTGTGATCCACACAGTCTAAGGCTTTGGCATAGTCAATAAAGCAGAAATAGATGTTTTTCTGGAACTCTCCTGCTTTTTTGATGATCCAGCAGATGTTGGCAATTTGATCTCTGGTTCCTCTGCCTTTTCTAAATCCAGCTTGAACATCTGGAAGTTCACGGTTCACGTATTGCTGAAGCCTGGCTTGGAGAATTTGAGCATTACTTTACTAGCGTGTGAGATGAGTGCAATTGTGCGGTAGTTTCAGCATTCTTTGTCATTGCCTTTCTTTGGAATTGAAATGAAAACTGACCTTTTCTAGTCCTGTGGCCACTGCTGAGTTTTCCAAATGATTCTAGATGTAAACAAATCACTTCTCATATCAGAAGTATAGAGTATGTGCCTATGTAAAATTGCATGTTCATAAAGTCATTGTTGATCCTCTTAAACTTGTTCATCATAGTAATCTGATCTAAAGACTTAGGTATAATGTGTATGATTGACTGTTCCTGAGAGGGCTTCTGAATAGCAAGCCTAGTTCCAATAATAAGTATTACTGATAAAATATATTCCCAACAAAACTAGGTCTTTATTTTACTCATTCTTTATGTAATAGAATCTGCTGTCATTAAGGGGAGAAAAATTATAGTCTCTAAATGCAAGTTATCTCAGTTTGTATGATATCTACCTAAGCTAATTAATTCTAATATTTTACAGTGTTTACTTTGGACTTTCTTTTACATTTTATTATGAAAAAAAAAACAAAGTTGAATATCTAGCATTGTTTTTTTTAAAAATTAGAGTCATCTTTTCCTCATTATTTCTACTTATAGTACTTATATATAATTTTAAAAAATGTTAACTCAGAACTATGCATTTGAGAGCTGACCTCTCAAAATACATAGAGAACAGTCCTCCATAAGTTCCCACTGCACTGCACAAGGATGTGGTTGGCTGTTACTCACTTTGCTCACCTTCCAGTTCCCTGAAAGAGCAGAATGATGCCAAATACTACTTGCTCACACTTTCATGTTTCCTGTGAATCAGATTGTAGGTACTTTCTAACAGTTTATTAAGAACATAGAAGCAATAACAAATTTATCAACAGTGAATGAAACAATGACCAATCGTCTCATATTTTTGTGTTCTGTAGGAAAACATCAGTGCAAGGAACCCAGGCTTGCTTTTCTGGACTCATGATTTTTTTTTTTTTTTCCCTGAAAGGAATTATAATTTGTGCTTTAAAAAGAAAGTGTAAGTGGCTTGAAGAGATTTCACCTTTCTGGGACTTAGTTATGCAGCCTGAAGGAAAATTGAATTTAGACTACAGGTAAAACTTAATCTAAACTGTTTGGCCTGCCAGATGGGCTTCCTACTGTTTATACTTCACTTCATATTGAAGACAGCCTACATTTAGTAACAGTATTTTACAGAGTTTGCCTTAATCTTCTTGCTTGCGTGCTAACTTGCTTCAGTTGTGTCCAACTCTGTGTGACCCTATGGACTGTAGCCCTCCAGGTTCCTCTGTCCATGGGATTCTCCAGGCAAGAATGCTGGAGCGGATTGTCAGGCCCCATGTGCCTTTTTGTGGGAACTTTGAAGATTCTTTGTATCTACTAGTACATATGGAAACACAGACAACCTCAAAAGTATTAACCAAACTGACATTAAATTAATGCGCTATATTATCTATGTGAAATTAAAATATGTGATGTATTCTGACTTCATTCTGGATTTACCTCTTAGAAAGTGGTGATGATCTTTAACCACTATGACTAAAGAAGTTGATTAAGTCTGTTCTGGCATATCTCCTTTGAATCTCCTTTTCGCTTGATCTATGTATCTATCCTGAGTCCTCGGTCACTAAAATGACTTCATGCTATAACTGCCAAGTTTTTGTACACAAGATTTCAATGTTAATTTTTTTAATTAATACACTTTACATTATGAAATAGTTTATTTCTGGAAAACAATATGACACTTTATAAAGTTAAATATACAGTTGCCGTATGACCTGCCAGTTCTACTGCTGGGTCACTCTAGAGAAATAAAAATTTAAGTTCACACAAAAACCCATACATGAATGTTTATAGCAGCTCTGTACAGTGAATGGATAAACAAATTGCTGCACAATCACTCTGTGAAAGACTACTCAGTACCAAAAGGAACTTCATACATGCATCAACTTGGATGAATCTCCAAAACATTATGCCAAATGAAAAAAAGCCAAAAGTTTAAACATTGTGTGGTTCCTTTGATGTGGCACTCTAAACAAAGACAAAGCTACATTGACAAATCAGTGGTGGCTGGGGTAGAGGAGGGGGTATGACTGTGAAGGGGGAGCACAAGGGAGATATTCTGGGGGTGATGAAGCTGTTCCACGGGGTTTTCAGGATGGCTTAATGGGTAAAGTATCTGCCTGCAACGTAGGAGGTGCAAGTTTGATTCCTGGATTGAGAAGACCCCCTGGAGAAAGAAATGGCTACCCACTCTAGTATTCTTTCCAAGAGAATCCCATGGACAGAGGAGCCTGGCAGACTACAGCCCATGGGGTTCCAAAGAGTTGGACATGACTGAGCACACACACACACACACACACACACAGAAGCTGTTCCTTATTCTGGTTGTGATGGTGGTTACACAAATCTGGATCTATATGTATAAACATCATTGAGTTGTATACTGTCTGCTGTGGGCTTAATCACTCCATTGTGTCCAACTCTTTGCAATCACATGGACTATAGCCCACCAGGTTCCTCTGTCCATTGGGGTTCTCCAGGCAAGAATACTGGAGTGGGTTGCCATGCCCTCCTCCAGGGGATTTTCCCAACCCAGGGACTGACTCCAGGTCTCCCACATTGCAGGCAGATTCTTCACAGTCTGAGTCACCAGGGAAGCCCAAGAATACTGGAGTGGGATCTTCCCAACCCAGGAATCAAACTGGGGTCTCCTGCATTGCAGGCAAATTCTTTACCAGCTGAGCTACCAGGGAAGCCCATATATGCAGTCATGCCTCATCTCAGAGAATACTACTGTAAAGGTTGGAAGAGGGGTCACCCCTCTGACATCTGCTCTGCTCGCCACTACCCTGGACTTCTACTTTAGGAGGGTTTGAGATTCATGGCAAATCAAGAACCTGTTGCCTCCTGCTCTCCGTTCTGCTCAGGGCAGCCAGAGCTTCTCCACAATAAAAATCACTGGACAACTCTCTCAAATTCATATCCTTCAGCATGTTCCCATGGTTTTTCGGATGAAATCCATATCTCTCACCCAGATGTCCGATCTGCTTCTGCCCTCCTCACACCCTCCCCACACGCCTCCCTGACTCCAGCCACAGTACCCTCATTTCTGCGCCAGGAGTACACAGACTTCACTCCCAACTCGGGGCCTTTGCACTTACTCATCCCCTGCCTGGAACTCTCATTTTCCTCCGATCTCCTTATGGCTAACTCATCCTGCACATCTCAGCTCAAGTGGCCCCTCTGCAGAGAGCTTTCTTTCTCCACTTCCCCCGGATGGCTCTCCTTCCTTCTAGTTCCCCGCTTCATAGTCATGGGTCCACTCTGAAATCACCTAGTTTATTTGGCTGTTGATGCCCATCTCCCCTGTGAACTGTGAACTCCAGGAGAGCCACAGCCTTATCTGCCTTGGTTACCACTGTTCCCTGGGGGCTAAACACAGAGCCTGGCACGCAGTAAGTTCATAAATTCAAAATGTTCTATGAATTGATAAATCTTGTCTTTTTCTGTATTCTTGAAATCAATCAGAGGTTTAAACAGGAATATACTTGTGACTTAGCATCACATATTCTATATGTTGAACCAATCAGGAGTTCAAACTGGAGGATAAATGCCAGTAACTGAAACCCCACCCAGTTCATTCAGAAGAAATTTCCTAAGTGACAGAGCCCTATATTCCTCAAATGGAGCAGAAATCTCCACTAAATATTTGGGACTCTGCCCTATACAGGCAAGAATACTGGAATGGATTGCCATGCCCTCCTCCCGGGGATCTTCCTGACCCAAGGATCAAACCCACGTCTCTTATAGCTCCTATATTGGCAGGTGGGTTCTTTACCACTACCGTCACCTGGGAAGCCCATATACATATATATGGTGGCTCAGCAGAATTCAAACTGGAGGATAAATGCCAATCACTGGGAAGCCCCCAGTTATTCACTGGGGGGGGGGCAGGTTCAGAGCACGGGGAGGGGAAATGGGGAATATGCATGTGCGTGCTAAGTCGCTTCAGTCGTGTTCAACTCTTTGTGACCCCATGGGCTGTTGCTTGCCAGGCTTCTCTGTCCATGGGGATTCTCCAGGCATGAATACTGGAGTAGGCTCTTGTACCCTCCTCCAGGGGATCTTCCCAACCCATATACCCATATATAAAAATATTTTTATTGTGGTAAAAGTCACATAATATAAACATACTATTTTAACCATAATCGACTATATGGTTATAGCGGCACTAAGTACATTCACGTTGTTGTGTAACTCTCAACATCATCCAATCTCCCGAATTTTTCACTTTCCTAAACTGAAATTCTATCCCCATTCAACACTAATTTGCCATTTCCCCTCCCTAGGCCGCCTACCCCACAGCCCCTGGCATCTACCAGTATACTCTCTAACCCTATGAATTTGACTATTCTAGATTCCTCGTATAAGTAGACCCAGTATTTGTCTGCACCTACTGTATACTGGAATGCATTTTTTAAATTTAACTTAATATATGTCCTACAAACAGATGGCACCTTCTTTTTTTCTACCTGTGCTATCCAGTAGGTTCTCAAAAGTTATCTATTTTATACACACTGTATATATGTCAACCTCAATTTCCCAGTTTATCCCACTCCCCTTTTTCCCCCTTGGTCTCCATACGTTTGTTCTCTATGTTTCTGTCTCTATTTCTGCTTTACAAATAGGTTCATCTATACTATTTTTCCAGATTCCACATATGTGCGTTAACTTACAATATATTTTTTCTCTTTCTGACTTAATTCACTCTGTATGACAGTCTCTAGATCCATCCACACCTCTGCAAATGGCATAATTTTGTTCCTTTTTTATGGCTGAATTATTCCACTACATACACACACCACATCTCTATCCATTTCTCTGTTGATAGACATTTAGGTTGCTTCCAAGTCCTAACTATTGTAAACAGTTCAGCAGTGAACATCGCAATACATGTGTCTTCTTGAATTATGGTTTTCTTTGGATATATGCCTAGGAGTGGGACTGCTGGGTCATATGGTAAGTTTTTTTTTTTTTTAATTTTTATTTTTACTTTATTTTACTTTACAATACTGTATTCGTTTTGCCATACATTGACCTGAATCCACCACAGGTGTACATGCGTTCCCAAACATGAACCCCCCTCCCACCGCCCTCCCCATAACATCTCTCTGGGTCATCCCCATGCACCAGCCCCAAGCATCCTGTATCCTGCATCAGACATAGACTGGTGATTCGTTTCTTACATGATAGTATACATGTTTCAATGCCATTCTCCCAAATCATCCCACCCTCTCCCTCTCCCTCAGAGTCCAAAAGTCTGCTCTACACATCTGTGTCTCTTTTGCTGTCTTGCATACAGGGTCATCATTGCCATCTTTCTAAATTCCATATATATGTGTCAGTATACTGTATTGGTGTTTTTTCTTCTGGCTTACTTCACTCTGTATAATTGGCTCCAGTTTCATCCATCTCATTAGAACTGATTCTAATGTATTCTTTTTCATGGCTGAGTAATACTCCATTGTGTATATGTACCACTGCTTTCTTATCCATTCATCTGCTGATGGACATCTAGGTTGTTTCCATGTCCTGGCTATTATAAACAGTGCTGCGATGAACATTGTGGTACATGTGTCTCTTTCAATTCTGGTTTCCTCAGTGTGTATGCCCAGCAGTGGGATTGCTGGGTCATAAGGCAGTTCTATTTGCAATTTTTTAAGGACTCTCCACACTGTTCTCCATAGTGGCTGTACTAGTTTGCATTCCCACCAACAGTGTAGGACGGTTCCTTTTTCTCCACACCCTCTCCAGCATTTATTGCTTGCAGACTTTTGGATCACAGACATTCTGACTGCTGTGAAGTGGTACCTCATTGTGGTTATATGGTAAGTTTTTGTTTTTGTTTTTTTAGTTTTTTTTTTTTAAGGAACCTCCATACTGTTCTTTATAGTGGCTATATGAATTTACATTCCTACCAATAATGTAAGAAGTTTCCCTTTTCTTCACACCTTCGCCAGCATTTATTGTTGTAGGTATTTTGATGATGACCATTCTAATCACTGTGAGGTGGTACTTCCTTGTAGTTTTGATTTGCATTTCTCTAATAATTAGTGATGTTGAGCAATTTTTTCATGTGCCTTTTGGCCATCTGTATGTCTCCTTAGGAGAAGTGAATATTTAGGTATTCCACCTATTTTTGATTAGGTTGTTTATTTATTTATTTATTTTGGTGTTGAGCTGCAGGAGCTTTTTGTATATTTTAGTGATTAATCCCTGTCAGTTGCTTCATTGCAAATATTTTCTCCCATTCAGAGAGTTCTTTACATCTTATTTATGTTTTTTTTTTTTTTTTTTTTTGTGTAAAAAACCTTTAATTTGAATTGGGGTCCCATTTTTTTACTTTTTTTTTTTTTTTTTTTTCATTACTCTGGAGATGGTCAAATATTTCAGATTTGTTAAAATGTTAAAAAGAATGTACCGGGAGTTCCTGAATGCCCTTCACCTATTTTCCCTTTATATTGATGTTGTACATAACCAAGGCACATTTGTCAAAATGAACAGTTAGCATTGGTATGGCATCACCGACTCGATGGATGTGAGTCTGAGTGAACTCCGGGAGCTGGTGATGGACAAGGAGGCCTGGCATGCTGCGATTCATGGGGTTGCAAAGAGTTGGACCTGACTGAGCGACTGAACTGAACTGAACTGAACCTCACTATTAAAAAAAAATTTTTTTTTTTCATTTCAGGATACACAGTGGTGATAGTCAATGTTTGCAAGCACCAGGCTTTTATCCATTGTCTTCCTCTGTCATACTCTAGTCGGCTTGCTTAACGGTCCTGAGAATGTCTTCCTCTTTTTGATGTTCTAGTTAACAGTATACTCATTTGAATTCACTGACCTTAGTGACTTCTGTGTCCATTTTGTTGAATTTCTGTTCATGGTGGAATCCATAGCCATCAATGACTATAATAATGCTAGGAGGAAGATGATGATGTCATAAAGAATATAGAGAAAGAGGTTTAGTTTAACTGTTTTTGGTAGAAAGACCTTTTTTATTTGTGAAATCTCAGCTTACAAAGTAGCTTCATTACTACGGTGACATGAAAAGACCTAGGACATGTTAAACATTCAAAGGTAACAAGAATCAGGATGATTAACAGCACACACATTAAGTCTTTGAAACTGAGTGTATCAGTTTAGTTTTCCTAACCAATCAAAAGAAGAGGTCATTATTATACAAAATTTGTTGTTTAAAGTTATTAGATGAAAAATCTTAAGAATTAGGCTTTAATATATATTTTAACTTTTTATTTTATACTGGAGTATTAACAATGATTAACAATGTTGTGTTAGTTTCAGGTGTACAGCAAAGTGATTCAATTATACATATACATGTATCTATTCTTTTTCAAATTCTTTTGCCAGTTAGATTGTTATGTAATGTTGAGCAGAGTTCCCTGTGCTATGCAATAGATCCTTATTGGTTATCCATTTTACATATAGCAGTGTATATATGTCAATCTCAGACTCCCTAAGTATCCCACCTCTCACTTTCACCCTGATAACCATAGATTCTTTCTCTATATATGTGAGTCTATTTCTTTTTTGTAAATAAACTCATTTGTAACATTTTTGGAATCTGCATATAAGGGATATCATACTGGATCTCTATATTTTAAAAATATATCTAATTTATGTATTATATATAGATGTCTACATAATACATATACATATGTACACATATACATAATACATGGCCATATATACATTATATATATATATATATAATTTATATGCACTTTAAAATATTTTAAAGTGTGATACTTAAGATCTTTAATCTGCTAAATTTCTAAACAATTATATATGTCACACACACACACACACACACACACACACACACACAGAAACATACATACATTCAGTGCCAGGAATTTTATTCTCAGCACTACTTTAGCTGTCTTTTTAAAATTTTGATGTTTTATTTGCATTTTTAGAGTACCATTTATAATAGATTTTTCTGTATTATTTTGATTGTATTCTATAGAACTCTTTTGTGATTGCTCTATTACATTATACATACATATTTTGTGTGTGCATGTATATATATTTGTGGTAAATCTATGTTGTTGTTGTTGTAGAAGCATATATTTCTATGTTGTTGTAGAAGCAGAAAAACATCTACTTCTGCTTTATTGACTATGCCAAAGCCTTTGTCTGTATGGATCACAACAAACTGGAAAATTCTTAAAGAGCTGGGAATACCAGACTGCCTTACCTGCCTCCTGAGAAATCTATATGCAGGTCAAGAAGCAACAGTTAGACCAGACATGGAACAACAGACTGGTTCCAAATTGGGAAAGGAGTATGTCAAGGGAAAGGAGTACATCAAGGCTGCATATGGTCACCCTGCTTATTTAACTAATATACAGAGTATATCATGCAAGATGCCAGGCTAGATGAAGCACAAGCTGGAATCAAGAGAAATATCAGGATAAATATCAGGATGCCAGGAGAAATATCAATAACCTCAGATATACAGATGACACCACCCTTATGGCAGAAAGCAAAGAAAAAATAAAGAGCCTCTTGATGAAAGTGAAAGAGGAAAATGAAAAAGTTGGCTTAAAACTCAACATTCAGAAAGCTAAGACCATGTAATTTGGTCCCATCAGTTCATGGCAAATAGATGGGGAAATAGTGGAAACAGTGATAGACTTTATTTTGGGGGGTTCCACAATCACTGCAGATGGTGACTGCAGCCATGAAATTAAAAGACACTTACTCCTTGGAAGGAAAGTTATGACCAACCTAGACAGCATATTAAAAACAGAGACATTACTTTGCCAACAAAGGTCCATCTAATCAAAGCTATGGTTTTTGCAATACTCATGTATGGATGTGAAAGTTGAACTATAAAGAAAGCTGAGCACTGAAGAATCAATGCTTTTGAACTGTGGTGTTGGAGAAGACTCTTGAGAGTCCTTTGGACTGCAAGGAGATCCAACCGCAAATGGTAAAGGAAATCAGTCCTGAATATTCATTGGAAGGACTGATGTTGAAGCTGAAGCTCCAATACTTTGGCCACTTGATGCGAAGAACTGACTCATTGGAAAAGACTCTGATGCTGGGAAAGATTGAAGGTGGGAGGAGAAGGGGGCAACAGAGGATGAGATGGTTGGATGGCATCACCCACTCGATGGACATGAGTTTGAGCAAGCTGCAGGAGGTGGTGATGGACAGGGAAGCCTAGTGTGCCATAGTCCATGGGGTTGCAGAGTGAGACAGGACTGAGTGACTGAACTGATAGTTAACTATGTTGTTTTTGTTGTTTAGTCACTTAGTCCTGTCTGACTCTTTGCAACCCCATGGACTGCAGCCTACCATGCTCCTCTGTCCATAGGATTTTCCAGGCAAAAATGCTGGAGTGGGGTGCCATTTCATCCTCCAGGGGATCTTCCACACTCAGAGATCGAACCCGAATCTCTTGCTTGGCAGATGTATTCTTTACTACTGAATCACCAGGGAAGCCTGTGATATATCTACATATTTGTATTATATCTATATATCTAAATCTGTGTCTATACTATGATATTTCTAACCCCATCGTTTTTGTCTTCTCCTGGGACTCTGATGACAAGAAAGTGAATATTCTGTTCAGTTCAGTTCAGTTCAGTCGCTCAGTCGTGTCCGACTCTTTGCGACCCCATGAATCGCAGCACGCCAGGCCTCCTTGTCCATCACCAACTCCTGGAGTTCATTCAGACTCACGTCCATCGAGTCAGTGATGCCAACCAGCCATCTCATCCTATGCCGTCCCCTTCTCCTCCTGCCCCCAATCCCTCCCAGCATCAAAGTCTTTTCCAATGAGTCAACACTTCACATGAGGTGGCCAAAGTACTGGAGTTTCAGCTTTAGCATCATTCCTTCCAAAGAAATCCCAGGGTTGATCTCCTTGAGAATGGACTGGTTGGACCTTCTTGCAGTCTAAGGGACTCTCAAGAGTCTTCTCCAACACCACAGTTCAAAAGAATTAATTCTTCAGTGCTCAGCCTTCTTCACAGTTCAACTCTCACATCCATACATGACCACTGGAAAAACCATAGCCTTGAGTAGACGGACCTTAGTTGGCAGAGTAATGTCTCTGCTTTACAATATGCTATCTAGGTTGGTCATAACTTTTGTTCCAAGGAGTAAACGTCTTTTTAATTTCATGGCTTCAATCACCATCTGCAGTGATTTTGGAGCCCTCAAAAATAAAGTGCGACACTGTTTCCACTGTTTCCCCATCTATTTCCCATGAAGTGATAGGACCGGATACCATGATCTTCATTTTCTGAATGTTGAGCTTTAAGTCAACTTTTTCACTCTCCTCTTTCACTTTCATCAAGAGGCTTTTTAGTTCCTCTTCACTTTCTGCCATAATGGTGGTGTCATCTGCATGTCTGAGGTTATTGATATTTCTCCCAGCAATCTTGATTCCAGCTTGTGTTTCTTCCAGTCCAGCATTTCTCATGATGTACTCTGCATATAAATTAAATAAGCAAGGTGACAATATACAACCTTGACGTACTCCTTTTCCTCTTTGGAACCAGTGTGTTGTTCCATGTCCAGTTCTAACTGTTGCTTTCTGACCTGCATATAGATTTCTCAAGAGGCAGGTCAGGTGGTCTGGTATTCCCATCTCTCTCAGAATTTTCCACAGTTTATTGTGATCCACACAGTCTAAGGCTTTGGCATAGTCAATAAAGCAGAAATAGATTTTTTTCTGAAACTCTATCACTTTTTCCATGATCCAGCGGATGTTGGCAATTTGATCTCTGGTTCCTCTGCCTTTTCTAAAACCAGCGTGAACATCAGGAAGTTCATGGTTCACGTTTTGCTGAAGCCTGGCTTGGAGAATTTTGAGCATTACTTTACTAGCATGTGAGATGAGTGCAATTGTGTGGTAGTATCAGCATTCTTTGGCATTGCCTTTCTTTGGGATTGGAATGAAAACTGACCTTTTCCAGTCCTGAGGCCACTGCTGAGTTTTCCAAATTTGCTGGCATATTGAGTGCAGCACTTTCACAGCATCATCTTTCAGGATTTGAAACAGCTCCACTGGAATTCCATCACCTCCACTAGCTTTGTTTGTAGTGATGCTTTCTAAGGCCCACTTGACTTCACATTCCAAGATGTCTGGCTCTAGATGAGTGATCACACCATCGTGATTATCCGGGTCATGAAGATCCTTTTTGTACAATTCTTCTGTGTATTTTTGCCATCTCTTCTTAATATCTTCTGCTTCTGTTAGGTCCATACCATTTATGTCCTTTATTGAGCCCATCTTTGCATGAAATGTTCCCTTGGTATCTCTAATTTTCTTGAAGAGATCTCTAGTCTTTCCCATTTTGTTGTTTTCCTCTATTTCTTTGCATTGATTGCTGAAGAAGGCTTTCTTATCTCTTCTTGCTATTCTTTGGGACTCTGCATTCAGATGCTTATATCTTTCCTTTTCTCCTTTGCTTTTCGCTTCTCTTCTTTTCACAGCTATTTGTAAGGCTTCCCCAGACAACCATTTTGCTTTTTTGCATTTCTTTTCCATGGAGATGGTCTTGATCCCTGTCTCCTGCACAATGTCACGAACTTCATTCCATAGTTCATCAGGCACTCTATCAGATCTAGGCCCTAAATCTATTTCTCACTTCCACTGTATAATCATAAGGGATTTGATTGAGGTTATACCTGAATGGTCTAGCAGTTTTCCCTGCTTTCTTCAATTTCAGTCTGAATTTGGTAATAAGGAGTTCATGATCTGAGCCACAGTCAGCTTCTGGTCTTGTTTTTGTTGACTGTATAGAGCTTCTCCATCTTTGGCTGCAGAGAATATAATCAATCTGATTTCAGTGTTGACCATCTGGTGATGTCCATGTGTAGAGTCCTCTCTTGTGTTGTTGGAAGAGGGTGTTTGCTATGACCAGTGCATTTTCTTGGCAAAACTCTATTAGTCTTTGCGCTGCTTCATTCCGTATTCCAAGGCCAGATTTGCCTGTTACTCCAGGTGTTTCTTGACTTCCTACTTTTGCATTCCAGTCCCCTATAATGAAAAGGACATCTTTTTTGGGTGTTAGTTCTAAAAGGTCTTGTAGGTCTTCATAGAACCGTTCAACTCCAGCTTCTTCAGCATTACTGGTTGGGGCATAGACTTGGATTACTGTGATATTGAATGGTTTGCCTTGGAAACAAACAGAGATCATTCTGTCATTTTTGAGATTGCATCCAAGTACTGCATTTCGGACTCTTCTGTTGACCATGATGGCTACTCCATTTCTTCTGAGGGATTCCTGCCTGCAGTAGTAGATATAATGGTCATCTCAGTTAAATTCACCCACCAGTCCATTTTAGTTCACTGATTCCTAGAATGTCAACATTCACTCTTGCCATCTCCTGTTTGACCACTTCCAATTTGCCTTCATTCATGGACCTGACATTCCAGGTTCCTATACAATATTGCTCTTTACAGCATCGGACCTTGCTTCTATCACCAGTCACATCCACAGCTGGGTATTGTTTTTGCTTTGGCTCCAACCCTTCATTCTTTCTGGAGTTATTTCTCCACTGACCTCCAGTAGCATATAGGGCACCTACTGACCTCAGGAGTACCTCTTTCAGTATCCTATCATTTTGCCTTTTCATACTGTTCATGGAGTTCTCAAGGCAAGAATACTGAAGTGGTTTGCCATTCCCTTCTCCAGTGGACCACGTTCTGTCAGACCTCTCCACCATGACCCACCCATCTTGGGTTGCCCTGCGGGCATGGCTTAGTTTCATTGAGTTAGACATAGCTGTGGTCCTAGTGTGATTAGATTGACTAGATTTCTGTGAGTATGGTTTCAGTGTGTCTGCCGTCTGATGCCCTCTTGCAACATCTATCATCTTACTTGAGTTTGTCTTAACTTGGATGTGGGGTATCTCTTCACGGCTGCTCCAGCAAAGCACAGCCACAGCTCCTTACCTTGGATGAGGGGTATCTCCTCCTGCCGCCCTTCCTGACCTCCTCTAGGCCCTCCTGCGCCCACACAGCCACCACTCCTTGGATGTGGGGTTGCCCCTCCCAGCTGCAACCCCTACCCTTGGGCGTGGGGTTGCTCCTTCCTGCTGCCGCCCTTGGCCTCGGGTGCCGCCCCTGGCCTCACAGGCGGAGTGGCTCCTCTCGGCCGTCACCACGACCTTGGATGCTGGGTAGCTCCTCTAGGCCGCTGCCCCTGACCTCGGACGTGGGGTAGCTCTCGGCCGCGCTTAGTGTGCCGGCTCGCCGCTGCAGCCTGCGCTTAGTTACCCTGCAAATCCACAAGGGTGTGTTTGTCTGTTCATCTGTCTGTCTATTTATTTATTGATATGTAGCTTTCTCTTTGTTGTTTGAACTGGTTAAAGAGTTAGATATGAAGTCTTTTGAACATTCTATGAAGTGCAAATAGAAAAGGATGTAATAATAGAATATAATATCTAATGAACAAACATTTATATAGTTATAATGAGGTAAATGCTGTTATGGGCTATAAACTTTTATAATTAACCAATATTCCAAAGACAGGAAATTTTATTATTATTATTGAATGGGACATAAATATTACCAATCTTGCAGTAAAAATACAATGTATGGGTGGCAGAAATTGGATGATAGACTGAGGAGAGGTGGGAGAATTATAATACTGTCATCGTCCAAAGTAGGCCATCAAAAAATCATATCTGTAAATAATGGAGTAAAAAATAAGATTTTAAACTGTTACTATTCCACAGTGACTGTGTAATATATAAACTAGAAGGTCATCAAACTTTTAAAATACAACTAATCTAAATTTCTGGTTATTTCTGGTTGTTAGGAAGTTTTAGCTTCCTAAAACTGAATTATGGCCAGTAAATTGGAAAAAGAACTAATATACACTGTTTACCGATTTCTGAAAATCAGAACATGTTTTGTTTTTCTGCATTCTCCCCCATATGTTTCTTATGCAGCTTTATTTTCTTGGGAATATTTATTGCCTTTCATTTTTCTTTATGGAAAAAAAGTGTTTCCCTTCCTCACTATATTTTTATCATTTTCAGCATCTCATTCATTCATTCAATTTCTTGGTATCCAATCTGTTATTCTTCCTCAATCCTGCTGACTTATTTTGGTTTGAACACTCACTTCATACTTGGACTGTAACTTTCCTATATAGCTTTTAAATTTTTTTCCACAAGATTCTGGTTTGGTTTGGTTTGTTCTGATATTCTATGCTTTTCTAAAATCTACAAGATGTCCTAACTTATTACTGTGCCAAATTTTTCATCTTAAACCAGAAGCTCATGATAGCATTATAAATTAGTCATGATTCAAATTCATAGCAAACACCAGGACAGGAAATAAATCATAGAAGCAATAGGTATATATGATCCATGAATGCATCTAAAGATTCTGCCCCATTTTTATGTTTGAAAAGGTGACAGTTTTTAAATAATATTTATGTAGGTTTAGTATAATTGTCCTAAAATCTGAACAGAATTGAATAATCACTGAAAAACAACTTTCAAATTTGAGCAAGACAGAGAGGTATTTTCATTTAGAATTGTTAATATTTTTCTTTCTCACAGTTTCTAGCTTAACTCTCTAATGCATTTTAATTGCATCTTAACTCTACTGATCACTCAAGGCTAGTAAGAAGTGAATGTGATGATGGTGAGGAGACATTTTAATGTAACTGATAGATTAATAAACATTTAAGTATTTGAGTGTATGTAAATCTTGTGATCAGGTTCCGTATCAAATTAGTTAAAATTTTCAATGTTATTACTAAATTAAGATACTGGAAAAGGCAATTGTGATAACCTGTAAATTTTTGTAAGCTAATACTAGAAATGTTTAATGATAGCATATCGTTTAGTTAATTTAAAACTTGGTGCTAATAATTTTATACTTAGCAAGTCTTCCCAAAACTATATGAAGTGTTCTGCTATCAACTGAGCAAAATTTAAATCATTTTGAGATATAACAAGCTAATATTTGTATGTTGCAGTTCAGTACTTAGCAGACTGCTTTGCTCAAAATAGTTGTTACACTAAGCTTGAATGAATGAGTAATTTTGGGATTACTGAACCAAACCTGTGGTTGCAGAAAGAAAATATTTTGAGATAATATAACTGGCTTTGTTTTATAGAAAGAATACTCAAAGCAGCTTTAGATAATCAGTTGACAGCTTTGGGGTTTGTGTGTCTGGGAAAGAGATAAATTGCAGCCTGTTATGTAGAGAACACAGAACTGTAAGCCCAAATTGAAATGTTCAGTAGCAGAGGGATAGATGAGAAAAAAATGGTTTAAAGTTTTTATTCCTTCCTGATGGTATTACTGCCACCACTAGAAATTCCTCTTATAATTTTGAGTACGCAAGAAGTGAGACATAGTTTTCAACCCTTCCTTTAAGCATGGCTTCTTTTCCTTCATGAGAAATAAGTTACTGGGCACACCCATACTTGAAAATAATTGTGATATTTATTTTAAGTACCTAGATGTTCATTGAAAATTGGAAATGTTTTACTAAGAAATGGACTATTCAAATCATATAGCCAGAACCCTTATAATCCCTAATAAGGGCAATTATTAATACAATTATTGATAATTAAACATTTAATATTCACTTAGCAGTTAAGTTTTAGGTCAGCTTTGTGATCCAAAGCTATATTCATATAGCACATCTAAGAAATGTTTTCCTAACTTCATTTTCCCCAGTTAAGTAAAACTCTCTACTATGTGTCATCAGTTCAGTTCAGTCGCTCAGTTGTGTCCAACTCTTTGCGACCGCATGAACCACAGAACACCAGGCCTCCCTGTCCATCACCAGCTACCAGAGTTTATCCAAACCCATGTCCACTGAGTCGGTGATGCCATCCAACCATCTCATCCTCTGTCATCCCCTTCTCCTCCAGCCCTCAGTCTTTCCCAGCATCGGGGTCTTTTCAAATGAGTCAGCTCTTCGCATCAGGTGGCCAAAGTATTGGCGTTTCAGCTTCAACATCAGTCCTTCCAATGAACACTCAGGACTGATCTTCAGAATGGACTGGTTGGATCTCCTTGCAGTCCAAGGGACTCTCAAGAGTCTTCTCCAACACCACAGTTCAAAAGCATCAATTCTTCAGCGCTCAGCTTTCTTTATAGTCCAACTCTCACACCCATACATGACCACTGGAAAAACCATAGCCTTGGCTAGATGGGCCTTTGCTGGCAAAGTAATGTCTCTGCTTTTTAATATGCTGTCTAGTTTTGTCATAACTTTCCTTCCAAGGAGTACGCATCTTTTAATTTCATGGCTGCAGTCACCATCTGCGGTGATTTGGGAGCCCCTCCAGATATTTGACTATCTGTCATATATTTAATTTTTAAAAAGTAATGCCAGATCCTTTTCTCCTACCCCCGAGTTTAATCCATTGTACCACCTAAGTAACTCTCCTAATTAGTTCACGTCTCTCTATGCTTATTGTCAGAATCCTCAACTGGGCTGTAGTCACTACAGCCATATTCCCTCTGCTCTTCCTCTCCATTCTCCAAACAGCAGCCAGGATATGTCCTTTTTAAACCATCTCCTTCACACTACTTATTTCCACCCTTCCCTGGGATCCTTAGGAACTCTTGGAACACAGTAGTCAAATGAGTATTTTTAGGAATAGATAAGCTAAAATATATAAACACCAACTTTCCTAGCTCTTCAAATAAGGTTGGTTTAATTAACTTTTTGTTGTTGTTTAGTTGCTAAGTTGTGTCTGACTCTTTGAGATGCCATGAACTGTAGCTGACCGGGCTCCTCTGTCTATGGAATTCTCCAGGCAAGAATACTGGAGTGGGTTGCCATTTCTTTCTGCAGGGGATCTTCTCGACCCAGGGGTTGAACCCTAGTCTTCCTCATTGCAGGTGGATTCTTTACTGAGCCACAAGGGAAGCCCCTCCAAGCTCATATATATACACAGTTCTACTGTGTGCTCACTTTATGTAATCCACTCTGATTTTCTATTTCAGCATATATTGTCCCCTCTTCCTGGAATGTTCTACCCCTTCTCTTTGCCTTATCTAAATGGTAATCCTCTTTCAAATCACAATATGGATATTGCTATGCAGGTAAACATTTTCTAACTCAAATAAGCTCCATCCCCAAATTATGTATTTCCTTAGCACTAGATAATGAAAGACAGGGAATCCTGGCCTGCTGTGTTCCATAGGGTCTCAAAGAGTCAAACACAACTTAGCAACTGAACAATAGCAAAAACCTAGGCTCATAGTTTACTGTGAAAAGCTAGGTTCTAATGCACAACCTCAATTTTGCATATAAGAGCTTCTTGATAGTTAGTAAATATTGGTTTAATACTTTCTTCTCAATTAATTACTGAATGTGAACTCTACAAAAAAAGAAACTATTTTGTTAATTGTGTCCAGCATCTGAATGTATGATATTGTCTGGTAGGTAGTAGGCATACAAAAAATATTTGTTAGCTGACTGACAAATAGAATGATTTAGAATTTACTATATAGTGTCATATACCTAAAATATTTTTTTCTAAATCTATTTGCACCCCTTATTATGTTGAACTTTGTCAGGCTAGTAGGTAAGGTGAAGAGAGGAGAAAGTGGGAAAAAAGATTGTCTGAAGAGCTAGAGGGGAAATTGAAGAGAAGGTAAAAGGCAAACACGGACAGTAGAGAATAACATCAAATCTTAGAACATAACAAAGCATATCCAGAAGTCTTTCCTTATTTTTTCTTTTTTTTTTTCAACACAAGTTTTGCTATTTAGAGGCTAATTAACTAGAATGGTGTCTCTGTATCTTTACCGCTGTTAACTTTTGACATTTATATAGGCCATTAAGGCTTCCTCTAAAGTGACCATGTGAAGGGAGGGGGGTGAAATTTAAGCCAGGCAATTTGCTTCCTGTTGACAGAGTTTGTAATATGATTGATGGGGGCAGAAGGTGAAACTATCTGGTAAAATGAGTTTTTTTGCATTATCTGTGTATTTCATATATCAATGCCAGTATTTCTCAAACTGCAGGTCAAGACTCTAGAGGGAAGGGTTACAATATAATTTAAGGGGTTTCATATATGGGAACTATTTGGAGGTGGAAATTGTGGCTTATATTGAGAGTATGAGTTATCTTTTTATTCCTCAGTGCTCCACAATTCCTCCTTCCTAACCTGTTAAAATTTGTTTTAACAATATTCTGCCAATTAGAGGATATAAATCCTTAAGTTGCATTATTCATAGTGTAAGCACTTTAAAAGAAAACATTAGAGAGTGTTGAAATCACCTGTCTCTGCAATTCTGCCTGCAGCACCTTGCATAGTGCCTTAAAACCAATTTATGTCTATAGGTTGATTTGCTTTCCATTTACTCACAGGAAAAAAAAATGATTATTATAAGAGAAAATGACCAAAATGTGGAATTGATAGGTACCACCCATCATATTGAGTATCATAGAGAAGAAAAAATAAAATGTGCAGAAAATGTTTGTTCTTTATAAATTTGTTTTGAGCTCCTGATATATTAATAATATTAAACCCTGGATTAACTATATTTCCCAAGGTCTCTTTCATATATTTCATGTTTGATTTCAGGCCTTGGTTATGCTTTTATGTCCCATTTGTCCATTTCCTTTTACATCACCTTTCTCTATTTTACCCAAGAAAAGGATCCTTTTACTTGTGGGCCATGAGGATTTATATTAGTACCTAAAATTTTACTGCCAAATTACATTCATATTGATTCAAACAACTTTGGTTGAATATTAAGCCCCTGTAAACATTATTTTTTAATTTTCAGCATATGAACATGGAAAATAATGAAAGTAAATTGTTTACCTTATCTAAACAATTGCCAGAAAAAATAAGGGTTATAATGATAACATTTTATACTAGAATTGCTTGTTTAGATGATTTTATTATAACTGACCATCCAACTTAGAGTCATAAATAAGTAAACTGATATCTGCAATCATATATTTTATTTTTCTATTTGTTGTTGTTGTTTAGTTACTAGGTCATGTCCAACTCTTTGAGACCCCATGGACTATAGCCTGCCAGGCTCCTCTCTTCATGGGATTTCCCAGTCAAGAATACTGGAGTGGGTTGCCATTTCTTTTTTCAGGGAATCTTCCCAACCCAGGAATCAAACCCACATCTCCTGCATTGCAGGCAGATTCTTTACCACTGTGCCACTGAAGAAGCCCTGTTTTTCTATTAGTTATCATTAAAATTAAATAAAAGAATTCTTAATTTTCCAGTAAGATATTCCTCTAAAAATACATTGCAATATTTTGATATCAATATTTAAGAACAGCTTTTGACTGCAAGTAACAGACACAAATTATCTTAAGCATAAGAGAGCATTCATTAGTTAATATAATTTCTAAGGGCCTGGGTGTATCTGAAGATGACTGACAGTTGGAAGATGTGAGGAGCACCAAGGCATTCTTTCAGTTTACCTTCTAGTATCATTTTACTTATCAGATATTGCTTTCTTCATAAAACCAAAGCCGTGACATATGATATCACTTCTCTTACAGTTTTGCAAGAAAGAAAAGCAAGAACCCTCTTTTTCCACATCTTGGGATAGATTCTCACTAACATGAAAGGATTAATATCCATAGCTTGATATGTAAGGAAGTGGTTGCATTATGACTGGCCCTGTTTGCATTTCCTGCCCAACTAAAATAACTGAAGATGACAATGTAGCATACAGTGGAGATATTATTGTGAACCCAGCATGTCACCCAAATGTGCATAGGCAAAGTTTTAATATGCACTTAAGCCAAGTTATATAATATGCATGCAAACACATACAATATAATTGTGCATACTAAAATCTTAAAATAGATTATCTGAAGTTATTTAATTGTATATTTGATAACTGTTCATTTAATTGAGATATTAATTAAAAAAAAAGAAAGGCTACTTATGATTTCCAAGAGTGGAGTGGTTGTGGGAGAGATGAACATGAATTGGAAATTTGGACTGGGTAATGCAAACTATTACAGTTACAATGGGTAAACCACAAGGTCCTACTGTGCAGTCAGGGAACTATATTGAACTATCTTGTGATAAACCATAAAGGAAAAGAATATAAAAAGAATGTATATATGAGTATAACTGAGTCACTTTGCTGTACAACAGAGATTGGCACATTAGAAATCACCTATCAATTCAAATCAGTCGCTCGGTCATGTCTGACTCTTTGCGACCCCATGGACTGCAGCACACCAGGCCTCCCTGTCCATCACCAATCCCGGAGTTGATTCAAACACATGTCCATTGAGTTGGTGATGCCATCCAACCATCTCATCCTCTGTCATCCCCTTCTCCTCCTGTCTTCAGTCTTTCCCAGTATCAGAATCTTTTCCATTGAGTCAGTTCTTCGCATCAGGTGGCCAAAGTCTTGGGGTTTCAGCTTCAACATCAGTCCTTCCAATGAACATTCAGGACTAATTTCCTTTAGGATGGACTGGTTGGATCTCCTTGCAGTCCAAGGGCCTCTCAAGAGTCTTCTCCAACACCACAGTTCAAAAGCATCAATTCTTCAGTGCTCAGCTTTCTTTATAGTCCAACTCTCACATCCATACATGACTACTGGAAAAACCATAGCCTTGACTAGATGGACCTTTGTTGGCAAAGTAATTGTCTGCTTTTTAATATGCTCTCTAGGTTGATCTTAGTTTTCTGAATGTTGAGTTTTAAGCAAACTTTTTCACTCTCAAAGCTCTTTCACTTTCATCAAGGGGCTCTTTAGTTCTTCACTTTCTGCCATAAGGGTGGTGTCATCTACATATCTGTGGTCATTGATATTTCTCCCAGCAATCTTGATTCCAGCTTGTGCTTATCCAGCCCAGCGTTTCTTCTGATGTACTCTGCATATAAGTTAAATAAGCATGGTGACAATATACAGCCTTGACATCCTCCTTTTCCTATTTGGAACCAGCCAACATCCGCCAGATCATTGAAAAAGCAAAAGAGTTCCAGAAAAACATCTATTTCTACTTTATTGAGTATGCCAAAGCCTTTGACTGTGTGGATCACAATAAACTGTGGAAAATCTTGGAAGAGATGGGAATACCAGACCACCTGACCTGCCTCTTGAGAAATCTGTATGCAGGTCAGAAAGCAACAGTTAGAACTGGACATGGAACAACAGACTGGTTCCAAATAGGAAAATGAGTACATAAAGAAAATCAACTATACTTCAATAAAAAAAAGAATGCCTACTACTAGCTTTTAAATTTGGTCATTAATTTTTCACATGTAAGTAAATATATTTTTAATCAAAAGAAGAGTCAGAAAATATAATTTATTTTTATAAAATATTTTTAAGATCCTTATGTAAGACTAAACACTTCAGAAAGTGTTAAGACAACATCTAAACAACATGTGAGTCAAAGAAAAAGATCAAAGGAGGACTTAGAAGTTATTTTGAATTGAACAAAAAATGAATACTCAGTGTATTAGAATCTGTGTGATGCTACTAAAGCAGTATTAAAGGGGAAATTTGTAACAGTAAATGCCTATATTAGGAAAGGAAAAAAAGGTCTTAAATCAATGACTTTAGTGTCCACCATAAGAGACAAGAAAAAGAAGAACAAAATAAAACCAAGTGGGAAAATGAAATAAGATCAGAGCAGAAATCAGTGAGAATAAGAGCAAGATGGCAGAATAAGTAGACCCAGCCCTTGTCCCTCCACAAAGACACTGACTTAGCAATCAGTTCAGTTCAGTTCAGTCCAGTCGCTCAGTCGTGTCTGACTGTTTGTGACCCCATGAACCGCAGCACGCCAGGCCCCCCTGTCCATCACCAACTCCTGGAGTTTACACAAACTCATGTCCATTGAGTCAGTGATGCCATCCAACCAGCTCATCCTCTGTCATCCCCTTCTCCTCCTGCCCTCAATCTTTCCCAGCATCAGGGTCTTTTCAAATGAGTCAGCTCTTCACATCGGGTGGCCAAAGTATTGGAGTTTCAGCTTTAACATCAGTCCTTCCAATGGACTTAACAATATATGGGCCAAAATATGGGTACTCCAGAAATCAGAAGTTGTGGAACCCTATGCCGGTGAAAAGTTGAGAACAGCCACACTGAAATTAATGATAAGAACTGGTTCACTTTATTTCCAGTTGCCTCACCCTTAAGTCAGCAGCGTTGCTGTTAAAGAGAACTTCAACTGATGGCTTCTTGATGGGAAAGAGAAAACTAGAATAAGTGTCCAACATGCAAGATTTTCAGAGGACTGCCTGAAGGGCTTTATTTCCTTCTTATATGACTTGGAACATTGCCATGGTTGGAAACAGCAGAGTTTGGATTCCTCAGGCCACTGAAAGTAAGAGAGACTAGGAGTACCTTGCTTTTATACGGAGGATCTGCAGTGCGATAGACAGGGGCCAGTGTGAGTTGGCACTATCAGAATGCACCCAATTTATGGCTTCTTGGGTGGGAGAGATAAGAGTGGGGCATTCATCCAGGTATATCAAGGATTGCCAGAGGGAGTGGTTTCTGACTGGCCTGACTTCTAGCACTGACAGAGAACCCGGATACTTGGGATGCCTGCAGGCCACAGAATAAAAAGGAGCTGGACAGCTTCATGGTGCAGTACCACAGAACCTGCGGTATTGCAGATAGACACTAGAGGGAGTAAGAGATTATGAGCAACTGGAACAGAAACTATTAATAGCAAATCTCTCTAGCCGGGAAATTACAGGTACAAGAACAGAGAAATTGCATCCCCCCGAAAAAGGTTTCAGGGGGCCCCAGAATCTCTAGCTGTGTTAATTGGTGAAAATCTTCCCCTGTAAAAAGCCAGCCTAAAAGTACTGAGGGAAGTGCTATTTTTTTCAAATGAAAAATAGCACACACATACACAAAATCATGGACACACAGAGACAGGGAACTGTACAATCAAAGGAACAAAATAAATCTAAACAAACAAAGATCTATGAATTACCTGGAAGATAATTCAAGGTAATTGTCTTAAAGAAGATCAGTGGTCTACAAGAGAACACAGATAGACAACTAAACAAAATCATGAAAATACACGAGCAAAAAGAGAATATCAATGAAGCGACAAAAAGTACAAAAAAGAACAAAATAGGAGTTCTGGAGCTGAACAATACAATAACTAAATTGGAAAGCTCACATGAAGGGTTTGACAACAGATTTGATCAAGCAGAAGAGAAAAATCAGCAAACTCAATAATAGTTCATTTGAAATTATTGAATCAAAGGAGCAAAGAAAGAAGAATATAGAAAACTGAAGAAAGCTTAAGGGGCTTAGGGATATGATTAAGCAGCCATTACGTACATTATAGGAGTTCTAGAAGTGGGGCAGGGGGGAGATTAAAAAAAAGGGGGGGAGAGAAAGGGACAGAGAATGTATATGGAGACATAAAACTGAGAATTTCCCAAACCTGAGAAAGCCTCCTGATGAAAGTGAGAGGGGAGAGGAAAAAGTTGGCTTAAAGCTCAACATTCAAAAACTAAGATCATGGCATCTGGTCCCATCACTTCATGGAAAATATATGGGGAAACAGTGGAAACAGTGTCAGACTTTATTTTTGGGGGCTCCCAAATCACTGCAGATGGTGACTGCAACCATGAAATTAAAAGACGCTTACTCCTTGGCAGGAAAGTTATGACCAACCTAGACAACACATTGAAAAGCAGAGATATTACTTTGCCAACAAAGGTCTGTCTAGTCTAGGCTATGGTTTTCCGGTAGTCACATACGAATGTGGGAGTTGGCCTATAAAGAAAGCTGAGCACCGAAGTATTGATGCTTTTGAACTGTGGTGTTGGAGAAGACTCTTGAGAGTCCTTTGGACTGCAAGGAGATCCAACCAGTCAATCCTAAAGGAGATCAGTTCTGAGTGTTCATTGGAAGGACTGATGTGGAAGCTGAAACTCCAATAGTTTGGCCACCTGATGTGAAGAGCTGACTCATTGGAAAAGACCCTGATGCTGGGAAAGATTGAAGGCACGAGAAGAAGGGGATGACAGAGGATGAGCTGATTGGATGGCATCACTGACTCAATGGACATGAGTTTGAGTAAACTCCAGGAGTTGGTGATGGTCAGGGAGGCCTGGCATGCTGCAGTCCATGGGGTTGCAAAGAGTCGGATATGACTGAACGACTGAACTGAACTGAACTGAGAAAGGAAAAGGGCACACAAGTCCAGAAAGCTTAAGGAACTCCAGGTAAAATAAATCAAAAGAGGGCCACACTAAGAGACACAGTATTAAACCATCAAAAGAGAAAATCTTGAAATCAGTAAGAAAAGCACCTTGTCATGTGCCAGGGAACTCGCGTAAGCTTATCAGTAGATTTCCTGGCAGAAACCTTTCAGTCTGTAAAAGAGTGGGATGACATATTCAAAGTGCTAATAAGAAAAGAAAACTACAAACTAAGAATAGTGTATCCAGCAAAACTGTCCTGAAAAGATGAAGGATAAATAAAGACTTTCCCAGATAAACAAAAGCTGAGAGAATTTATCACCATTAGACCTACCCCACAAGAAATTTTATAGGGAGTCCTGCAAGTTGAAATGAAAGGATGCTATACAGCAATGTAAAAGTATATGAAAACATAGCTTGCTGGTAAAGGCAAATGTATAGCTTAATACAGAATGCTGTAACACTGTATTGGTAGATTAGAAAGCTTCTAATTTTGATACAAAATTTAAAAGATAAAAAGCATAAAAATTAACTATCACTACAAAATTATGTTAATGCATCCACAATATATAAAGATTAATTTGTGACATTAATAATAAAAGTGGGGGTGGGGATATGTAAAAGAGTAATTTTACATATGATTGAAGTTGTTATCAATATAAAATTGATTTTTATAGCTATAAGATGTTTTCTATAGGCCTCATGGTAGCCACAAAGAAAATATCTATAGAGGATATATAAAAGAAAATGAGAAAGAAATCAAAGCATGTCAGTACCAAAAAAAAAAAAAATAGTGAAAGCTTCACATCTTTCACAACAAGTACTGTCAGAAAACGGTGGAAAAGTGAAATGGAGAGGTACATCTACTCTTTATTCCATCATAAATAGGAATTTTATCAAATCATAAATTTTTGGACGTTTTGGAATTTTGAATCAATCATAAATTGTTTTAAGACTTTAAGAGGAGTTTTAGGTTCACAGCAAAACTGAGAGGATCATATAACAATTTCTCATATACCACTTGTATACCACTTGTATACCACTTGTATACCACTTGTATACCACTTGTACACATGCATAACCTCCTCTTATCACCATCCCCGAAGAGGATGCTGCATTTGTTACAACTGATGAACCATCATATCGTTATCACCCACAGTGAATAGTTTACATAGGATTCACTCTTGGTGCTGTGCAATCTAGAAATACAATACACAAATATATTCATGTATATAATACAAATGTTTAATAATATGTATCCATAACTATATCATCATTAATCATCAGAGGATTTTCACTGCCCTAAGGCAATGGCACACCACTCCAGTACTCTTGCCTGGCAAATCCTGTGGACGGAGGAGCCTGGTGGGCTGCCGTCCATAGGGTTGCACAGAGTCGGACACGACTGAAGTGACTTAGCAGCAGCAGCAGCAAGAACTTTTTACTTGTTCGTCACTGTCCTTCCAGCCCTAGCAACCACTGTTTCTCCTGTCTCTATTTCTTTGTCTTTTCCAGAACGTCACTGTTGAAATTTCCTCCACGTCTTTTGTGATAGATCATTTGTTTTAGTATTGAATAATGTTCCCTTGTCTGGATGTCCCACACTTTATTTATCTTTCCACCTACTGTTGGACATCTTGGTTGCTTTCAAATTTTGGCAATAATGAATAAAACTGTCTACGTATAGCTTTATTATAAACAATTATAAACATTTGTGTGGAAGTTTTTGTGTGGACATGCTTCCAGCTCCTTTAGGTAAATATCAAGGAGCTTGATTGCTAGAGCATATGGTATGAGTGTGTTTAGTTTTGTAAGAAACTGTGGAAATCTTTTCCAAAGCGGCTATAGCACTTTGCACTTCTGCCAGCAATGTATGAGAGTTCCTGTTGCTCCATGTTCTCTTTGGTGTTTTCAGTGTTTTGAATTTTAGCCATTCTAATAGTGTGCAGTTGTATCTCATTGTTATTTTAATTTGAATTTTTAATGGCATATGATGTTGAACATCTTTTTATATAGCTTATTTGGCCTCTGTATACCTTTTCTGGTGAAATGTCTTTAAGGGTACGGGCCCACACAAATTGATTTTAAGGGATGGTTAGATAGCATCACTGACTCAATGGACATGGATTTGAGCGAACTTCAGGAGATAGTAAAGGACAGGCAAGCCTGGAGTCCTGCAGTCTATGGGGTCGCAAAGAGTTGGACACAACTTAGCAACTGAACAACAGCAATGTTTTTATTTTAAAAATTTAGTCTAAACTTAAAGTCCTCAAAATATGTGCTTTTTACCATTAAATATAATGTTAGTCAATTGAATATACTTTCTAGCCATTCAAAATGCTTTCTAAGATATATCGCTCAGTCGTGTCTGACTCTTTGCCACCCCATGGACTCTACAGTCTGTGGAATTCTCCAGGCCAGAATACTGGAGTGGGTAGCCTATCCCTTCAGGAATCTTCCCAACCCAGGAATCAAGCCAGGGTCTCCTGCATTGCAGGCGGATTCTTTATCAGCTGAACCACAAGGGAAGCCCTCTATATATAAAAAAATATATTTAAGTAAATATTTTAATAATTATTAACTTTGAAAATTTATACTTTCAGTTATAAAAATTATCATGGTTCACAATATAGTTTTCAGTGCAAAAAATCTGAATGTTGTATATAAGCCTAAGGCTTTTGAAATTGTATGCACTTTAACATATGAGGTGCTGCTGCTGCTGCTAAGTCGCTTCAGTTGTGTCCGACTCTGTGCAACCCCGGAGATGGCAGGCCCCTCTCTCCCTGGGATTCTCTGCCATTTCCTTCTCCAATGCATGCATGCATGCTAAGTCGCTTCAGTCATGTCCGACTCTGTGTGACCCTATGGACAGCAATCCACCAGGCTCCACCGTTCACAGGATTCTCTAGGCAAGAATACTGGAGTGGGTTGCCATTTCCTTAATTATATGATGATAAATTATCCCAGGAAAATAAAAGACAATTATTAGGAAAAAATAGGGTAAAAAGTAAAAATAGATTTCATACCTCTGTTGCTAAGATATAAGGAACTCACTACTGTTTTATGAAAGTACATCAATAACAGGATCTCTAATATGCATTGTACTTATTATAGAGTGTCTACAAAAGAGAGTAGCATCTTAGTAATTGAAAATATAATCTTTAAATATGTCACAATAAAGTTTTTAATTGGCAATAATCATTTTTCTAAGTTGTTAACTTACTATATGGAACTAGTAATTTTAGTTTGCAATAAACATAACATTTGATATCCAATCAATATTTAACTTTATTTTAATGAAAATTATAAACTTGGTGACCTAAATTAATCTTGCATTGCCTGTATTTGAAAAACGTTGAGGAAATTGTATGATTAGGAGAGACAAATTTGTTTTCCTGTTAGTAGTGATACATTCATATTTTCCAGAAAGCGAAAGAACTGTAAAACTATTTGAAGGGTTCGAGTCCAAGTTCAAGAAAAAAAAAATTATTTGCTAGATGTTAGAAAGTTCATATGTCCCTCATAGTGAAATCTAGAGAAGGAAATGGCAACCCATTCCAGTATTCTTGCATGGAGAATCCCAAGGACAGAGGAGCCTAGTGGGCTGCTGTCTATGAGGTCACACAGGGTCGGACATGACTGAAGCGACTTAGTAGCAGCAGCAGCAGCATAGTGAAATCTTGCATATGAGAATAAGCCAGTTACTGCAGGCTATTATTACCTATGACATGGGAGAATTGGTATTACCCATTATGTATCCCAACTCTGTAGAAAGGTTTTCCACCTTCCTGCTTCCTCTCTTGTCTGAGCACTCATATCCCTGGATCTCTTTATTTGGTATCACAGAATCAGTGTGGCATGGGTGTCATTATTGCCAAATATGGGTCCTTTATGACATGACAATGCAGTCAACCCTTGAACAACATGGGTTTGAACTGCACAAGTCCACAAATACCCAGAATCTTTCTCAATATATACATGCAGTAGTACACAATCTGGAGGCTGGTTGAATCTGTGAATGCAGAAAGGCAGTTGTGGAGAGCTGACTCAGTGACTTGAGCATCCACAGAGTTTGACGTATGTGGTGGTTCCTGAAACCAGTCCTCTGCAGATACCGAGGGACAACTGTATCACTGTTGAATATCCAGAAAAAATACATTGGTGTTCACCACTAATGTACAACCCACAATTTTCCAAATGTGCTTCATTTTTTTTTTACATAAAGTTTGCCCTTCTACAGGCAATATCTTAAAGCTCCACTCATGTGATATGTAAATACATATAAGCATACCTTGGAGAGCTTATGGTTCTGTTCCAGATGACTGCAGTAAGGCAGATAAAGCAAATCTCACAAAGGTTTAGGTTTTATAGTGCATTTAAAGGTATGTCTATATGATACTGTAGTCTACTAAGTGTGTGATAGCATTATGTCTAATAAAAAGCAATGTACATACCTTAATTTAAAAATTGTTTACTAATTTAGAAAATGCTACCATCATCTGAGCTTTCAGTGACTTGTAATTTTTTTGCTACTGAAGGGTCTTACCTCAGTGCTGATGGCTGCTGACTGATCATGGTGGTGGTTGCTGAAGACTGGAGTGGCTATGGTAATTTTAAAAAATAATACAGCTATGGAGTTTGCCACATCGATTGACTCTTCCTTTCATGAATGGTTTCTCTCTAACATGCAACTGTTTGATAGTATTTTATCCACAGATCTTATTCCACAGTCAGAGTCAGTCTTTCAAATCCTGCCACTGTTTTATCAACTAAGTTTATGTAATATTTTAATTATTTGCTGTCATTTTGTCAGTCTTCACAACATCTTCACCAGGAGTAGCTTCCATCTTAAGAAACCATTTTCTTTGTTCATTCATAAGAAATAACTCTTTGTCTGTGGAAGTTGTATCATGAGATTGTAGCAATTAGTTACATCTTCAGGTTCCATTTCTAATTCAAGTTCTTTTGTTAACTCCACCACATCTGCAGTTACCCCCTCCATTAGAAATCTTGAACCCCTCAAAGTCATCCATGAGAGTTGGATCAGCTTCTTCCAAGCTCCTGTTAATGTTGATATTTTGACCTCTTTCATGAATTTCCTTAATGTCATCTAAAATGGTAAATCCTTTCAAGAAGGATTTCAATTTACTTTGCCCAGATCCATCAGAGGAAGTTAGTATCTATGGCAGTGATAGCCTTAAGAAATGTATTTATTAAAGAATAAGACTTGACAGTTGATATTACTCGTTGGTCCTTGAGTTACAGAATGGATGTTGTGTTAGTAGGCGTGAAACAACATAAATCTCGTTGTACATCTCCATCAGAGCTCTTGGTGATTAGGTGCATTGCCAATGAGCAGTAATGTTCTGAAAGAAGTCTTTTTTTCTGAGTATAGATCTCAACAGTGGACTTAAAATATTCAATAAATTATGTTCAAAGTAGATGTGCTGTCTTGCAGGCTTTATTGTTTCATTTATAGAGCACAGGCAGAGTAGATTTAGCATAATTCTTAGGGGCCTTAGGATTTTTGGAGTGGTAAATGAGCACTGACTTCAACTGAAAGTCACCTGCTGCATTAACCCTTAACAAGAGAGTCAGCTTATTTTTTGAAACCAGATGCCATGCACTAACTATGACTATCTAGCTACGAAAGTCCTAGATGGCATCACCTTCCAAGATAGGCTATGCTACCTATTGAATAAGCTGAACCATCTACATTGAAAATCTGTTGTTTAGTATAACAACCTTCATGAATTATTTTAGCTAGATCTTCTGGATAACTCATTGCAGCTTCTACATCAGCAGGGGCAGATTCACTTTGCACTTTTTTTTCATGGAGATGGCTTCTTTGCTTCAACACCATGAATCAACCTCAGTTCAAAATTTCCTTTTGCAGCTTCTTCACCTCTCTCAGCCTTCATACAATTAAAGAGAGTTATGGCCTTGCTCTGGATTAGGTTTTGGCTTAAGGGAACATTGTGCTTAGTTTGATCTTCTACCGAGACCACTAAAACTTTCTCCATATCAGCAATAAGGTTGTTTTGCTTTCTTATCATTTGTGTTCATTGGAGTAGCATTTTCAAATTCCTTCGACAACTTTACACTCACAGCTTGGCTAACTGATGCCAGAGGCTTAGCTCTTGACCTATTTTGGTTTTCAGCATGCCTTCTTCACTAAACTTAATCATTTCTAGTTTTTGATGTAAAGTGAGAGGTGTATAACTGTTTTGTTCACTTGAACATTTTGAAGTCATTCTGGTTGTTAATTGGCCTAATTTCAGTATTGTTTTGTCTCAGGGAATAGGGAGGTGTGAGGAGATGAGAACATTTGAAACATTGTGAGAATTACCAAAATGTGACACAGAGACATGAAGTTGAAAAATACTTTTGGAAGAATGGTGCCAATGGACTTGCTCAATTGTGAAAAATATAATATCTACAAAGTGAAGCAGAATAAAACTGCTGCTGCTGCTGCTAAGTCGCTTCAGTCATGTCCGACCCTGTGCGACCCCAGAGATGGCAGCCCACCAGGCTCCCCCATCCCTGGGATTCTCCAGGCAAGAACACTGGAGTGGGTTGCCATTTCCTTCTCCAGTGCAGCAAAGTAAAAAGTGAAAGAAGTCGCTCAGTCGTGTCCGACTCCTTGCAACCCCATGGACTGCAGCCTACCAGGCTCCTCTGTCCATGGGATTTTCCAGGCAAGAGTACTGGAGTGGGGTGCCACTGCCTTCTCTGAGAATAAAACTAGGTATGCCTATATATGGGGCTTCCCTGGTGACTCACATGGTAAAGAGTTTGCCTGCAATGTGGGAGGCCCAGGTTTGCTCCCTGGGTTGGGGAGATCCCCTGGAGAAGGAAATGGTAACCCATTCTGGTACTCTTGCCTGGAGAATCCCATGTACAGAGGAACCTGGCGGGCTACCAGTCCATGGGGTCACAAAGAGTCAGACACGACTGCGTGACTAACACTTTCACTTTATGCCTATACATGTCTTCTTTCCTCTTTGAAAATGTTATATTAAAGTATATTAGATAACATACAGTTATAGGTACTAGTTATAGTTCTAGGTAACTGTACAGTTCAGTGACTTTTTTACAAGATGAATACACTTGTGGTACAACATGTGTGTGTGTGCTCAGGCATGTCCAACTCTATGGACTGTCATCCACCAGGCTCCTCTGTCCATGGAATTCTCCAGGCAAGACTACTGGAGCAGATTGCCATTCCCTCCTCCAGAGGAACTTCCTGACCCAAGGATCAAACCTGCATCTCTCACATCTTCTGTATTGGCAGGCAGATTCTTTACCACTGAGCCACCTGGGAAACCCATGCTTATGGTAACGGTCACCCAAATCCAAATACAGAACACTGTCCATCAGCTAAGAGGACCTTTTCACCTTCCTATCAGTCATTAACTCTGTCTATTAAAAAGTCGCTGGTATGCTAGCTTCCACTACCATGGTTTGGCCATTTTAAGTTTATGTAAATAAAACCACACAGAGTGCACACTTTTCTCTGGCTTATTTCACTCTAGACATTATGTCTGAGAAATCTGTCCATGTTGCTGCGTATAGCAGTAATTTGTTACTTAAATTGCTGTATAGTATTCTATTGCATGGAAATGTGACCATGTAATTACTATACAGTGAAAGGATATTTTTACCATTTTGCCTATTTTGAATAATGCTATATTTACTAGTTGTGTGTGTGTGTGTGTGTGTGTGAGCATCATTTTGGGGATGGTACCTAAGGGTAAAATTGCCAACAGCTCATAAGAATGTATACATACAGTTATGCTCAGCTTTTTTAGAAACTGAAGTAGTTTTCCAAAGTGTTTTTGTGTAAGTATGAGCAGTGTAAGAGAATGTTAGTTCTGAATTTGCTAGCCACCACTTTTTGTGGTCACACTATCAATCCTCTCAATGTGTAGTAGTGTCTTATTGTTGTGCATATTTGCTGCCCTTATAACTCATGATATTGCCTCTCCCTTGATTTTATCATTGGTCACTTAGGTAAGTGAACTATCATTAAGGAAATGCTTGTTCAAGTCCTTTGCACATTAAGAAAAAAATTCTTCCACTTTCTTGCTAATTGGCAGGAGTTTTGTTACATCGTAGATGAGTACTTTGCCAAGTATATATGTTTAAAATATCTTCTTCCAATTTTGTCTTTTGATGAACATTAGTTCTTCATTTAAATCAAGTCTAAATTGAACACATATTTTCATTTATAGCTGTTGCTTTTTGTGTCCTATTTAAAAACTACCTTTCATTTGGTTACAAAATTATTCTCCTATGTTATCTTCTGAGTTGGGGCTAAAAGTAAAGATGATTAAAATGGAGAAAGAACAGAGGGATTAGAGTATTAGACAGATTATCTGCATCATTAGTTTTCCAACTTTGCTGTACACTGAGACAGGTGGAAAGTTTTTAAGCCCCCGATGCCCCTGCTGTACCCCAAATCGACTAATAAAGAATCTCTTGGTTTGGTACCTAGGCACTGGTATATTTTAACTGGATTAGAGAGCATTTAGGTGGGGAAAAATTGAGCAAAGAAAGAACTGCATGGGAGCAAGTACTGTGAATGTCAATTCAGGCTAGACTGTGGGCGCCACAGAGTGAAGTAATGGTGACTATCATGGGAATTAAAGCCATGGCTTGTAGAATTTTGAGTCCAGAATAAAGATTCATATTGAATTCAGCAAATAGCAGGGCTGAACAAGTTTTTTGAGGAAATTAATATGATTCACTAATCCATTAGGAGGATTAAAGTGGCATGGGATAGAGGTGGATTGTAAGTGGGAGAAACAAGAAAAATTTAAAATTAGAACCTGTGTTCTGGCTCTTATAACTCTGGTAATTATCAGAAACTGTGCGGTGAATTTCACATGTATGGGATTTTTCTGACAAGAGGATCTAAAGCTACCATCAGATTTTCGAAGGAATCTGAAATTCCCAAAGGCTAACAGCAAGTAAGTTAGAGAAGGAAATCAGTTAGCAGTTATTATGTTTTGCCACTTAAAAGTTATTGAACACCCAAACCATGAAAAGAGAAGACTGATGGCAGGGATGTTTATGGGTGGACTAAGAGGTGTCAGAGGCTGACTGTGTGTGAGAGAGAGAGAGAGAAAAGGGAAGAGTCAGACGGGAGGGGAAAAGAACAGTGAAAACACAACATGAATCAAAAGATAAGACAACAGGAAGAATAGATACATGATTAAGAGGAAAATGATAAGAATGAGTAATGGAAGAGGTATTAAGTTAAGATTTTATAATTTTACTTATTTTTTAAATTTATTCAGTTCAGTTCAGTTCAGTCACTCAGTCGTGTCCGACTCTTTGTGACCCCATGAATTGCAGCACGCCAGGCCTCCCTGTCCATCACTAACTCCTGGAGTTCACTCAGAGTCGCGTCCATCGAGTCAGTGATGCCATCCAGCCATCTCATCCTCTGTCGTCCCCTTCTCCTCCTGCCCCCAGTCCCTCCCAGCATCAGAGTCTTTTCCAATGAGTCAACTCTTCGCATGAGGTGGCCAAAGTACTGGAGTTTCAGCTTCAGCATCATTCCTTCCAAAGAACACCCAGGGCTGATCTCCTTCAGAATGGACTGGTGGGATCTCCTTGTGGTCCAAGGGACTCTCAAGAGTCTTCTCCAACACCACAGTTCAAAAGCATCAATTCTTTGGTCCTCAGCCTTCTTCACAGTCCAACTCTCACATCCATACATGACCACAGGAAAAACCATAGCCTTGACTAGACGGACCTTAGTCGGCAAAGTAATGTCTCTGTTCTTGAATATGCTATCTAGGTTGCTCATAACTTTTCTTCCAAGGAGCAAGCATCTTTTAATTTCATGGCTGCAATCACCATCTGCAGTGATTTTGGAGCCCCAAAAAATAAAGTCTGACACTGTTTCCACTGTTTCCCCATCTATTTCCCATGAAGTGATGGGACCGGATGCCATGATCTTTGTTTTCTGAATGTTGAGCTTTAAGCCAACTTTTTCACTCTCCTCTTTTACTTTCATCAAGAGGCCTTTTAGTTCTTTTTTACTTTACAATATTGTATCAGTTTTGCCACACATCAACATGAGTCCGCCACGAGTGTACACGTGTTCCCGATCCCGAACCCCCCTCCCCCCTCCCCCTCCAACACACCATCCCTCCAGGTCATCCCAGTGCAACAGCCCCAGGCATCCTGCATGCTGCATCGAGCGGCTGTGCCAGGTCTGTGTTGCTGTGGCGGGCTTTTCTGTAGTTGCAGCGAGGGATGCCTACTCTCTAGTTGGCAGAGCACAGGCTTTTCTTTGTGGTGGCTTCTCTTGCTGTTGAGCATGGGTTCTAGGGCATGCGGGCTTCAGTAGTTGAAGTTCCTAGGCTCTAGAGCACAGGCTCAATAGTTGTGGCACACAGGCTTAGTTGCTCCACAACAAGTGGGATCTTCCCAGACCAGGGATTGAACCCATGTCTCCTGCACTGGCAGGCAGATAGATTCCTTACCATTGAGTCCCAGGGAAGCCCCCTGAGGTTAAGATTTTAAAACTTGAGTTTGACAGACAATTAGATATATAGACTTGAACTTCTAAATAAATTGTATTGAAATGATCAGAAAGAAAAATCAATAATCAGTTCATGAACGTGAAAGTAAAAGTTGCTCAGGTGTTACTGACTCTTTGAGACCCCATGGAATTCAGTCCATGGAATTCTCCAGGCCAGAATACTGGAGTGGGTAGCCTTTCCCTTCTGCAGGGGATATTCCCAACCCAGGGATTGAACCCAGGTCTCCCGCATTGCAGGTAAAGACCAACTGAACCACAAGGGAAGCCCAATCAATCCATGATCCTTATATTTTTACTGTAAGCATTCAATGGGTATAATTTTCATTCTAGCCATTTGTTCTTTCTATCAAAAACTTGTTCTTTTATTTTCTGCTTGGTGATCTACATATTCAATAAATTTAAAAATAGGTATTGAAAACAGAATAAGATCCTTTAACAGATATAGATTTAGATGCAACTGTCAAAAAAGCTTAGGAATTCATTATAATTATGAAGACATACATTTTGAAAACTCATTTTCTCACATAGAGGTAGGAAAGAATTATTGCACAAAGAGCTGATAGATGAGCTGAATCATATCACTGCTTCACAGGTAAGGCTAGTGTGAATGAAATAATGTGTTTGATAGGAAAAAGTTGACAGGTTCCTAACTTTAAACATATTACATATGTGTAAGAGCCAGAATAATGGCATTTGGTACCCTTGGGTTAAATTAAAAATCCATGAGAAAAATCATAGACTTGGTTTTCAGCAGATTGTGTTCGTAAGGTAAAACTGCATTCATTTTATACTAATAAAATAAGCTGAGCATTGCTTGAGTGAAGTCTTTGCAAATAGCCATCATTTCAGAGACTGAGTCATCATAAAGTCTAGCAGTGTTTATCTTACCACTGATAGCTTGAGAGCTACAGCTCCAATAAGTCTTTTGTGATAAAATTAAATTTTTATTTTCTAAGACTTGACAATCTGATAACTTCCATAGGGCTAAATATACTAGGTGATAAAAGCTTAGTTTTCTATATCCTCTGTCCTCCTAAGTTTTTGATGTTATGCCTTCAGATTGTCTACTGGGCATTCTTGAAATTACTGAAATTGGAAAACTTTAATTTGCATCCCTATTGTTGGGTTTTCCAATGAGTCAGCTCTTTGCATGAGGTGGCCAAAGTACTGGAGTTTCAGCTTTAGCATCATTTCTTCCAAAGAAATCCCAGGGTTGATCTCCTTCAGAATGGACTGGTTGGATCTCCTTGCAGTCCAAGGAACTCTCAAGAGTCTTCTCCCACACCACAGTTCAAAAGCATTGGGGGCAGGAGGAGAAGGGGACGACAGAGGATGAGATGGCTGGATGGCATCACTGACTCGATGGACATGAGTCTGAGTGAACTCTGGGAGTTGGTGATGGACACAGAGGCCTGGCGTGCTGCGATTCATGGGGTCACAAAGAGTCGGACACAACTGAGCGACTGAACTGAACGGATTGTTGGTTATTTTTCCTAGCAGATTTCAGCAACCGGGAAGCAAGCTCAGAAATGGTAGATAATTATTAGGATTTTCGTAGATGAGTGGGTGGGAAAACCAAAGAAGAAAGCAGGGAAAGATATTGAGTGTATTTGAATTAATAGGTAATGAGATCTGAGCTGAATAAGAAAGTTAGTAAACAGAGGATGAAGTCACCAAGCAGCGAAGAGGTAAAGAAAGACCTGCCCATCTCAGATGTGTTGTAGAACCTTGAGAGTGGGAATAATTAAACAAGATAATAAAAATATAGTATTTATATTTAGAGTGTATAGATTTTTATACAGTTGATACTCAAAAAGAACTCTTTCAGGGCAGCGGCCAGGAGGAGCAACCCCACGTCCAAGGAGTGGTGGCTGTGCAGGCACAGAAGGGCCTAGAGGAGCCATCCTACGTTGAAGGTCAAGAAGGGTGGCAGGAGGAGATAGCCCTCATCCAAGTTAAGGAGCAGTGGCTGTGCTTTGCTAGAGCAGCCGTGAAGAGATACCCTGCACCCAAGGTAAGAGAAACCCAAGTGAGATGGTAGGTGTTGCAAGAGGGCATCACAAGGCAGACACACTGAAACCATACTCACAGAAAACTAGTCAATCTAATCACACTAGGACCACAAACTTGTCTAACTCAATGAAACTAAGCCATGCCCGCAGGGCAACCCAAGATGGGCAGGTCATGGTGGAGAGGTCTGACAGAACGTGGTCCACTGGAGAAGGGAATGGCAAACCACTTCAGTATTCTTGCCTTGAGAACTCCATGAACAGTATGAAAAGGCAAAATGATAGGATACTGAAAGAGGTACTCCCCAGGTCAGTAGGTGCCCAATATGCTACTGGAGGTCAGTGGAGAAATAACTCCAGAAAGAATGAAGGGTTGGAGCCAAAGCAAAAACAATACCCAGCTGTGGATGTGACTGGTGATAGAAGCAAGGTCCGATGCTGTAAAGAGCAATATTGTATAGGAACCTGGAATGTCAGGTCCATGAATGAAGGCAAATTGGAAGTGGTCAAACAGGAGATGGCAAGAGTGAACGTTGACATTCTAGGAATCAGTGAACTAAAATGGACTGGTGGGTGAATTTAACTGAGATGACCATTATATCTACTACTGCAGGCAGGAATCCCTCAGAAGAAATGGAGTAGCCATCATGGTCAACAGAAGAGTCCGAAATGCAGTACTTGGATGCAATCTCAAAAATGACAGAATGATCTCTGTTTGTTTCCAAGGCAAACCATTCAACATCACAGTAATCCAAGTCTATGCCCCAACCAGTAACACTGAAGAAGCTGAAGTTGAACGGTTCTATGAAGACCTACAAGACCTTTTAGAACTAACACCCAAAAAAGATGTCCTTTTCATTATAGGGGACTGGAATGCAAAAGTAGGAAGTCAAGAAACACCTGGAGTAACAGGCAATTTGGCCTTGGAATTAGGAATGAAGCAGGGCAAGGACTAATAGAGTTTTGCCAAGAATATGCACTGGTCATAGCAAACACCCTCTTCCAACAACACAAGAGAGGACTCTACACATGGACATCACCAGATGGTCAACACTGAAATCAGATTGATTATATTCTCTGCAGCCAAAGATGGAGAAGCTCTATACAGTCAACAAAAACAAGACCAGGAGCTGACTGTGGCTCAGATCATGAACTCCTTATTACCAAATTCAGACTGAAATTGAAGAAAGCAGGGAAAACTGCTAGACGATTCAGGTATGACCTCAATCAAATCCCTTATGATTATACAGTGGAAGTGAGAAATAGATTTAAGGGCCTAAGATCTGATAGATAGAGTGCCTGATGAACTATGGAATGAGGTTCGTGACATTGTACAGGAGACAGGGATCAAGACCATCCCCATGGAAAAGAAATGCAAAAAAGCAAAATGGTTGTCTGGGGAATCCTTACAAATAGCTGTGAAAAGAAGAGAAGCGAAAAGCAAAGGAGAAAAGGAAAGATACAAGCATCTGAATGCAGAGTCCCAAAGAATAGCAAGAAGAGATAAGAAAGCCTTCTTCAGCAATCAATGCAAAGAAATAGAGTAAAAGAACAGAATGGGAAAGACTGGAGATCTCTTCAAGAAAATTAGAGATACCAAGGGAACATTTCATGCAAAGATGGGCTCGATAAAGGACAGAAAATGGTAGGGACCTAACAGAAGCAGAAGATATTAACAAGAGGTGGCAAGAATACACAGAAGAACTGTAAAAAAAAGATCTTCATGACCCAGATAATCACGATGGTGTGATCACTCATCTAGAGCCAGACATCCTGGAATGTGAAGTCAAGTGGGCCTTAGAAAGCATCACTATAAACAAAGCTAGTGGAGGTGATGGAATTCCAGTAGAGCTGTTTCAAATCCTGAAAGATGATGCTGTGAAAGTGCTGCACTCAATATGCCAGCAAATTTGGAAAACTCAGCAGTGGCTACAGGACTGGAAAAGGTCAGTTTTCATTCTAACCCCAAAGAAAGGCAATGTCAAAGAATGCTCAAACTACCGCACAATTGCACTCATCTCACACGCTAGTAAAGTAATGCTCAAAATTCTCCAAGCCAGGCTTTAGCAATATGTGAATGTGAACTTCCTGATGTTCAAGCTGGTTTTAGAAAAGGCAGAGGAACCAGAGATCAAATTGCCAACATCCACTGGATCATCAAAAAAGCAAGAGAGTTTCAGAAAAGCATCTATTTCTGCTTTATTGACTATGCCAAAGCCTTTGACTGTGTGGATCACAATAAACTGTGGAAAATTCTGAAAGAGATGGAAATAACAGACCACCTGACCTACCTTTGAGAAATCTGTATGCAGGCCAGGAAGCAACAGTTAGAACTAGACATGGAACAACAGACTGGTTCCAAAGAGGAAAAGGAGTGTGTCAAGGCTGTATATTGTCACCCTGCTTACTTAACTTATATGCAGAGTACATCGTGATAAACACTGGACTGGAAGAAACACAAGCTGGAATCAAGATTGCCGGGAGAAATATCAATCACTCAGATATGCAGATGACACCACCCTTATGGCAGAAAGTGAAGAGGAGCTAAAAAGCCTCTTGATGAAAGTGAAAGTGGAGAGTGTAAAAGTTGGCTTAAACTCAACATTCAGTAAACAAAGATCGTGGCATCCAGTCCCATCACTTCATGGGAAATAGATGGGGAAACAGTGGAAACAGTGTCAGACTTTATTTTTGGGGGCTCCAAAATCACTGCAGATGGTGATTGCAGCCATGAAATTAAAAGATGCTTACTCCTTGGAAGAAAAGTTATGAGCATCCTAGATAGCATATTCAAAAGCAGAGACATTACTTTGCCGACTAAGGTCCGTCTAGTCAAGGCTATGCTTTTTCCAGTGGTCATGTATGGATGTGAGAGTTGGACTGTGAAAAAGGCTGAGCACTGAAGAATTGATGCCTTTGAACTGTGGTGTTGGAGAAGACTCTTGAGAGTCCCTTGGACTGCAAGAGATCCAACTAGTCCATTCTGAAGGAGATCAACCCAGGGATTTCTTTTGAAGGAATGATTCTAAAGCTGAAACTCCAGTACTTTGGCCACCTCATGTGAAGAGTTGACTCATTGGAAAAGACTCTGATGCTGGAAGGGATTGGGGGCAGGAGAAGAAGGGGACGACAGAGGATGAGATGGCTGGATGGCATCACTGACTCAATGGACGTGAGTCTGGGTGAACTCTGGGAGTTGGTGATGGACAGGGAGGCCTGGCATGCTGCGATTCATGGGGTTGCAAAGAGTCGGATACGACCGAGCGACTGAACTGAACTGAAGTTCTCTTTCTAGTGCCCACTCTCTCCTCCTTACTCTGAGGATAATGGAAATTTTATGTGTGATATTATTTAACTTTGTTGATTTATGAAAATAAAAAAATATGTTATGCTTTAAAGTAATTCTTAATGATAAAAATAGATACACAATGGCTATATCATGTTAGGAAATGAATGTAATAGAAGATAATGACTTTTAAATAATGAAGAAATATTATTTTTACTTTAGTATTCATTTTTAGAGTCTTTGTAATGATTCATTGTAATTATAGTGTTCATATTTTTGCAATGTACTGGCTAAGCCCAGTTAAAATTAGAGGATATGAAGTACAAAACTACTGTAAAAGAAATAATATCACAATATTAATAAGTTTGGTATTCCATGTAGATTAAGCAAGCTAAGGTGTTAAATTATAGATATCCAAATTATCTTTATTGTCATTTTATAGGAAAACCTACTTAAAGGTAGTATACAAATATACCTAGTATAAATGTAAATAAAAATGTGTGCTATAGTAAATTAGCTTATGATACCAAGTCTTCTTATATAATGTATTCTATTATTCTTAATAATATTCTATTATTAATATAAAAGTAATAATAAGGAACTAATATATCATAATGGCTTTTGTAATCATAACTACAACTGCTTTTGTAAAGTTCAGGATGATAGGATAAAAACATTAAAATGCACATCATTAATTTTTGATGAATTATGATGCCTGGTGTGTTCCAATTAATCCTTTGTCAAATCTATCTTTAGCTTTGTTAAAAATTACTTAAACTTCATCAATTTTGATATCTTTATTTCCCCTTACCCACCTATAGTGTGGTTGCCTACCTTTTAATGAAGAAGAGAGAAGGACAAATATTAAACAAATAGACGTGAAGAGAGGTTTGTTCTATCATTTACTTCTACCATTGACAAGAATGTCAGAATTTGTGCATGGATTTTGTGTCAGAATTTGTACATGGATTTTGGTCAATAAGAATAGACTTCCCTGGTGGCTCAGAGGTTAAAGCGTTTGCCTCCAATGCTGCAGATCTGGGTTCGATCCCTGGGTCAGGAAGATCCCCTGGAGAAGGAAATGGTAACCCACTCTAGTATTCTTGCGTGGAGAATCCCATGGATGGAGAAGCCCCGTAGGCTCCAGTCCATGAGGTCGCAAAGAGTCGGACACGACTGAGAGACTTCACTTTCACTTTTGTGGCAAAGTAAAATGTACTGAAACTCAGATGGAGTGTCTGTATGAAACTGATGCCCATGCATGTGTAGGACTCATGAAATTACTAAACTTTTTAATCTTCATCTTTACTCAGAAAAGAAATCGATAGTTCCTACCCTCAAGGACCTTGTTATCTAGAAGAATAAGGCAAGGCAACTGTGTGTTCAATAAGTAAAATGATATTCAGGGTGTATGAAGCTGAGAATGTTTTCCTCAGACTAGGGAATTCAAGGGAGCTTCATAAGAAAGATAATACAAGTTGGGCAAGTTGGACTGAATTCATTTGGGGAGGGTGTGTGGACCAGTGTGAATAGAGACAAGAGTTGTAGGTGGGGCCAGGATATTCCAGATAGATCAGATCCTGCAAAGGTCTGGAGGTGTGAGGGAATATTTCACATGTTCAACATTAAATATAATTAAGTATGGCCAGGAGTGTAAGAGAATTATGAGGGATGATGCTAGAATGTTGGGTAGGGGCATATTGTGCAGGGATATGTATGCTAAGGCAAAGAGTTAGACTTTATTGTTCCACTGGAAAAGAACCATTGAAGAAAAAACAGTGGAAAGATTTTTAAAAAGGCTCCTCTGGTGGCAAAGTGCAAATGGATAAGGCAGTGTATCTGGATGAAAAATAAAAATTTAGAGACTTAATAACCACATGCAAACTGAAACGGCCAGTGTAACAGAAAATGATGTTTTCAAATACCTTATTGCAACAGAGGAAAGAATCTTTTTCCTCTCATCTTATCCTCATGATCTTTCTTTCTTTTTATTTATTTATTTATCTTTTGATTTATTTAATAAGCTTTTATTTATTTTTTTAAATATAAATTTATTTATTTTAATTGGAGGTTGATTACTTTACACTATTGTATTGGTTTTGCCATACATCAACATGAATCCGCCACAGGTGTACACATGTTCCCCATCCTGAACCCCCCTCTCTCCTCCCTCCCTGTACCATCCCTCTGGGTTGTCTCAGTGCACCAGCCCCAAGCATCCTGTCTCATGCATCGAACCTGGACTGGCGATTCGTTTCATATATGATATTATACATGTTTCAATGCCATTCTCCCAAATCATCCCACCCTCACCCTCTCCCACAGAGTCCAAAAGACTGTTCTATACATCTGTGTCTCTTTTGCGGTCTCGCATACAAATGATGTATGTGAATTTGTATATGTGAAATCTGTTCCCTCTAGAGACTCCACCAGGTAAGAATCCACTTAGAGGGTCTTTCAGGTTGTAGGCAGGATCCATTTACTTGGGCAAGGAGGGTTTGCATGGCTGCTAAGTTGCTTTAGTCGTGTCCAACTCTTTGTGACCCCATGGACTGTAGCCTGCCAGGCTCCTCTGTCTGTGGGATTCTCCAGGCAAGAATACTGGAGTGGGTTGCAATGCCCTCCTCCAGGGTATCTCCCACACCCAGGGATCGAACCCATGTCTCTTATGTCTTCTGCATTGGCAGGCTAGTTCTTTACCATTAGCGCCTCTACTGAGGACATCAGGTTCTTACTGGCTGTAGGCTAAAAGTTGTTCTCAAATCCCAGTGGCTGCGTGTAGTTCCCTGCGCTGTGCTGGGTACATGACAGTTTGCATATTGAAGTCCAGCAAGAGAGCCTCTCTCCCATCTGTGGACTAATGTAATCCAATTGTATATAATTTAAGGTAATCATGAGAGCCTTTGACTGCGTGGATCACAACAAACTGTGGAAAATTCTTAAAGAGATGGGAATACCAGACCACCTTACCTACCTCCTGAGAAATCTGTATGCAGGTCAAGAAGCAACAGTTAGAATTGGACATGCAATAATAGACTGGTTCCAAATCAGGAAAGGAGTATGTCAAGGCTGTATATTGTCACCCTGCTTATTTAACTTTTATGTAGAATATATCATGCAAAACGCCCAGCTGGATGAAGCACAAGCTGGAATCAAGATTGCCAGGAGAAATATCAATAATCTCAGATATGCCCATGACACCACCCTTATGGCAGAAAGTGAAGAAGAACTAAAGAGCCTCTTGATGAAAATGAAAGAGGAGAGTGAAAAAGTTGGCTTGAAACTCAACATTCAGAAAACTAAGATCATGGCATCCAGTCCCATCACTTCATGGCAAATAGATGGGGAAACAGTGACAGACTTTATTTTGGGGGGCTCCAAAATCACTGCAGATGCTGACTGCAGCCATGAAATTAAAACATGCTTACTCCTTGGAAGGAAAGTTATGACCAAACTAGACAGCATATTAAAAAGCAGAGACATTACTTTGCCAACAAAGGTTCATCTAGTCAAAGCTATGATTTTTCCAGTAGTCATGTATGGATGTGAGAGTTGAACTATAAAGAAAGCTGAGTGCCAAAGAATTGATGTTTTTGAAATACAGTGTAGGAGAAGACCATTGAGAGTCCCTTGGACTGCAAGGAGATCCAACCAGTCAATGGTAAAGAAAATCAGTCCTGAATATTCATTGGAAGGACTGATGTTGAAGCTGAAACTCCAGTACTTTGGCCACCTGATGCAGAGAACTGACTCCTTGGAAAAGACTCCGATGGGGATGACAGAGGATGAGATGGTTGGATGGCATCACCGACTCCATGGACATGAGTTTGAGCAAGCTCCAGGAATTGGTGATGGACAGGGAAGCCTGGAGTGCTGCAGTCCATGGGGTCGGAAAGAGTAGGATCCGATTGAGTAACTGAACTGAACTGAATCATGAGAATGATATCCTATCATCTTTGCCACTTTTCTATTGGTTTTTATTAGTTGGGAGGAAGCCACAAATTCTGCTTGCATCCAAAAGAATGGGATTATAGAAGGTATGCCTCAGGAGGCCATCTTATACTGTATCCTCCATACATACATTCATGAAACTTTCAGTCAAAAGTGAGAATCTAATAAGTAATCCTGTTAAAATGGAACAATCTGTTATGCTTCGGGGGCTTTCCTAGTGGCTCAGATCATAAAAAAATCTGCAATGGAGGAGACCTGGTTTCAATCCCTGGGTTGGGAAGATCCCCTGGAGAAGAAAATAACTACCCACTCCAGTATTCTTGCCTGGAGAGTTCCATGGACAGTGGAGCCTGGCAGGCAACAGTCCATGGGGTCACAGAGTCAGACACAGCTGAATGACACACACACACATATATTATGTTTCAGAGAGTGAGTTTTTAAAAATACAATTGGAATCATCGTCTGTAACTGTACCCTATTTTCCTCCTGCTTATAACATTCTGCAATTTTCTAACACACTTGGAGTAAAGGCCAAAGTCCTCATCAAGGTTTATAGACAAACTTGAGTTGGCCCCTATTAAATCATTTCCTGTGATTTCCCCCTTTGCCCTGTGCTCTAGTCATATTCTGAATTTTCCTAGATGTGTGCTTTTGAAATAATTATTCCCTCTCTGTCCTTACCTTCTCCTTGTCAGTGCCAACTCAAAGTCAATGTAACTTTTCCAGAAAGGCTATAATCTAGAATTTTACCAGTCATTGTTGAGTATAACCTGGTTTCTATTGTCTTTTGGAATCAATAATTTATGGTATTTTCTTCTGGTCTATACTGGTTTTGCTGGTTAGCCTCCACCTCCTCTACAGTTGAATATAAATTCTACAAGAACAAAGTCTTAATGTGTGTAGTTCATTTTATTATTGCTGGCACCCAGAGCAGTTTGCCTCATTGGTGGGGCTCAATATTTATTTGTTGAATGAATGAAAATCCCCCATAAATCTTCTCTGGAAACAGCTTTTGTCATTACTTGAGAAATCAGATTTGAATTATAAAAAATGCTTATTTTACTTCATGTTGTTTTGGTTTGACTCTCTACATAAATTGTCAAAATCTTAGCAAATATTGTAACTTGCATTTCTTTAGTAATCACTGTAAAAACCTCATGCTCTGAGAACATCATTTTTAATGCTGAATGTATGTTGGATGTTTGTCCGGACATAACCATTCTTTTCATTATGTTGCAATTGTGAATTAACTATTTGCCTTATTTACTGATTTGCAAGTCATATTGTTGCTAACTAAAATATTTCAACCATGTAAATGATTTCTTATTCCAATAAAAAATAAGGAAGAAACTGATTGCAGCTATGATTCACTTGCATTCTTAAAGAAATCTATTAATGGTAACGCTATAAGATTCAGTTAGTCACTCAGTTCAGTCGCTCAGTCGTGTCCAACTCTTTGTGACCCCATGAATCGCAGCACGCCAGGCCTCCCTGTACATCACCAGCTCCCGGAGTTCACCCAGACTGATGTCCATCGAGTCAGTGATGCCATCCAGCCATCTCATCCTCTGTCGTCCCCTTCTCCTCCTGCCCCCAATCCCTCCCAGCATCAGAGTCTTTTCCAATGAGTCAACTCTTCACATGAGGTGGCCAAAGTACTGGAGTTTCAGCTTCAGCATCATTCCTTCCAAAGAACACCCAGGGCTGATCTCCTTCAGAATGGACTGGTGGGATCTCCTTGCAGTCCAAGGGACTCTCAAGAGTCTTCTCCAACACCACAGTTCAAAAGCATCAATTCTTCGGCACTCAGCTTTCTTTATAGTCCAACTCTCACATCCATACATGACCACTGGAAAAACCATAGCCTTGACTAGATGGACTTTAGTCAGCAAAGTAATGTCTCTGCTTTTAAATATACTATCTAGGTTGGTCATAACTTTCCTTCCAAGGAGTAAGCATCTTTTAATTTCATGGCTGCAGTGATTTTGGAGCCCCAAAAAATAAAATCTGACACTGTTTCCCCATCTATTTCCCATGAAGTGATGGGACTGGGTGCCATGATCTTCGTTTTCTGAATGTTGAGCTTTAAGCCAACTTTTTCACTCTCCACTTTCACTTTCATCAAGAGGCTTTTTAGCTCCTCTTCACTTCTGCCATAAGGGTGGTGTCATCTGCATATCTGAGGTTATTGATGTTTCTCCCGGCAATCTTGATTCCAGCTTGTGTTTCTTCCAGTCCAGCATTTCTCATGATGTACTCTGCATATAAGTTAAATAAGCAGGGTGACAATATACAGCCTTGACATACTCCTTTTCCTATTTGAAACCAGTCTGTTGTTCCATGTCCAGTTCTCACTGTTGCTTCCTGACCTGTATATATGTTTCTCAAGAGGCAGGTCAGGTGGTCTGGTATTCCCATCTCTTTCAGAATTTTCTTAGCTATAAGATTAAGACTGTCCAAATGTGCTTTAATACAAATACCCCAGAGATTTTAGTGATTTTAGGAGTATATTACTACCTTTGAAAGGGATGTGATAATGCCATTACCAATAAAAAGAAAGACTCTTGATCAAGTAAATATATTCTGGGACTGCTTCTAGCTTGTGCAGTGCTGCCTGGTGATGAGCTTGATTAAGAGGTTGGTTTGTGTTTGGAGTGTAATCTATACTATTGATGATGTGGGCTGGAGAATATAGAAATCTGGAGAGGAACTGGATGAATAATGAGTAGTACAGAGCTTTTATCTTGTTTTTCAGGGAAGCTATTCAACATTGAAAAATGCAGTTAAAATTTTTTAATATCAAGAAATTAGCTTTAATCAATTCCTCTAAGATTAAGAATAAAACAAGGCATGTTTTCTTTTCAGGAGACAAGACTGAAGCTTGAACTTACAAAGCATACTGAAATATGCAGAGATTCATAGACACACTCATTTAATACCTTGTAACACAGTAGCTTGAAAAAAAGTATGCAAAAATTTATATATAATTAAGATCAAGGTGTAAAAATGCTGGCAGTGGACTCTCCAGTAAATGCCTATTATCAGAAATTCACCTGAAGGAGCAAAGCTAGAGGCAGGTAATTAATCTTCAAGATTGAAAGTGTTATAATAGCAATTGTCCTTTCTGAGGTATATAATTGAATTTTCAAGAACATAGAATCATCTACTTTTAAAGATGAAAACAAAGAATGTGTATGGATTTATGACATTTCCTAAGCATCATTTTTATTTTTTAATGAAGAGATTCAAACTATTAATCTAGGTGAGATGTGTATAATGACCAATCAAATTGTATCTTGGAACAGGCTGTCTAAATAGCTTATGATCACACACAGTGACAAAGAGTTTTAATAGGTTTCATCAGCAAGGACTTCATGAATGAAAGGAAGGATAATTTCTCTTCCTGTATGAGATAGGTTCTTTTCTTTCTGATGCTACCACCTCAAAAAATCTTTTCATGAATTATACAAAGCTTACAGCACTACTTTCAGTCAGATAGTACTTGCATGCCCTTCAGTGATAAAGTTTCAAAGAAAGTCCTTCTTCTCGGTGAAAAAGGAGGGAGGGGAAAGAAAGCTTCATTCAGTGTTCAGCACAGTATACAGGGCCGAGCATTGTGATGCATTATAGGTTTTGTGTGTGTGCTCAGTCACTCAGTCGTATCCGACTCTTTGAGACCCCATGGACTGCAGCCCACCAGGCTCTTCTGTCCATGGGATTTTCCAAAAAAAGAATACTGTAGTGGGTTGCCATTTCCTATTCCAGGGGATCTTCCTGACCCAGGAATTGAACTTGAGTCTCTTCCATCTCCTGCATTGGCAGGTAGATTCTTTACCACTGAGCCACCTAGGTAGGAAGCCTACTATAGGTTTACATAGATAATAAAATACAAAGTTTTCTTGCCCTTTGGTGTTTTCCATCTGTTGAATAAACAAACACGTTTTTTGTTTTTGTCATTTTAAAACAACTTGTGCTAAGTCTCTAAATGAACAGTGTTCTCAATGTAAAGCAATGGAAAACTTGTTTAGAGAGAATGTTTTGAGAGGGCTTGTTTTGAGGGTGAGTGGGTTGGCTATTAAGCTAAGATTTAAAAGACATGGCGGAGAAATCACTGGGTGAAAACAAGTGAATATGTCTTTATATGACACAAGAGAAAAAAAAAAGGAAGGTCACTAGAGAGATGAGTCACCCCCTGCAGATGAATCAGTTAAGAGCAATGACACATAGTCATTAGATTAGGAACAGGAAGGGTTATAAGTTGCTTTGGCAAGAGCAGTTTCAGTTGAAGGTAGAGAATGAAATTCAAATTGCTCAGAATTGAGGAATGAATTAGGGCAAGGCTGGTGGTAGTAAAAGGAAAGCCATGAATCCAACCAATATCAAAAGCAACTTATATAGCCAATTTCATGTTGTTGTATGATCTAAACACTTGACAACACAAGTTGTAAGTTAGTAGCATTATTCCATGGTAGGTTATCATAAGAGAGTATTACATAACCATTAGATGTAATGTGAGAGAATATTTAACAATATATGAAAAAGCTCACTCATTTATAAATTGAAAAGTGGGATGTAATATTGGCTATGCAGAAATCTTTTAAATATATGACTCTAACACATCTGCCTATGAATATATAGATATAAAAAAAGATGGAACGTTCATGGTAGTCCAGTGGTTAAGACTGATGGTGGTGGTTCAGTTGCTAAGTGGTGTCCGACTCTTGTGACCTCATGAACTATAGCCCACCAGGCTCCTCTGTCCATGGGATTTCACAGGGAAGAATATGAATGGGTTGTCATGCTCTCCTCCAGGGGATCTTCCCCACCAGGGATTGAACCTAATTGTTTTGCATTGCAGGTGGATTCTTTACCCACCAGCCACCAGGAACTCCCCATAGTTAAGATTGCTGCTGCTGCTAAGTCGCTTCGGTAGTGTCTGACTCTGTGTGACCCCATAGACGGCAGCCCACCAGTCTCCCCTGTCCCTGGGATTCTCCAGGCAAGAACACTGGAGTGGGTTGCCATTTCCTTCTCCAATGCATGAAAGTGAAAAGTGAAAGGGAAGTCACTCAGTTGTGTCCGACTCTTTGCGACCCCATGGACTGCAGCCTACCAGGCTCCTCCATCCATGGGATTTTCCAGGCAAGAGTACTGGAGTGGGGTGCCATCGCCTTCTCCGATGGTTAAGACTATGCACTGCCAATGCCAAGGGGAACTTGGATTTGATTTCTGATCAGGAAACTAAGATCCCACATGCCATACAACGCAGCCAAAAGGTAAAACAAATATAAGAAATAGAGAAAGATGTCAATATTAGATATCATTATTTTATATTATGTTCTATATGTGTGTGTGTGTATAAATGTAACTATAAGAGTTCATATTCATTGACTATAAACAGGTGTTATATAAGTATAAACAGTTGTCATCTCTGTGTGATTGTTTTATTGACATTAATTTTTAGCAATGAATGTGTATCTTATAATCACAAATTAAAGATTAAGCATCATTAAAAAAATGTAACAAGCTCTAAACTCACATAGACTTGCTTCAAATCTATGCTCTGGTAGTCACTAATTTATCTTCCCCAAGTTACTCTTTAATCCTCCGTGAAAGCAGAATTAAAGTAGATGCCTTGTAAGATTTGCAAGATCATATTAACAATATATTAAAAGTTCTAGCACTTTAAAAATGATTATGCTGTCAATAATTTACTGCTACAGGCTGAATGTTTGTGTTCCTTCCAAATTCGTATGTTGAAACCTAATCTTCAATGTGATGGTAATTGGAAGAGGGACTTTTGGGAGGTGATTAAATTTTGAGTGTTGAGCTCTCAAGAATGGGATTAGTGCCCCCAGAGAGCTCCCTGCCCACTCTGCCATGTGAAGATATAACAAAAATATATCTGCCCATGAATTAGGAAGTGGGATGCCAGATCTTCCAGCATGGTGATTTTGGACTTTACAGCCTCTAGAACTATGAGTAATAATTTTTTTTAAAATGACCTGATTTGTGCTGTTTTTGTTGTAGCAGTCCCAACAAACTAGGGCACTTCCATAGATTTTTTTAAAAGTTATATATTCTTATATGTATATATGGGCTTCCCTGGAAGCTCAGTTGGTAAAGAATTCCCCTGCAGTGCAGAAGACCTTGGTTTGATTCCTGGGTCAGGACGATTCTCTGGAGAGGGATGGATTACCCACTCCTGTATTCTTGGGCTTCCCTGATGGCTTAGATGGTAAAGAATTTGCCTGCAATGGGGGAGACCTTCATTCGATCCCTGGGTTGGGAAAATCCCCTGGAGGAGAGCATGGCAACCCACTCCAGTATTCTTGGCTGGAGAATCCCCATGGACAGAGGGAGCCTGCAGGCTACAGTCCATGGGGTTGCAAAGAGTCGGACATGACTGAGCGACTAAGCACAGATGGTATATATGGTGGTATATATACCACAATATGTATATATAATTTTAATATGTATGGAAAAGTGAAATTGAAAGTGTTAGTCACTCAGTCTTCTCTGACTGTTTTTGACCCCATGGACTGTAGCCCACCAGGGTCCTATATCCATGGAATTCCCCAGGCAAGAATACTGGAGAGGGTAGCTATTCCCTTCTCCAGGGAATCTTCCCAACCCAGGGACTGAACCTGGGCCTCCTGCATTGCAGGCAGATTCTTTACCATCTGAGTCACTAGGGAAGCATGTATCATATATATCATATACCTTCAGTAGGATGTATTAAAAAGAACAGTGGTGCAATAAACTAGGGAAAGAAGAGAATTTTAAGTAAACTAATGGAATTATTAGGTAAGCTAGTTGGTATAATTCTATACGGTTTTATACTTTTAGAATAAAAATAGTAATTTTTACTTTTTAATAGGAGAAAGGTTTTATCACCCATAATATATATCCTTCAAGGATTTTTTGTATTTTTAGGTATATTCAGGAAGTATCCTGTCATCATTGACTATGTGCATAGTCTACAAAACCCAAATGTGATTCATTGAGGTGTTAAAGGTATAATCATGCTTCTGGAATTTGGAGTGTAGAAGGATCTAAAAGTGAAATGAAAAGACCAGTTATAAATTGGGCCCACAAAAATGAAAAAGAGTGATTTTTCTGCACTACTTTATAAAAATCGGAATCAGGTCATTCAGTTATTTTTACTTTAAGGTTAGGTTAGAAGATTAACTCCTTTTCTTCTTGTGATTAAGTTTGTGCAGGTTTTATAGTAAAATTTATATCTTCTTTAAAAGTTATAGCAAAAGAGAATAAAGTTTTCCTCACCTAAGGCTACTATGAAATTGCAACTCAGAGGGAATTTCTCTTTCATATACCTTCTGTCATCAATGAAGGTTCATAAATTTCAGCTTTTTGTTTGAGTGTTCTATAGAAATGGAAATCTAAGTTGAGTTTGGTAGATGCCTATTTATTTATATAAAAAGCTCTGTATACCACATATGTCCATTAATGATCTTTTGCTATATTTATTACTGCTAAGCAAGTCTGATATTTTGGCACATAGATGAACGTGTTGGCAGACACATTCCTTTCCATTAAGGTAGTTGTAATCTGTGATAACATGGATGAAAACAGCCACATAAAGAGTATTCAGGCAAAAATATGATACCAACTTTGAATAAGAAACAAAAGTAATAAACTGAGGGTTTATTTGGTTTATTGGTGCATTTTGGAAGAAATCAGCAAAGTAGTAATCGATGCATATGTAAATAAGCTCAGAAAAAGATTGTTATCTTCTCCTGTGTTCCTGGGGAGAAATTCAGGGAAATTATGCGACTTCAGTGATTGTTTGAACAGTAAAAGGAAATACATCAGAGAGAGCTTTGGGGTAGATACTGTTGATATCACATAGATTTCCCACTGTACAGTGATGAGTTTCATCCACTGAGGATAAAATTGGATTATATATCAACTCTCAAAGTACAGTTATATGATGGAGTTATTATCACCAACCATTAAGAGTCCCATTGCTGGATTTGCTAAGACAGCAGGGAGCAATATGGACAAAACATCTGGTATTATTTAAAAGCACATCCTTTGCTGTCAGGAGATTCCATTACTGGCTTGGCCACTCCATCATAACAATCTCTAAGCCTTCTTTTTCTTATCTGCAAAATAGAGTAAATAGTCCTTGCAAACTCTCCTGTACTATCAGTAATGGTCTACGGTTTAGATTCACCATCAAACCCATGAGACACAGTATCTTTTAACCAGTGCCAATTTTTTTGTTTGTTTGTTTTTTTAGCTTTAAGGCAACTTCACACATAGCAACAATATGGCAGAGGCTATGGATTCCGCATGACTACTTTTTTTTTTCCATGTACTACATATATTTATACATATATTTGCTTGTACCAGGTCTTAGTTGCAGCACATGGGATCTTTGATCTTCTTTGATGCATGCAGGGTTTTTTTTTTTTTTTTTTTTTTCTATTTTGGCATGTAGGATCTTTAGTTGCAGCATGCAAACTCTTAGTTCCGGCATGTGAGGTCTAGTTCCCTGACCAGGGATCACACTCAGACCTCCTGAATTGGGAGTGCAGACTCTTAGCCACTGGACCATAACATGTACTGCTTTTGATGTCCCAGTCATTTCACACTTGGGGCAGTGTGATCATAAGATGCTGGACAACCTAGGCTTAGGGAGTAATCAATGCTGCAATCCCTTTAGCTTTTTCCCTTAGTCACAGTGACCTCAGGTGCTCATAATTAGCTCAATCTTCAGAAAACTTGCTTCTTATCAATAGAGATTATTCATTACTTGCTGTGGACAACAAAGCAAGTGTTTGGTTCAATACGTACTTCTTGGCTGGATTCTAACTTGTTTTCTATGTGGCATCCAATTTTTCTATAAATCTTGTGAAATATATTGCTAGGAGAATTGACTGAGTCAAATTCTCAGGCATCCCTGATAAGTATCAGTCCACAATTACCCTTATTAATAAGATTCCAAATATGAGATTGATATTTGGTTTTCAGGTGTATTCTGACCAGATTCTATTTAGGACATGATATCTATAACTGTACTGCTGCTACTACTTAGACACACACACCTTTATAGCTTTTCTTAGTATCACACCTGGAAGCAATTTTTACATTGCTTTCTAATCAAGAGTTGAAGATATTAATTTTCTTTTTATTTAATAAATAAACATTTAGACATATACTTAGTAAATATACAGTAAATAAACATTTAGACATATACTTAGGAAGCTATTATAGAGAAGTGATTCTGTTTTGGTATCAAAACTGTTTTTTCCACAGCATTGGATTTAATTCTAAGTCTCCACTCAGGCAAAGTTGCTAAAGATCTCTTTCTATTTTGGGCATATTACTGGAATTGTCAAATTTTAGTGAAATTTACAAATATAAAAGAATGTTCCATAATGTGCTCAATTGTATCTGACTCTTTGTGAGTCCACCAGGCTACTGTCCATCGTATTTCTCAAGCAAGAATACTAGAGCAGTTTGCTATTTCCTTCTCCCTGGGGATCTTCCTGATGCAGGGATTGAACCTGGGTCTCCTGCATTGCAGGTGGATTCTTTACTGCTGAGCCATTAGGGAAACCCAATTTATGTACATTCTTATCCTTCAGTGTTACAGCTCAGAGGTGAAGCAGACGGACAGATGATTGTATTTTGTACTGTTAGTCTTCAGAGGACCATATAAGTAGAGCAAGGAAGGGAAGCTAATCACGTTGCTTTGTCTGCTTTTTTCAGCACTGTTTTTCTTCCATTACTTTAAAAAATCCACTAAATAGGGAAATATATTTTTAGTATCTTGGGGTCCTTTGGTCCACGGTTCTCTTAGTTTTCAGATTTTAAACCTTTTGGAGAAAGTTGTGAAGAAAAAAATGTACTTTTTATTATGACATTGTTTCTTGTCTCTCTTCCATTTCTGTCACTTCTCTTCTCTCCTCCTGTTTCCAACTTAGTCTGATAATATGATAGCTTGAACCAAACAGTTCAACTTTGAAAAAAAAATACAAGGAAGGTATAATATTAAAAAGTACAAAATAACACTAACCAACGAAAATCAAGCAAAAACAGAACAACTTCTCTTGCATTGTCCATCAGTTCCTAACTGTGTCTCTTCTTAGAAAGGATGCTTCTTTCCCTACAAGGAGAATCTCTTCTCTATGCTATATTTGTTTTGGTAAATGATGTAAGAGTTTCTGTGTGAGGAGGAGAATGAATATTTTTTAATGTACAGGCAAAAACTACCTTTCAAAGGAAATCTGCCAGGAGATCAACAGGGGCATCTCTTCTGTCTTCAGTGATTTGGGGCTTAAATGACGTGACTGTTTATTTCCCAGCAAGAGTTAGGACTTTCAGACTCTCAGTAACAGACAATGCATTACTTTCCCAGTTAGTTCATGACTTAATCAGGACTTAATTCCATCCTAGCTCATGCAGACATGATAGTAATGTATGATGAGGCCCTTGTATCCTAGTTTGATAAAAAGAGGAGGAAGTTATGATCCAGCTTTATGGGAGCAAGAATATGAATACAGCTACAGAGCTATATCTTGCAATGAATAATTATCTGTATATTATCTGAATGGTTTAGAGAGAAAAGTCATGGATATGTCAGTGGTGGCTAAAATGATAGAGCTGTATTCTTCACTTGGGTACAGCAACATGAGAAGTCTAACTGACACAATATAAAATTCAGTGGCATTCTAGTCCAGGTAATCTGCCCACCATGAAAGAATTCTGGCCAATGATTGGTATTGGGAAAGGGGTTACAGATAGTACTGTTCCCATCATAATGTGACAGCAAGATTTAAGACAAGACAGGATATCAGAACCAAGCAAAGAAGGTGTGATTCAGAGACACGTTCCTTCCCTATTTGAAAGTTGGTACTCAAGTTCTGAGATGGAGTTAGAATCACAGATTTAATATATTAGGCGATGCCTGCTGAGAAGTTGATATAAACTGTGGCTGTACAGGGCTGGACATCACGTACTGTGTGTATGACTGAGAAATCAGTTATCATCCCTATAGAACTGTAGGCAGAGGAGACTGGCGATAAGCCAGTTCAACATCTCATTTACAAGCTCATTCCCACCCTTCCCTGGGATCTTTAAAAACTCTTGGAACACAGTCTCAAAAGGAGTAATTTTAGGATGAGATAAGCTAAAATATATAAACACCAACTTTCCTAGCTCTTCAAATAAGCTTGGTTTAATTAATTTTTTGTTGTTGTTTAGTTGCTAAGTTGTGTCCGACTCTTTGCGACCCCATGAATCGCAGCACGCCAGGCCTCCCTGTACATCACCAACTCCCAGAGTTCACTCAGACTCACGTCCATCGAGTCCATGATGCCATCCAGCCGTCTCATCCTCAGTCGTCCCCTTCTCCTGCCCCCAATCCTTCCCAGCATTAGAGTCTTTCCAGTGAGTCAACTCTTCGCATGAGATGGCCAAAGTACTGGAGTTTCCGCTATAGTATCATTCCTTCCAAAGAAATCCCAGGGCTGATCTCCTTCAGAATGGACTGGTTGGATCTCCTTGCAGTCCAAGGGACTCTCAAGAGTCTTCTCCAGCACCACAGTTCAAAAGCATCAATTCATTGGCGCTCAGCCTTCTTCACAGTCCAACTCTCACATCCATACATGACCACAGGAGAAACCATAGCCTTGACTAGACAGACCTTTGTTGGCAATGTAATGTCTCTGCTTTTTAATATGCTGTCTAGGTTGGTCATAACTTCTTCCAAGGAGTAAGCATCTTTTAATTTCATGGCTGCAGTCACCATCTGCAGTGATTTTGGGGCACCCCCCAAAAATAAAGTCTGACACTGTTTCCAGTTTCCCCATCTATTTCCCATGAAGTGATGGGACCAGATGCTATGATCTCAGTTTTCTGAATGTTGAGCTTTAAGCCAACTTTTTCACTCTCCTCTTTCACTTTCCTCAAGAGGCTTTTTAGTTCCTCTTCACTTTCTGCCATAACGGTGGTGTCATCTGCATATCTGAGGTTATTGATATTTCTCCCGGCAATCTTGATTCCAGCTTGTGTTTCTTCCAGTCCAGCGTTTCTCATGATGTACTCTGCATAGAAGTTAAATAAGCAGGGTGACAATATACAACCTTGATGCACTCCTTTTCCTATTTGGAACCAGTCTGTTGTTCCATGTCCAGTTCTAACTGTTGCTTCCTGACCTGCATACAGATTTCTCAAGAGGCAGGTCAGGTCATCTGGTATTCCCATCTCTCAGAATTTTCCACAGTTTGTTGTGATCCACACAGTCAAAGGCTTTGGCATAGTCAATAAAGCAGAAATAGATGTTTTTTCTGGAACTCTCTTGCTTTTTCCATGATCCAGTGGATGTTGGCAATTTGATCTCTGGTTCCTCTGCCTTTTCTAAAACCAGCTTGAACATCAGGAAGTTCACGGTTCATATATTGTTGAAGCCTGGCTTGGAGAATTTTGAGCATTACTTTACTAGCGTGCAAGATGAGTGCAACTGTTCGGTAGTTTGAGCATTCTTTGGCATTGCCTTTCTTTGGGGTTGGAATGAAAACTGACCTTTTCTAGTCCTGTGGCCACTGCTGAGTTTTCCAAATTTGCTGGCATATTGATTAGATAAGCTAAAATATATAAACACCAACTTTCCTAGCTCTTCAAATAAGCTTGGTTTAATTAATTTTTTGTTGTTGTTTAGTTGCTAAGTTGGAGAAGGCAATGGCACCCGACTCCAGTACTCTGGCCTGGAAAATCCCATGGACAGAGAGGCCTGGTGGGCTGCAGTCCATGGGGTCGCTAAGAGTCGGACATGACTGAGCAACTTCACGTTCACGCATTGGAGGAGGAAATGGCAACACACTCCAGTGTTCTTGCCTGGAGAATCCCAGGGACGTCGGAGCCTGGTGGGCTGCCATCTATGGGGTCACACAGAGTCGGACACGACTGAAGCGACTTAGCAGCAGCAGTTGCTAAGTTGTGTCCGACTCTTTGCGACCCCATGGACTGTACCCTGCCAGGGTCCTCTGTTGGTGGGATTTCCCAGGCAAGAATACTGCGGCGGTTTGCCATTTCCTCCTCCATGGATCTTCTGGACCCAGGGATTGAACCCACCTCTTCTGCACGGGTAGGTAGATTCTTTACCACTGAACCACTAGAGAAACCCTGGTTTAATTAATTATTTCAAAATTTGAAATATCACCAATAATTCTGCCAGGGTTTATTTCTCAAGCAGCAAAGACTTTAGTCCATCATATAAGCACTACAGTAGTTTTCAATATCCGACACTCATACAGTAAACGCTTCTATCTTATTTTTTTCAAAACATAGAGTTTAGGGTTCTCAGTGTAGGAATTCTAGGGTTCCTTGGCCTGACAGGTTTGGATGCTATAAGGATATTATGGATACTCTTATGACTTTAAGAAAATAGATCATGCTATTTAATTGAGATTTTAAGTTTATAACTTCATCAGTTAGCATCACTGACTCAATGGATATGAATTTGAGAAAACTCTGGGAGATTGTGGAGGAGAGAGGAGCCTGGTGTGCTGGTCCATGGGGTTGCAAAGAGTTGGACATGGTTTAGCGACTGAACAATAACAACTTGCTCTCCCACATGTTACAAATACCATTAAAACTGTAGATGTTACATTTTAAACTTGATGGTAAGCTTTTATACTTTATTTTGCTGTATTTATATAAAAGTTATTTTATGGAAAATATATCCAGTGTTATATTATTCCTCTACCTGCCCACTTGTTTTCCTATTAGAAACTCTTCAGTAGTCTGTCTCAGTTCCCAAACTTTGCTATCAAAATCATCTCCAATACTTACTTAAAAAGCAGATATCTTTGTCCAACTTCAGACCTACTTCACTAGATGACTTTAATCTAATGCAAAATTTAGGAAGCAGTTAGTTGTAGATCTGTTTCTCACCCTGCCACTTCTTCACTCTATAATTGAAGAAGTTCATTCAGAATTCAGCAAACATTTGTTGATTGCCGTCAAAGTGCTGGAGACTGTGCTAGGTACCAGTGGTCCAAAATAAGCAAAAGATATTTCTGTCTTCAAGAAGTAATCATACACCAGAGAGTTCTAAAGCAAACACAATGTCATACATAGCACAATAGTTAAGTGAAAAGTGCGATAGTAGCAAAGAAAAAGAGCCACCTCTCTTTGTACAGAAAAGGAAGGTACATTATTTCACAAAAGATATGACTTGTGAGCTGGGTTGAAGTGAGTTTCTGAAGAAGTAGACAGACACCCTAGGGAGAGAAAAAATAAATATCCCTAAATGCTCAGAGAGAATGAAAATTTCTGGCGGTTGGGGCCTACCACGCATAGGTAGAAATCTAGGGGCTTGAGGAGGGCCCTATGAATTATAGTAAGCACACTCTTTTAGTCTACAGGTGATGAGAAATAGTGAAGATTTTAAGGAAAATGATATGACCAGGTGAAGGTCTGCAGCTGCTTATGTATTACAAGGCAAATCATCTCTTAAAAGGAAGATTGTCACTGCACCAAAACAGCAAAATAGCATTGGTTATTATGAATGAGTGTACAGTGTAAAATAATCAGCTTTGATTTTTAAAATGGAATTGATTGGATTACTTTCATCCAGGGCAAATAATAAGCAAAGATTCTAGTGATCTTGCTATGGGCAATGTTCCAAAGGACAAAATCTCTGTATTTTTATATAAAGTTTAAAAAGCAGTTAGTAAGTTTGTAAACATCTGAAATGAAATGGTGTTATTTTTTAATTCCCCTCTTTCCTATTGGAACTTTTTGCTTGTATAAAGAATTCTTAAATGCAGTAAAGCTGTGACAGTCACAAGTACTGTCACAAACCAGAGTCCTTCATCAGCTCAGAAAGTTCTTATTCAATCTTCAGGGACAAAGGAGAAATGAAAAAAAGTCTCAGGACAGGCCAAGGAGATTCACTTACTATTTATAGAATAACCTTATGTTGGAGAGGATCAGCTTTTCAAAGAGAGGGAACTAAAGCTTTCAGTATATGTTTAATAGGAATGACATCATTGTGAAATATAAAGAAACAACTCCAGAATGAAAGGAATCATTTGTAGTTCTAAAAGAAGAATGTAAAGAATAAATATAAAATTATCAATGAGCTAAACTTAATGATTCTGTCATCTATTGTTTCATTTATTATTCTCTCTGGATGTTTATCTTGAGAATATTTTCTTAGGCAAGCTTTGCTATCCCCTCAAGACATGTCCTAATAGTAAGATATTACAAAGTTAGCATCACCTTTGCACCCTGAATATCAGCTCTACACCCATATTGAATTTTTGCACCTGTAAAAATTGATGTGTTAATGCATAGTGGCTTTAAAGTAATTATTCTATTTAAGTAATATTTTAAATAATTTTTAAAAATTCTACTCTTGTGGATCATTAATCCTGCCCAGTTTAAACTCTAGAAGTGTGAGAGATACTCTGTTCCTTTTTTGTTTGAAACCAATTTCATGGAGCTGTAGTTTTTTGCAGCGCTTTTATTATATAACTGGGCCCAGAAGATCCCCATCCCCCGTCTGTTCACTATAATGTTTTCTTCCCATTTTATTCCAGAAGATGCCAAGACAGCCTCCTGGTGGGTTACCTTGGCAACCTCATGTGTCGTGTTTTAGAACGTCCTGGGGCTGCAGTTTTATTTCCATTTGCATGCGCTTCAGTCAGCTAACTGTAAATTATAAAGGTCTTTTGCAGTGTCAACCTCTTTTATTCTTACAGAGTGGAAAACAGATAATTAAGATTACTGTTCAGTAAAATCTATTTATATTTAGGACTATATATAGGAACACTTAGGTTACTCTTACCTAAAGTCGTGGTATTTTTCACAAACATGTCATAAACTGATGCTGTAATGGCATATAATATAATATGCAGTGTATTATACATATAATATAATACCCAGTGTGACTGCTTGATCTCATCTTTGAAAAGCATGTCACTTTACAATCTTTTGATGACAACCTAGTTTTATTACATCAAGCTACAGATTTCCAATCAAGCAAATATTGAAAGTATATCATTTAGTGTTTCTCATCTGAATAGTCCCATCTCTTTAGCTATATCTTTTTAAAGGTGTCACAATTTTTTTCTGTAAGCTTAAAATACTTTTAAGATATTTTTGCAGAAAACAGCATACAATTTTTGTTAATCTTTCAAAGGTAGACTTTTGCATTTTATAAAAAGCAAGAGACAAAGTTATACATAAAATTGATAACAAAGCTAAAATGAAAAGTAGTTCTCTTTGAAACTCCGGCATTTGTTAGGTATCAAAGTGAGGGCAATAAATCAATGTTTTCAGTTCGGGAAGAAAGCTACAGTCCTGCATGCTCCACCGACTGCAAGATAGTTTTTGCTTCCTGGTGAAGAGTTTAGGCATTCCATGATGACTGACAACATTCCAAGAAAACATTATGCTATGAAATTGTTACATTTTTCTGTTTGACCCAGCCTCAATGTTACTTTGAAATTAATAACCATCTCTTTGAAAGAAAGGACCTCTGAAGAGATTTTCTAGGTAATTTGGAGGACCATCATAAACTGGGCTAGCTATATTTTCTCCTTTCCTTTGTCAGGGGGGATATACTGAATATGTATCAACATGTGCAGGGTGATTCCGTTCGTATTCTCTTTTATAGTGCTTCCTTCTAGGCTTCGTTATTCTTAGTATGTCATCTATTAGCTTTGAATTTGATGAAGATGGTCGAAATAGATCGATCATCTTTGTTCATAAACTTTTTATTTTCCAAAATTTTCCCCATCCTAAAAGTATTAGGAGAATCTTCTAATATGGTGCATCCATTAAGGATGTCTGTATCTGAATATCATTTTTTTTGGTTAATATCCTTAAAGCAATATGGTTTCTTTAAATATGAATTTGTATTGGACAATTCAATACCTAATAAGGGCCTGGAGTAAAAGATGATTTTTTTTTTAACTCCAAAGAGGAATAAAATTAGCTTGATATTTTATTTATTGGTTTGGAAATCCTTTGAAGAGATAAGGAGACAGAAGGACTGGTGCCCAGACTAACTTTGACAGTGTCATTCAGCTTGTTCATTTTAGATCAACTACCAATAAACAAGTCTTGTTCTTATAACACTATTAAAATCTTCTCCAGACTTTAGCTGTTTGTGATACCAATGATTGCTTCCAATTTTTTTTTAGGTGAACAGTTTTAATGTTTGCATATCAAAGGCAGATTGTTTCTCCTGTAGCCACAGTAAGGCTGCGTGAGTGTGTATGTATGCTCAGTTGTGTCTGACTCTTTGTGACTCCATGAACTGTAGCCCGTCAGGCTCCTCTGTCCATGGGATTTCCCAGGCAAGAATACTGGAGTGGGTTGCCATTTCCATCTCCAGGGGACTCTTCCTGACCCAAGTATTGAACCTGCGTCTCCTGCATTGTAGGTAGATTTCTTACAACTGATCTTCCTGGGAACCCCACAGTAAGGTTCAGTTCAATTCAGTTCAGTTCAGTCGCTCAGTCGTGTCTGACTCTTTGCAACCCCATGTTAGCTAGCACTAAATGACAGGTGCAATGGTTATCTCTGGTTCTGAGCAGCCATGATTGAGATCATTAAGCAGATCTTCTAGTCAATGAAATGGTTTTTCATTTTAAATATTTTCAGATGAATTTATGTGCAGATGGATGAGGTAAACATTTTTTTTCAGTTCATGGCATATTGTCAGTCAACACTGTTCCATGCAAAGCTTCTCTCTTGTTTTCATTCTTTCTCTTAATTTTTTATAATTTTATTGTGGGATAATTTACATATGAGAAACTGAACCCATTTAAATTGTATGATTTATAAGTTTTGACATGTGGAAACATCTATGAAATTTCCATAGATGTAGTTTTAAAGTCCATTAACAGAAGAGCCTCTTCGTGTATTTTGATCCTCAAAGTTGGTTTTTTTTTTTTTTGACAATAAAGACTGCTGAGGTGCCCAGAGTCACACAGTGAATTGCCTCTAGCCTGAATCTTAAATTCAAGTTTATCCATTTCAGGTCTTCAAGTCTCAATATGGAATATGGAGTTTCTTTATTAAGTGTCTTGAGTCTAACTGTGTATTCTAGAGAGGTCATAAACCATCATCAGGTCTGATCCAGGTGAGTGAAGTAGAGAAAGGCATACCAATTATGAGTCAAGTTGGATGGCTGGAAAGAATATAAGGCCCCAAACAAACAAGTCTTTACTCTTGTTTATTTGTGGCTGTTGAGGAAGGACTTATGTTTTCAGAGCTTCAGCATCCCTTTCTTTAAGCTGGAAGGTCAATTCTTTGCCACTTATTTCAGACACCTATGAGTAATAAATAAGGTGATAGATATGAAAATTCTTTGAAATTTGCAAAGTGTAAGACACATGAAGAATTTATGGATGGTAAAGTGAAGTCTCTGGGAGGAAAGTAAATGTTTTTGTGGGGTGCCCATAGAAGTAAGTCAAAACTAGGGCTCTTACATACAGTCTAGTTAATAATGATAACCCCATGATCTTTATTGAATATTTTTATTTTAGTTACTTAGTAACTTTGTTTCATGACAACATTGCTTCACATTGCTACAGATAGAATTAATCTCTGAAGTAACATGAATACGTTTAACATAATTATTTTAGTGTAGTTTTTCCTCCATGGTCAGGAAACTAAAGGCTGGAATTAGAACTTTTATCAAAAAATAAGATATATGCATGCTAATTCAGTATATAACATCTTTTCATTGAATTGATTTTGTAAACAAAAATTTGTCTAACAGTTATGTCGTATTTGTTTTCCATTTTTGTCAGATTCAATCTACAAATTTTTCATGCATTTACATTTCAGGCGATTTATAATCTCTTGATTAGTGTATCTATCCATTTCCCCAAGTACAGGACAATTAATCTTATTTTTTCCCTGGGGTCTATTTTAAATATTTGTTAGAGAAAAGAAGCAGAACATGAAATGCCAGTAAAGAAATTACCACGTGTGTCATTTGCTTTCAGTTTCGAATAATATAGGTGAAGTGTGTTAGCCCCAGGAAAACCGTCAATGTCTTCTTACTACTTAAAGCATATGAGGACTAACTTATAATGTAAAGAAGTAGATTTTTTTTCCCAAGTTACTTTTTTTTTTTAAATTAATTAATTAATTTATTTTTAATTTTTACTTTACAATTCTGTATTGGTTTTGGCATAGATTGACATGAATCCACCACAAGTTACTTTTATAATAAAACTCACTTCTTGAATAATTCAGAGCAGTGGTTCTTCAGGAGGAAAATGAGATGGTTTTGGTCCAAAGGAAGTGAAAGTATTAGTCCCTCAGTCCTGTCTGGCTCTTTGTGACCCCCACGGACTGCAGCTGGCTAGCCTCCTCTGTCCGTGGGATTCTCCAGTCCAGAACCCTGGAGTAAGTTGCCATTCTCTTCTCCAGATGATCTTCCCAACCCAGGAACGGAACCCTGGCCTCCTGCATTGCAGGCGGATTCTTTACCATATAAGCCACCCAGAAGTCCTTTGCTCCAAAGGAACCTTTGGTAATATCTGGAGATGTTTTGGTTTTAACAAGTGAAGGGGTGCCGCTAGTATCTAGTCAGTAGAGGCCAAGGATTAGGCTAAACATCCTACAATGCACAGGACAGCCCCCACAACAAAGAATTGTCCTGCCCCAAATGTCAGTAGAGCTGATATTGAGAATCCTGGCTTAGATTCAGTGGGTGACAAAATCTCATAATTGGTTGAAAGACTCACTGAGGGTTGGGAAAGGGAGAAATTTTACAGAGGCAGATTGAATAGGCATAAAAGAAAGTCATGATTTCAGCACCCAGTGCTATGGTTTTCACATTAGTTTAAAAAATTAGAGACTTTCAAACGTTAGAGAAACAACCCACGTAGACTTAAAAATAAATCACACCTGAAAGCTGTTCTATCAAGGGTGTTGGGAGATCAGCTTGGTTGGTCGTTTTGCCCTTCATAGATCACTAAGGGTGGCCAGGAAGAAGGAGAAAAAAAATGGAAGGGAAAATGTAGTAAGAGCAAAATCCAAAAAGGTGAGCCTGTGAAGGGAATAGCAATACTGTGGTGTTCGTTATTGATTTTTTGTGTGTAGTTTATTGGGTGGGGCGGGGGGGGAAGAGCGAGTGAGTGGGAAAGTATTCGCCAGTCTCTCAACTTTAGACGGTGCGGTGGACCCCGTCACAGGATCGGTGAGGGGGCTGGGACCCGGGGTTTGGCTTCTGAGCATGGTCACTGGTTGTAGGATGTATACCTCCGGGCTCCGGCGGACGGGACAGGGGCTGCGGCTGCCGCCGGGTGCGCACCAGCCCTCTCTGAAGGCAGGGATGTGTTGGGCGCACGGAGAGAGGAGCGCAGTCCCAGTCTCGCTCCTGGGGAGCGCGGGTCTTGAGCGCGTCCTCTGCCAGACTCCGGCCACCACGCCGCGCCCTCCCCGGTGTCTGCCTTTTCCCAGCCGCTGCGCCCGCAGGCTGAATGCGCATTTGTTGCTCCTGTCCGTCGCGTCTTTCAGGACCCCACGGGAAGCTCCCTGTGCCGGCTCCGGAGAGCTCACGGAGAGGGCGGCCCGCGAGGCCTCCGCCCTGTGAGTTTTCCACCAAGAAGCATGCAACAGTGTTGCTTCGAAGTTTTTTTCTGTTTAGACAACATCCAAAGAACTGAAAATTCCAAAATAGTTCTCCTTACACCTTATTATGGCACCCCACTCCAGTACTCTTGCCTGGAAAATCCCATGGATGGAGGAGCCTGGTGGGCTGCAGTCCATGGGGTCGCTAAGAGTCAGACACGACTGAGCAACTTCCCTTTCACTTTTCACTTTCATGCATTGGAGAAGGAAATGGCAACCCACTCCAGTGTTCTTGCCTGGAGAATCCCAGGGACGGGGGAGCCTGGTGGGCTGCCGTCTATGGGGTCGCACAGAGTCGGACACGACTGAAGCGACTTAGCAGCAGCAGCAGCAGCAGCAGCAGACCTTATTACTATTATTATTATTTTTTGGAGGAGAGGGACTAGGACATGGAGAAACGGGAGGAAATTTGACCCAATGAAAACAGTAAATATTTTAATTGGCATATTTATCCTTTACTTTCCTCATTCCAAGCTGTTATCTTTTATTCCTTTGAACAAACATGACCTAACGTTAGACTCAGTGAAAACTCAGGCAGTCTTGATTCCAGCTTGAACTTCATCCAGCCCTTTTCTCATGAGGTACACTGCATATAAGTTAAATAGGCAGGGTGACAATATACAGCCTTGACATACTCCTTTCCCAGTTTGGAACCAGTCTATTGTTCCATGTCCAGTTCTAACTGTTGCTTCCTGACCTACATACAGATTTCTCAAGAGGTAGGTCAGGTGGTCTGCTCTTCCCATCTCTCTCAGAATTTTCCACAGTTTGTTGTGATCCACACAGTCAAAGGCTTTGGCATAGTCAATAAAGCAGAAATAGATGTTTTTCTGGAACTCTCTTGCTTTTCTGATGATCCAGCGGATGTTGGCAATTTGATCTCTGGTTCCTCTGCCTTTTCTAAATCCAGCTTGGACATCTGGAAGTTCACAGTTCACGTACTGTTGAAGCCTGGCTTGGAGAATTTTTAGCATTACTTTACTAGCATGTGAGATGAGTGCAACTGAGCATTCTTTGGCATTGCCTTTCTTTGGGATTGGAATGAAAACTGACCTTTTCCAGTCCTGTGGCCACTGCTGAGTTTTCCAAATGTGCTGGCATATTGAGTGCAGCACTTTCACAGCATCATCTTTCAGGATTTGAAATAGCTCAACGGGAATTCCATCACCTCCATTAGCTTTGTTCATAGTGATGCTTTCTAAGGCCCACTTGACTTTGCATTCCAGGACATCTGGCTCTAGGTGATTATCTGGGTCATGAAAATATTTTTTGTCTAGTTCTTGTGTGTATTCTGGGTTTCCCTGGTGACTCATATGGTAAAGTGTCTGCTTGCAATGTGGGAGACCTGGATTTGATCCCTGGGTTGGGAAGATCCTCTGGAGAAGGAAATGGCAACCCATTCCAATACTCTTGCCTGGAAAAATCCCATGGACCGAAGAGCCTGGTAGGCTACAGTCCATGGGGGTGCAAAGAGTCAGACACAACTGAGCAACTTTACTTTCACTTTCTGTGTATTCTTGCCACCTCTTCTTAATATCTTATGCTTCTGTTAGGTCCATGCCATTTCTTTCCTTTATTGTGCCCATCTTTGCATGAAATGTTCCCTGGGTATCTCTAATTTTCTGGAAGAGATCTCTAGTCTTTCCCACTCTATGGTTTTCCTCTATTTGCACTGATCACTGAGGAAGGCTTTCTTATCTCTCCTTGCTATTCTTTGACTCTGCATTCAAATGGGTATATCTTTCCTTTTCTCTTTTGCTTTTGGCTTCTCTTCTTTTCACAGCTATTTGTAAGGCCTCTTCAGACAGCTATTGTGCTTTTTTGCATTTCTTTTTCTTGGAGATGGTCTTGATCCCTGTCTCCTGTACAATGTCAAGAACCTCCGTCCATAGTTAATCAGGCACTCTATCAGATCTAATCCCTTGATCTAATCCCTTGAATAATTGTCAAATTCAGACTTGAGTTGAAGAAAGTAGGGAAACTCACTAGAGCATTCAGGTATGACAAAGACCTTATTGAGGGTAAAATACAGAGGGGTCGAATTAGACAAGAGGGGTCGAATTAGACAAGTGAACCTAGTTTAATGGAATAATCCTGTTCAGCTGAAACTAGGACTTGGTAACAAAATGGTAAAGTTGTTTCAAAAAATTTAAAAATGAATTCCCATTGTCTCTTACCTGCATCTAGAGTTACTGTTGATGTTATATGAAAATAAAGTTTAAGGTTAATTTTGCTAATTGTTTTTAAACCCTCCCTGGCACTGTGCTTATCTTACTGAGAGATACTTAGGAAGAGTTCTGTGAATGTAACTTATTTGAAAGAGGAGAATTTGTAGGGTGGGGGGAGCAGAGTGGGGAGCATAAGGCCACTTATTATTTCATTATTGAAATAAACTAATGCCAAATCTGTAAGCTAAGCTACTTTGAAAAAAACTTCAGTTTCACGTATGGTAGAGTAAAAGGAGGCTGAAAATTTTTGTTGGAGTTTTGCTTACTAATTGTGTAGTCTAAGACCAGTAACTTAACAGTTTGGGGGCAGTTTCTTCAACCTTAAAAGATAGTCAGTGGTTTGATTAGTGGGAATATATAACTGTTTTTCAGGCTGTAACATGAATAATCTTCCTGACTCCTAACAGCCTTAGATGGACCCGGTGAAGGTGGGGTGATGCTTTCAGGGGCTTCTCATCATGATCTTTCCCCCTACCCACCCTATCAGGAGATTCTTGAATCCTCATAGACTAAAGACTGGGTAAATTGTCTAACTTTACAAACTGCTGAGTATTTGACTATTCTGCTAAAGATTTTCTTTAGTCATAATTTTTTCTTAAGCAAAAGTAGTAACAACATAGGTTTAAATTGGGTTGAGTGGTGAATGATTTACCTTAGAGTTGTATTTGAAATGTTGTTGTTAAGTTGAAATGTGTCTAAACGTGAGTGTGGCACATACATGTTAAAGGTACTGTGTGTAGGCCTAGACATTCAAGAATGACTACTGTTGAGGTCTTTCTGGGCTACATAAAAATACCTTTATAAGTTAATTAAACCTTTAATTTCTAATTTGGTTCACTTGTATGTCCGACCTCCTGGATAAGGTCCTGTGTAAATTGGGCTCATTTGAGCCCCTTCTTGGCCTTAAGATGTGCACTGTTTTCACTAAAATTTACCTTGAATCATTATTTGCGATGAATTTTTATTTTGAGTACATGAGATTTTTTATGATTGATATGCCATGCATATAAATTAATCTAATTTATTTATATGGATTGCTATAGTATTGAATGTAGACATGTTAATATATATGAAGGTGAGTATAATATTAAATTTGCTGTCTGATTAGATCATGAATATATATATGTGTGTGTATGTATATATATATAATTTTGAAGGTTTGGGGATTTGGTACTGCATTTCCTGGTAGATATTAATAATTTGAGTCAAAAAAGACCTCAGCCATTGATGAGGTGTTACTTGGAATTTCTTAGGTGGGACGAATAATCTACGCAGATAAGATTCTATAAACCTGCTCATCAGATATTTCCAAGGTTATATTTGGGTAAATTCTCCTTTATGTCTTTAATCTCTAAGATATAACAAGTGTTAACATTGGGGAATTTGAACTAAGGAATACAAGAATTGTGCCAGTGTGTTGGGCACATTTCAAGTCAGATCTGCACCATTCACATAAGGCTCGGAAACAAGATAATTAAAGTGTAGTTTTCAACCGAGTTTATCAGTTACTAGGAAGATAAATTAGGGGTAGCTAGAGGTTTGATGAAAATGTTAAGATCTGTGGAGAGGCTTGTTTGGGTCAAACTAACGGTGCTTCATCCATTTTCTATGGAGGAATGGAATGAAAGCCTTTTTGAAGAGGGGAATGTTTTCCCACCACCGGAAATTAAGTTGGGGAAAGTTCACAGTATCCGTTCATAGGGTTTGATAATGTTTGTTGGCATTTGGAGATTCATAATTACATGTATTTAAAAAGATGAGACAAATGTCCCTGCCTGAGCAGAGTTAGGAAGCTACATTAGGAGTAAACTGCAGTGACATTTTTCCTGGTAGCTCAGACGGTAAAGCATCTGCCTGCAATGTGCGAGACCTGGGTTCAATCCCCAGGTTGGGAAGATCCCCTGGAGAAGGAAATGGCAACCCACTCCAGTACTCTTGCCTGGAAAATTCCATGAATGGAGGAGCCTGGTAGAGCAAAGCCTGGTAAATCGCAAAGAGTCAGACATGATGGAGCAACGTCACTGGCCATGACATCTGTCGTGGGAGAAGGCTGTATACATTTGACTGATTCTTGGGAAGAAGTTGGCCTGAAAACATTTAGAAAGTTTTTCTAACCAGGAAGACCAAAGGTGAACCTCTGGAAGTGAATAGAAGCCACCAGCAGCGAGGAATATTTCATGTCAGAACAAGCTGAGTGTTCTGTTGGGTGTCCTTGGAGAAATGGACAGATGTGTTCCTTCTCACCCTAGTCAGGATTTGTCCTCTGTTGCCCAGAAAACTCAGCCTCCATATGACGTTGGCACCTGCCCCTTCCTCCATGTGACCCCTAAGGGTGACTGTCTAGGGAAGGGGGAAGGACTCAAGAGAAGAAAGCACCTAACCTGGTCACTGCTACAGGCTTATTAGCCTGAAATGGGCTCAAGATGGGAAAAGCAGAGGTTTCACCTTTATGAAGTTTGAAATTTGATTATTACATTAGGTGGACATTTTAGCTAGCGAAATGGGATGATCCTTTGGATTAAAGGGAATTGGAAAACTGTGGATACTTCTTAAGGTTTTATCTAGGAACAGGAAAAGAATTATCCCAGAGAAGAAGGTTGAAAGACAGTGGGAGAAAGTTTTTTTTATGTTTACTAGGGAGTCTAACTTCTTTAAAGAAATGATTATTCTGTGATTCCTTTGTCTTTGGCTCAGCTGTGGGATCTTGGCCAATGTGCTTAATTTGTCCAAAGCTTTGGTTTCTATAGTAGTACACAGGCATAATATCCGTACCTATCTCGAATCTTACTGTGAGAAGCAACTGTTACTAACACAGTGCCTGACACAATGTAGAAAGTGAAGGTGAAAGTCTTTCAGTCGTGTCTGACTCTTTGCAACCCCATGGACTGTACAGTCTATGGAATTCTCCAGGCCAGAATACTAGAGTGGTTAACCTATCCCATTGCCAGGGGATCTTCCTGTCCCAGGAATTGAACTGTGGTCTCCTGCATTACAGGTGGATTCTTTACCAACTGAGCTATCAGGGAAGCCTGATGGTTCAGTATCAGGCTCAGTTAGGTGCTAATTTATCTGTTTAGGTGAATTATTAGAATGACTTGGCTGAGGCAATAGAAATCAACAGATTTCGAGCCTGGGCTGAAGAAAGTGGTGACCAAAGGCACAAACTTGTCTGTTGCCTTGATTCTGGCTACTACTCCCAGATGTGAGGAAGGAAGCATCAACTTGCCTAACCAGGTTTTTCCGACACCTTTAAAAGTAAACACAGTAAAACAGCTTCTTAAAGATACAACTGAGTATATATCTGTCAAAATAGGGGCATAAACCAGGGCTTCTCTGGGCCATTTATATAAAATAGTTTTAGGGGAAAAATAAAGATTCAGGTGAAGTTGAAAATGGAGTCCAGTTGTTGAAGGCAAAGGTAATACTTAAAAGTCAGATCACATAGAAGTCTAAATCCAAATGCCAGGGAATTATTTTCAGATAATACCACATTAAAGGCACTTGTGGCTGTGGATAATATGTAAACATTTGAAATCTCAGAACCACTACTTTGGCTTCAAACACCAGGAAGATGTGTAAATGGTGACCAAGGAGTAGCATCACTTTTGCTTTCTTTGAGTTTATATGTTTGCGAAAAATAAACCAATGTATTATGAAATTAAAGACATACACTAAACTCCAGAGGAGTGACATGTGGTTAGGAAGGCACTAAAAATATGCAGATGGATTTTGCTATTCTCATAAACATAAAGGCTCAATTTGGTTTTGGCCTTTTTGTTAACTTTTAGTAAAATTACACAAGTAAGTATCTGCATACCAGGGAAAATAATCTCAATTAAAACATCCAAAAGAGAAGGCGTCCAGCTCAGTGTGACTTGTTCAACCACACAAATTGAGCTATAATATGTATAGATGTATAAAAGAATACCCATGGTGCATTTTTCTGTTCTTTAAAAGAAGTAAAAGTACCTGGCTCTTTGATCTTGTCTCTAGTCTCTTGTCGTTTTAAACATGGTTCCAAGGACACTTATTTCTCCATAAATATGTAATCAGTAGGAGCTGACAAAATAACTTTGTGCAACTCCTTGTTCATTTTCCCTCCACAGCTTCATAGCTCTTAAATTAGAGATTAAAAATATTCGAAGTGTGGGAGGCAGAGGATCAGTGCAAATCCATCTGAACTTGAAAGAATCTTTTGATATTTTTAACAAAGTGTCCATATTGGGGTGAACAGTATAATATAATTATCTTTTCATGGATTAAACTACTGTGTTTAGAAACTAACCCAAGTTATGAAGAGCAGTAAATATTATAGTTTTAGGGAAAATGTTGTTATAAATATAGAGTTGTGTATTTTAAAACTTCTTTCATTTCTGTCTTGTCTTCTGAAAGCACGTGTTTAAAACAAGCTTGGAATGTCATTTTGAATCGACAGTGTACTCACAGGTCCTTCTCTCTCCTTTTATAACTGAATCTTAGATTGAGATTCTACATCGATTAGTAGGACTTGGACTGGAACATAAACCTTACTGTACATCTTTATGATAAAAAGAAGTCCAGGAAAATTAAGATTCTGTGAGAGTGACTTGTTTTTTTTAAGGGTTTGGATTTGCGGGGACAGATTTAGGTAAGTGAGAATAGCTTAATTTGATATAATATTAGTCTTATTTAATAAAGGAATAGGAAATAATAGTTTTAAATCATTTATCTAAATTATTTTAGTTTAGAGATATAAAAGCATAGTTTGAAAATGTCAAAGAATATTTGAGAGAACATTTACCTGGATAAAGCCACAGGAGTTACTGTTTATCATTCTTTCCTTCTTTAGTAGGATATGGCAATCTTTCTTAAAATTCTCAATATTTTTCAACATTTTCTAGATTGTAACTTTTGTTGAATTAAAGCACAATTCTTAAGGAATTTGAACCAGCTTTTTAATTTCAATTATTTAATTATTTTTAATAGTGCTCATTTTATAACATTAATTTCAGTGCTTGATGTATTGAATATTTTATTATGTGCTCCTGTATGTACTTGAATGTTCAAATTCTGGTAAACTCTAGTAGTTCTGAGCAACATCATGTTTGTCAAATTTACTAACTGCTTGGCATACCATTTTTCTTAAATAGCCTTATAGGCATTTACTGAACTATGTACTAAAAATAGTTTATTTATTTGTAATCTGTATGATACTATATTGGGCTTCCCTGGTGGCTCAGAGGTTAAAGCGTCTGCCTGCAATGCGGGAGACCTGGGTTCGATCCCTGGATCAGGAAGATCCCCTGGAGAAGGAAATGGCGACCCACTCCAGTATTCTTGCCTGGAGAATCCCATGGACGGAGGAGCCTGGTGCGCTACAGTCCACGGGGTCCCAAAGAGTCGGACACGACTGAGCGACTTCACTTTCACTTTATGATACTATATTGGAAAAGGGAATGGCAACCCACTCCAGTATTCTTGCCTGGAAAGTTCTATGGACAGAGGAGCCTGGCAGGCTACCGTCCATGAGGTCGCAAAGAGTTGGACACAACTGAAGAGATTTAGCATGCACACACACGTGACACTATATATGTATAGAAATTTATTTGCCAATAAAAATCCCACCTATCTGATAATCTTTATAGATAGAATAATAATTGTTTAATAAATAACATAATTGGCACTCTGTTTGAAAAGAATCAAACTGTGGATGAATTAAATCATTTGTTATTTTTTAGTCTAGGCTATCTTTAAACTTTAATTAAAGAGGATGTTAAACTTGTTAACTTAAATGATTTGTAAGGCAAATGATTGTGTTGCCACTTGTTATGAAATCAGTACATTTTGATATAAAGCAATGAATCAAATAACCACTCCATTTTCTTTAAAAGCACTTGACTTTCTATAAGTTTTAGAATTGCATATACTCTTCAAACTCCTTTTCATTAAATTTCTCTTCAACCACCATGATTTAAGGTAAAATACCTTTTGTAGTGGGTAAGAAGTGATGCCCTTAATTTCACCAACCATGTGACAGACATGATATGAAAATTTATTGTTAAGTAACAGTAAAGCTATTCCTAGAGACAAATAAAAAACATACTGCGTAGTTTCACAGGAATTTTCATCTGTTTAATGTATAGTGACGTTTGAATCATTGGGAGTATTTGAAGAAAGGTTTGGGTCATTAAATAAAGGGTAGATGGTAGTTCATCCATGTTGGTTTCTGAAATTGGCTATAAAATGTATCATGAAATAAAGTCCTCCCACTTGCTATTTTGTCCCCCGTATGTTTGATACTGTGCATGTGAATATCAGGCTGAAATAGTGGGACTTAAGTACTTAATTAGGTGACTCAGAATTAGATATTAAGTATAGGAGTATGGGGCATCTCTAAATATTTTAAACCTTGTGGCTAATATGTCATAATATATTTAAGGCATGGTTGAAACTGGATTGTCTTCTAGTAGAAGTTCAAGAATCCAGAGTTGGATTTGACTGTTTTAAAATTACATGCTCATTAACTTGTAATCAGTGCTGTTGGTTTATCACAAAACAGTATTCTTGTTAGCAGAAATCATTGTCACCATGAGAGTACTTTCAATCACAAGCACCAGAGATTTGATACTGACACATGTTGAGAGGATGTCGCATTCAATTAAAACAAAACTAGCCCATTAATGGTGAAAAATGTGTTTTCTGGAGCCAGACTGACTCTATGCAGATCTTGGCTTCACCATTTCCTAGCCATGTGATTTTTGAACAAATGGCTATCCTCAGCTGTCCTCCCATGAGGCTGAGTTTGTGAAATGACATATTTATACATTCTTCAAAGTCTTGCTCTAAGGGTTGAATGACTTAGTATATATCAAGTGCTTAGAATGTTGCCTAGCACATTTGAATTATCAACAAATATTAGCTATTAGTTAGTTCTCCCCTGCCCACCCACCGCCCCCACTTTTTTTGTCCAGCTGCAGTGCGTTTCAGACTTTGTGCTAAATTCTCACCTCTTGCTTTCTCCTGCTAGATTCATATCTTTTTGGTTTATGGAAGAAAGTAACTTCTCTAAGACTGAATTATGTGTATATGGTTATATAAATATATGTAAAGATGTGTGTGTGTGTGTGTATGAGAGCCATATAAGTAATATTTTGGACAATATATCAGGAGGATTTATAGGATTTCTCTTTAAATAGCCATATTCTTGTTAAAGACAGTAGTTTGGACCATTCTACATATGTACTTAACGTTTACAGATCTTAATAAAGCACTGATATGACATGTACATCTTTCACTGAGTATATTAGATCACTTGCTACCAAACTTCTTAGAAGATTCCTTTAATGATGACAGATCTCTGAACCAGCTCATGATAGTCAAAGAAGTTTCTTCCTCAGAGGACACCAAAAAGTTGATGTGGGAAGCTTTCAGTTTAGTGGTTAAGACTGACTGAGAATTGCCTTTGCTACTCAGCAGCTGTGTAATCTTACACAAGTTACTTAGTCACAACTCCTCTTTAAAACAGCTTGAATTTTACATTCTTGTAATTCATATAAATGCTTTATTATATTTCAGACAACGTTGCTCATAGTTCAAATGATTAAAACAGAAGCTGGCAAAGAGCAAAGCATGCAAAATGAAATTGCAATTCTATAACTCTTACCAATTGTTTGCAGTGTTTACCTTTATTTTATGAAGAGAATGAATAAAAAACCTCACAGTTATTTCCTCCTAAATGAAGCGTTTTGTAAGGACATCTCTGGTAGTGGACCTCTACAGCATTTTTACATATGAACAACAATTTTTTTCAGTGAAAGTAGCATTTGCATAACAGCTTATCTTAACTTTAATTTGGAAACATTAAAAATTAATGTCAAGGTACAAAATTGGGTTGTATCCCACACTTGAAATATTTTTTGAGAACTTAAAAAAAACCTCAATGTCACATGATTTGTCAGTTCTATAAGTGTTTACTTCCCAATTTTTCTACAGAATAATCAATCAACTCAAAAGTCGTGAGAAACTGAATTTTGCTTTGGCTGTGGAAACAGCCTCAGAAATACCAATTCTAGATATACCTAACCACATCTTGTCTGGCCAAGATCTAAACAAAAAACAGATCCTGTAATAAAAGCAAATTTTTGACTATAGGAAAAAGCAATTTATGACTTCCCCAGTGGCAGATTGAACAAATGTCGAGACTTTGGAGGAACTATTAATGTGGGAAAAATAAAAAGACATGCTTCTTTCAAAGATCTGCTCCCTTAAGGTTAATCTCAGCAAATGAGTCACCACATCAAACCCCAACCAGAAAGTTGTGTTTTTTAATAAAAGGTTGGCAAAATAGAAGTTTTATTCTCCAAATGTGCAAGTCCACATTTTACTAGTTTTTCAGAACGTTAGATGAGACCCATGTAAAATGAAAAGAGGTGGGTTTTGAGCTAAAAATTAATTCTGAATGAGCTATTATTAAAACTTTCATCCTTGTGATGGACCAGCTGCCAGATTGCAGGCTCACACTGAATCACTCAAGGCTTACAGAACACCCAGTGTGTGCTGGGCACTCAATAGTGCAGCACCATCTCTGGGATATATTGAATAATCACAGATCTCCTTTTAGACATAAATCATTTTACACTGCCCAGGACCTTTTCAAACAAAGCGGAGGAAAGTATAAGATGAATCATTTACTGAAGCTGGTTTTACTGCTTGGAAAGGAAATTTATTTGTAGGGTAACTGTGACACAATAATTATAAAACCCCTTTCAGTTAAATAAAACAAATGCTAAAGGCTTTTTAAAATATTCTCACCAAGAAATAAAGGATCTTTTAGAAATACTTTATAAGGCATCTTGCCAGAGTAGTGACATGTAAAGAAGTTTATAGCAACTACAAGTGTCTGCATTGTGCAAAGTCACTTCAGTCGTGTCCAGCTCTGTGCTACCCATGGACTGTAGCCCACCAGGCTTCTCTGTTCGTAGGATTCTCCAGGCAGGAATGCTGGAGTGGCTTGCTGTGCTCTCCTCTAGAGGATATTCCCAACCCAGAGATTGAACCCACATCTTTTAAGTCTTCTGCATTGGCAAGTGGGTTCTTTACCACTAGCACAACCTGGGAAGCCCACAAGTATCTAGGGAGCTGCAAAAACAGTTACGTTATTGTACCTATGTTTTAAACCACATTCTGCCCAGAAGTAGAAAAGCATAAGGGAGGAGTGTTTTTTATTTGCTTGTTTTAATTAATTAAAAAAATTTTTTTACTCTTTTTTCAAAGGTTTGTTCTGGTAGGAAATGGAGAAGCCCAATAAAAATTTATACTAATCATAGATAAGTCCAAAGTTGCCTTGCCCCCTCTCCTTTCTGATTTGTATTGGACCGTGGAAGGACAAGGGAGTAGAAATGAGAAGGGAATAATCTTCTGGCAAGCAAGTACCTACAAGATGGAAGTTGTAGAGACGAGAGAACAAGGAGATAAAAGGTTTCTGTCATTTAGAACAGAGAAAAATATTAAATTAAAATTCTGAGATTAAGTAGAGATAAGGCAATGGCAATCCACTCCAGTACTCTTGCCTGGAAAATCCCATGGTGGAGGAGCCTGATAGGCTGCAGTCCATGGGGTCGCTAAGAGTCGGACACGACTGAGCAACTTCACTTTCACTTTTCACTTTCATGCATTGGAGAAGGAAATGGCAACCCACTCCAGTGTTCTTGCCTGGAGAATCCCAGGGACGGGGGAGGGTGGGCTGCTGTCTATGGGTTTGCACAGAGTCGGACACGACTGAAGCGACTTAGCAGCAGCAGCAGCAGCAACAATGGTGTAAAAGGTATTCATTTTGTAAAGAAAATATTTTTCTACATAATTATCTAATTTAAAAGTTAAGGTTCAAAAAGATCCTGTGCTCAAAAGTATAAAAAACACAGAAGTAAATTAACTATATCAGGTGCAGACAAGCATTAATTTTACTTCTTTAAACAGATTCTTATGTGTTGCTAATTTTAAAAACTTATTTTGTAATAGTATTTTAAGCTAGTGATTAGCAAAGAAGTAATAACTCTCAATTTACTATATATTTGCCGTCTCTAACTTTGCATCTCTTGCTTCTTGTTAAAACCATTCCTGTCAAGTCCCGTCACTCTTAAAAAACTACCACTGTTCACTTTTATCTTTTTGTAGTTAGTTTTGTTGGATTTTCTTTTTTCTGGCTATTTTTTATGTATCTCTATTACCTCTGTTTTACGAATATGACTTTTTTTTCTTTTTAAATGGTTGAGCACACAAATCTCTCTTTTTGTCCTTTTTCTCCCCAGCTTTATTGTGATATTATTAACAAAATTATTGAGATACTTAGAGTGCCCATTATCATATACATTGATAATTATCACACATTCGCCTCAGAGATTTATCTTTTGGTGTGTGAGAACATTTCAGTTTTCTTCTTAGCAAATTTCAGTTACACAATAGTATCACACAGTAGTGTTATCAGCTATAGTTGCCATGCTGTTTGTTAGACCCTCAGATCTTATAACTGAAAGTTTATACCCTTTTGCCAACATTGTCTTATTTCCCCCAACCCTTAGCAGCCACTTTTCTACTGTTTCTGTGAGTTTGATGTTTTCTTTATTCCACATAAGTAATGCCATGTAGTATTTGCCTTTCTGGTTCTGACTTGCTTCACTTGGCATAATGCTTTAAGGTTCAGTGCAAATTGCTGCAAATTTCAAGATTTCCTTCTTTCTCATGGCTGAATGATATTTCACTGTCTATATACACCACATCTTGTTATCCCTTCCTCTGTTGATGAGCACTTAGGTTGTTTCCATAGTTTTCTGGCCATTTAAAACATCTCTAAGTGAAGTGAAAGTTGCTCAGTTGTGTCCGACTCTTTGCGACCCCATGGACTATTCAGTTCATGGAATTCTCCAGGCCAGAATACTGGAGTGGGTAGCCTTTCCCTTCTCCAGGGAATATTCCCAACCCAGGGACTGAACCCAGGTCTCCTGCATTGCAAGTGGATTCTCTACCAGCTGTGCCACAGGGGAAGCCCTAGAATACCGGAGTGGGTAGCCTGTCCCTTCTCCAGGGGATTGTCCTGACCCAGGAATAAAACTGGGGTCTCCTGCATTACAGGCAGATTCTTTACCAGCTTAGCTATCAGGAAATATTAAGTTTCTGCCTCTTTGATGATGTCCTTTAAATTTTTTTCTTCTGCACCCCTTACCCATTTCACTAATTAAATTGTGAATAATTAAAGAATGAAATGATTATTCACTATGAGTACATTTTGTGATTTACAATCATAAAAGAACTCCAACCAGAATGCATGTCTCAGGCATGGATGCTGTTTTCCACTCTTTTTTCAGTGCCCATAATAGCAACAGACACAGCACTGGAAATAGAGATGAGGATCAAACAGTGAGAAATTATGTTAAAATACTACATTGTAGTTGTTGTTAAGTTGCCCCGTCATGTCCAACTCTGTGATCCTGTGGACTGCAGCATGCCAGGCCTCCCTGTCCCTCACCATCACCTGGAGTTTGACCAAGTTCCTGTTCATTGCATCGGTGATGTTGTCCAGCTATCTCATCCTCTGATGCCCTCTTCTCCTTCTGCTATCAATCTATCCCAGCACTAGGGACTTTCCCAATGAGTCATCTGACCAAAATACTGGAGTTTCAGCATCAGTCCTTCCAGTGAATATTCAGGGCTGATCTCAATTAAGATGGACTGGTTTGATCTCCTTGCTGTCCAAGGGACTTTCAGGAGTCTTCTCCAACACCACAGTTCAAAGACATCAATTCTTTGGCATTCTGCCTTCTTTAAGGTCCAGCTGTCATAATCATATGTGACTACTGGGAAGACCATAGCCTTGACTATACAGACCTTTGTTGGCAGAGTAATGTCTCTGCTTTTCAACACACTGTCTAGGTTTGTCATTGCTTTCCTGCCAGGAAGCAGTCATCTTCCTATTTCATAGCTGCAGTCACTGTTTGCAATGGCTTACTAATTAACTTTTTATTTTTTTATTTTATTTTTATTCATTTTTAAAATTTTATTTTTATTTTACAATACTGTATTGGTTTTGCCATACATTGACATGAATCCACCACGGGTGTATACGATCTCCCGATCCTGAATCCCCCTCCCACCTCCCACCCCATATCATCTCTCTGGATCATCCCCGTGCACCAGCCCCAAGCATCCGGTATTGAACATAGACTAGCGATTCGTTTCTTACATGATAGTATACATGTTTCAATGCCATTCTCCCAAATCATCCCACCCTCTCCCTCTCCCTCAGAGTCCAAAAGTCCGTTCTATACATCTGTGTCTCTTTTGCTGGCTCGCATACAGGGTCATTATTACCATCTTTCTAAATTCCATATATATGTGTCAGTATACTGTATTGGTGTTTTTCTTTCTGGCTTACTTCAGTCTGTATAATCGGCTCCAGTTTCATCCACCTCATTAGAACTGATTCAAATGTATTCTTTTTAATGGCTGAGTAATACTCCATTGTGTATATGTACCACAGCTTTCTTATCCATTCATCTGCTGATGGACATCTAGGTTGTTTCCATGTCCTGGCTATTATAAACAGTGCTGCGATGAACATTGGGGTACATGTGTCTCTTTCAATTCTGGTTTCCTCGGTGTGTATGCCCAGCAGTGGGATTGCTGGGTCATAAGGCAGTTCTATTTGCAATTTTTTAAGGAATCTCCACACTGTTCTCCATAGTAGCTGTACTAGTTTGCATTCCCACCAACAGTGTAAGAGGGTTCCCTTTTCTCCACATCCTCTCCAGCATTTATTGCTTGTAGACTTTTGGATTGCAGCCATTCTGACTGGTGTGAAATGGTACCTCATTGTGGTCTTGATTTGCATTTCTCTGATAATGAGTGATGTTGAGCATCTTTTCATGTGTTTGTTAGCCATCCATATGTCTTCTTTGGAGAAAAGTCTATTTAGTTCTTTGGCCCATTTTTTGATTGGGTCGTTTATTTTTTTGGAGTTGAGCTGCATAAGTTGCTTGTATTAACTGTTTTTAAATATGAAGGTACTCAAGACTTAAAGGTGGGGAGAAACCAGTGGAAGGTGCTTATTAATAGGTTCCCTTGTCATATTTCCTCTAAATTTATGAATATGACAGGTGTTCACAAGTATAGGGGTGATTATGGGAATCTTATCAAACTATAATAATAATCAGAAAAAGTCCATTGTGCATACATTAAAAGAATCAAAATGTCATAGTAGGTAGTGGAGAGGTGGACATAGGACGTTATCTTAAAAAATGAAAGAAGAACTTATGGAGGTATTTTTCTCTTACTTTTTAAGGGTATTTTCTTATGATTTTCCAAACAAAATGACAGGATGTTATGATGTGATCATTTAACTTTGAATCCTACATTGCAGTCAGTACAAGAATCTCTTTTAGAAACAAGCACTACCCATTTTCCCAAAGATTTTTTAAATTAATGCTTTAATATTAAAATTAATCTTTTCTGAAACTTACCATGGTGGATTCTTTCTTCAGCTTTTAATTTGTTTAACTCTGGTATATCACCATTTGTCTATGGCTTTCCGATTTATTGTAAACAATAGACTACTTTTAACATTTTACTTTGTAAATGATTTAAATATTGTTATCACAGTATTTTCAAATATTATGAATATTTGAAATAGTCACAGTATTTCACAGTATTTCATTCAAATATTTCACAGTATTTTTAAATATTGTTATCACACTCAATAAACAGTGAGGGACTGAACAGTAAGGTTGAGCAATGAAGATGGTAAACAAATAGTAAATTGGGGGAGATACGCTTCACAGGTCATCAGTTCACTTATGAATTAGTTTGGGCAGCGATATTTTGCTTTTCTATCCTACTTTATAAATTCACAATGTTTTGGAAAATGAATGTTAGGGTAATGGGAAATCCTGATAAATATTTGAAGCTAGAGGTGTATCAGTTCAGTCGCTCAGTCGTGTCCAACTCTTTGCGACCCCATGAATCGCAGCACGCCAGGCCTCCCTGTCCATCACCAACTCCCGGAGTTCACTCAGATTCACATCCATCGAGTCAGTGATGCCATCCAGCCATCTCATCCTCTGTCGCCCCCTTCTCCTCCCGCCCCCAATCCCTCCCAGCATCAGAGTCTTTTCCAATGAGTCAACTCTTCGCATGAGGTGGCCAAAGTGCTGGAGTTTCAGCTTTAACATCATTCCTTCCAAAGAAATCCCAGGGCTGATCTCCTTCAGAATGGACTGGTTGGATCTCCTTGCAGTCCAAGGGACTCTCAAGAGTCTTCTCCAACACCACGGTTCAAAAGCGTTAATTCTTTGGCGCTCAGCTTTCTTCACAATCCAATTCTCACATCCATACATGGCCACTGGAAAAACCATAGCCTTGACTAGATGGACCTTAGTCGGCAAAGTAATGTCTCTGCTTTTGAATATGCTGTCTAGGTTGGTCATAACTTTTCTTCCAAGGAGTAAGTGTCTTTTAATTTCATGGCTGCAATCACCATCTGCAGTGATTTTGGAGCCCCCAAAAATAAAGCCTGCCACTGTTTCCACTGTTTCCCCATCTATTTGCCATGAAGTGATGGGACCAGATGCCATGATCTTCATTTTCTGAATGTTGAGCTTTAAGCCAACGTTTTCAGTCTCCACTTTCACTTTCATCAAGAGGTGTATAGAAAGTATTCTTAAGGGCAAATTGTGACTTGACTAAGGACCAGGTGTGCCGTTCATGGAAGGTTTCTATCCACCAGTGTCAGACTTCTCTGCCATTGGCAAGGTGGACGATCAGGTCTCTGAAGGTCTTCGTCTGTGGGTGCATACCACCCATGTTTCATATAATTTCACCCAGTTTCACACATCACACACTGTTCATTTCCTTTTCTTTTCTCCCATTCTCTTCCCTCTCCCCCTTTTGTGATTGGTGCTGTCTTTTAAAACAGTTTCTAGCTGCTTTCTTTTTGAGATATCTTTATTTTTATTTCAAGATAGACTTTTCCCCTTAATCTTTAATTTCGTATTGAGGTGTAGCTGTGATAGTTTCAGGTAAACAGGAAAGGGACTGAACCACACACACACACGTATCCATTCTCCCCAGATTCTCCTCCCATCCAGTCTGCCACATAATATTGAGAAGAGTTGGATGTGCTATATAGCAGGTCTTTGTTGGATATCTTTTTTAAATATAGCACTGTGTGTACATGTGTACATGTCCATCCCAAACTCCCTTTCCCCTTTCTTCCACCCAGCAACCGTAAGATCTTTCTCTAAATCTGAGAGTCTCCTTCTGTTCTGTAAGATCATTTGTATCCTTTCTTTAGATTTCCCATATAAGGGATGTCATATGGTATTTCCTCTTCTCTGACTTACTTCACTCAGTAGGACAATTTCTAGCTCTCTCCGTGTTGCTGCAAATGGCATTATTTCATTCTTTCTAATGACCGAGTAATATTCCACTGTATGTATGTACCACATCTTCTTTACCTGCTCCTCTATTGCTGGACATTAAGTTGCTTCCATGTCTTGGCTCTTGTAAACAGTGCTGCAGTGAACTTTGGGGTGCATGTATCCTTTGGATTCTGTTTTTTCTCTGGATGTATGCCCAGGAGTGGGACTGCAGAGTAAGACAAATGATTTTGAGTAACTTATGCTTATAGAAAAATCAATTAGAATGTACAAGATTTCCATATATCCCGACCTCCACCTTCCTGCAGTTTTCCCTATTAACATCTTGCATTGGTATAGTACATTTGTTAAAATTGATAAATGAATGTTAATACACTAACTTTATTCCACTATTTATATTAGGATTTGCTCTTTTGGACCTTCTGTGGGTTTCACAAATGTATAATCATATATTGGCAATGAGAGTGTTGTGCAGAGTAGTTTTATGCCCTAAGAGTTTGCTGTGCCCTAATCATCCCTCCCTATCTTCCAATCCCTGGAAACCACTAATCCTTTTGCTGTTTTCATACTTATCTCTTTTCTTGAATGTCGATAGTTGGCATTATAAAATATATAGCCTTTTCACTTGGGCTTACTCATCAGTTTTTTTGGTGAATTGCCATTCTGATCGGTCACTTAGTCTTTGTTTTGCTGGGGTCTTCACACCTCTTCCAGTGTTCTTCATGGAAAGGATCTTAAATGATCCCGTACATGCTCTCTCATTTATGTGGCCTTGATCATGTCTATGGAAAATTCTGATAAATCCATCTTTACAGCTGAGTACCAGCTGACCAGTGGGGATTAGTTCTTCATTGTGCTTTTTATCAAAAAGGTAGCTGTTGTTTGACCTTAGCCTGGAAGATGGAAAGATGACTGGCACTCACTCAGGGAATCTCCTTCCCTTACAGAAGCTCCTCTTTGCTGATAGGGAGTTGGCAGACAGTGCTTCCCATCCTTCCATTCTTCAAAAAGACTCGACTGTAAACCCTCATTAGTGTAACTGAGGGGTTTAAGAGTCGTTTTACTGACTGGTGATCCCCATAAAAAATTCTTGTCTGGAACCTTACTTTGGAAGCTCAGTTTAACATCATACAGCAGAAGCAACTCAGAATATATTTTTTTCCTCAAATATTCAGAAATCTATCATGAATCCTACTTTTTCCTTTGTATGCCAAAATGACACTCAAGGAGTGACTTTCCTAGACCCCATAATGTCATTTTTCCTGTTTTAATCTGGATACCATCTAATTGATAGTTCTGAAATATGTGGAATAAAGCAAAACTACCAGATCAGCAAGTACTACAAGAGAAGGTACATGTTTGTGACATATATACATCAAATGAAAATAATATAAACTTAACAATTTTAACATTTTACCTATGAGAAGAATGGATCATGGGATTCTTGAATAAAAATGGTTATGAACCAAGAATTCTTTGACTCCCCCAAGGAAGTAGTCTTCTACAAAATAGCAGAAGAAAATAATTTACAAATTATTATATATATAAACAACTTTTTAGGTTTCTATACTGTTTTCCTCTTGCTAAATATGAGAGCATGACCTACTTTTTTCCAACTTGTGCCTCATTGGGTATTTGGTTTATTTTATACATAGCTATTTTCTCTTTGAGTTACTCTTCTACAGAAAGCACTTCCCAAAATGACTCATTAAAAACAGTTCTGTGAATCTTAATCAGAGATTCGTAGTTTGTATTCATCTAGTTCACAACTCTGTGAATTGCAATTTTTGTTGAATTATTTACATAGAAATGAATACATTTTAACTGCTCATTAATTGGCAGTATCTAATATTATCTTCTATTTGCTACTTGTCTTGTGGACATTAGGAAAATGATTTTGAAATTCAGTTGGCATTTTGGGAGTTTGGCCTAGATAATCCTATTTCTGGAAAATCACTGATTTATTGCAGAACATACCTAAAAAAAAAAAAATCTCTTCTTAAAGGTATATCACTCTTTTCTTTAATATCCTTAATACAGCCACTTTTTTTGTTTTAAATTGTTTGCCTTCTAACAGCTGATTATCTGGAGAAACAGGCTAAGATCAGCCAACAGAAGGAAGTAAGTGAAATAAAGTCGCTCAGTCATATCCAGCTCTGTGACCCCATGGACTGTAGCCTTCCAGGCTCCTCCGTCCATGGGATTTTCCAGGCAAGAGTACTGGAGTGGGTTGCCATTTCCTTCTCCAGAGGATCTTCCCCACCCAGGGATCGAACCCTGGTCTCCTGCACTGTAGGCAGATGCTTTACTGTCTGAGCCACCAGGGAAGTAAATGTGACAGGACATAGCAGATAAGAACGTGGAACTGCGAAGCCAAACTGAGGGGAGGTGAGTCCTTCTTTGTCATCTCCTGAGTTACTTTGAGTATGTTTCTTGACCTGTCTGTAACTTAGTTTTTTAATGTATGAAAACCAAACAAAAGTGAAAGTGAAGTTGCTCAGTCGTGTCCGACTCTTTGCAACCCCATGGACTGTAGCCTACCAGGCTTCTCGGTCCATGGGATTTTCCAGGCAAGGCTACTGGAGAGGTTGCTAGTTCCTTCTCCAGGGGATCTTCCCAACCCAGGGATCTAAGCCGGGTCTCCTGCATTGCAGGCAGACGCCTTACCGTATGAGCCACCAGGGAAGCCGTGAAAACCAAGTAATAGCACACATCTCATAGGGTAAAAATGAAGATTAAATGAGTTAATACATAGAAAGGGCTTCTCAGTGTCTGGGACGTTTAAAACACTCAGTGAATGTATGCATTTTAGTATTTGTAAAGTCATGAGGGGAAAAAAGGCCAAATCCTATTCTTTGTCTAGCAGTACCAGAAATTGTCATATTTTCAGTTTTTTCCCCTACATAAAGAACAAAGGAAAGTTAATCAACTCAAATTCTGTAATTACCCTTAGCACCAACCTGGCTTGAGAAACTACTGGCTTTAAAAAGCTAAAAATAATAAATATTCAACACAGGACACTAGAATTTGAATTGACAAGGTCTTTTAAGAGGTATTGGCCATGGTAAACCATGCGGAAAGGGGTTCAGAAATCTCCTTAGCTCATCAGAATGTTTAATCTTCTACCTTAGGGAAAGAAACAATAGTCCTCAGTAAGTGTACATTCTATTCTGAAAAGAACTTATTCCAGAAGGAAACAGTGTGTCAACTTCTGATGGGTTTCCGGAGTTTGCTTCCTTCACTTGCCTCTCCAGAGGGGCCTCTGTTTGAACCCCTAACAATGAGGAGGTTCTATGCAGTCCCAGAATCTATAGCTAAGAACTGGTGCCCTCCATCTTCTGTTAGCTTAAATTACCTTCTTTGATTTTATAACAAGTTATTCTGAAGGATTACTCACATTTTGGCATTCTGTCTACTTTTCTTTTACACGTTTTCTTTTCCCTGGTTTGCATTTCTTACAAACCTAGAGATGGAAAGCACAGGGAGCAAGGGTTCACACAGAGCATTGCAATGAGGGAGAAGCTGAAGTGTTTTCCAAGCTCTTTGCAACCAACCCCTGCAGGCCTCCTGCCAATACTCATGCTATACAGAGAGGTTTCAGTATAAAAAATCAAAGTGATATCCAGAAATTGTTTAAAATCTCAAGTGACTAAGTCGATAGTTACTTTTTCTGTATCAGTGTAACTTTAAAATGGCAAATGGTTTCTCTTCATAGGTATCTTTTTCTAACATTATATATTTAATAAACAATATCCTATAAGGTCAATAATGTTACACATTTAGAAACTAACTGACCCTCAGATTTCAATACTGGTCATACTTCTACATGAATCAATACTACATCTCAAGTTAGTCATTACATTGACCAGAACAGAGTCACCATATGCATAGTAGTTAGGTGTCACAAAATAAATCGAATTAAGGAGTGAGTGAAGAATGTACAGCTTTTTATATAACGTGATATGTGATGCTTCCAGTCTTAGTTCTCTATCACGTTTTGACTTTTATCAAATTATTCCAATAGCTAAACCATTAGCCACCTGCTCGTTAAGTGAAATAAAACAGATAAAATGTCTTGTACAGTGTCTGGTATATAAAGGCATTCATTAAATATTATAATTTTAACCTTCTTCAATTTCTGTCTTTCAAAATAGGAGTATTAAGAATTTAATCAGTTCCTTTAAGTATGTATAAGACTAACAAATTTGATATTGGAAGAAGAGAGTACTAAAAAGCTGTTTTATGATGTAGCTGGTTTATTCATTGAGTGGGGAGTTGAATGAAGGTTACAAATTGGGAAAGTCCTGAAATATTCTACAAGAGCATTTTATTAAAAAAAAAAAAAAAGTCCCTCCCTCTTCTGCCCTCCTCCAGGGCACTGCCCCTATAATCCTGGAGATGTGAATGTGGGCAGTTGCCTTTCCCAAGTTTCAAAGTTTACCTTAGACTTAATCACAAAAGGGATCCTGGTGACTCAGATGGTAAAGAATCTGCCTGCAGTGTGGGAGAACTGGGTTTGATCCCTGGGTCAGGAAGATCCCCTGGAAAAAGAAATGGCAACCCACTGCAGTATTCTTGCCTGGGAAATCCCATGGACAGAGGAGCCTGGTAGGCTACAGTCCGTGGAGTTGCAATGAGTTGGACACAACTGAGCAACTAACATTTGCGGTCACAAAAGGAAAAGTACAAGTGAAAGTTGCTCAGTCATGTCTGACTCTTTGCGACCCCATGGACTATACAGTCCATGGAATTCTCCAGGCCACAAAAGGAGATCTCACTTTATTTTTCAGGATGTCCAATATCCTTGAAAAAGGTTCAGGATTAGTTGGGAAAGTAGACAAGTTTGGACAAGGTAGTGCCAAGAATGATGACGCATCTGTAGTTTTTGAACTCAAATCCCTTACTTCTCCTTCTCTCTGTCCTTGCTTCATTATTCTTAGAAAAACTGCCTTTTTAGCTGAAATTGTCAGAAATTGCCCTTCAATGATTTTGTCATTGCTTTAAGGCCTAAAGCTATTATTCTCCAAAAGAACTCATAATTATCTCATGCATATGTTCTCAGTTGCCGAGCCGATTCTTTGTGACCCCGTGGACTGTAGCCTGCTAGGATCCTCTGTCCATGGAGTTTTCCAGGCAAGAAAACTAGTGTGTGTGTGTTCAGTCACTTCAGTCGTGTCCAACTCTTTATGACACCATGTACTGTAGCCCTCCAGGGTCCTCTGTCCATGGGATTCTCTAGGCAAGAATACTAGAGTGGGTTGCTATTTCCTCCTCCAGGGGGTCTTCCTGATCCAGGGATCAAACCTGCATCTTCTTTTCTACTCCATTAGCAGGCAGATTCTTTGCCACTGAGTCACCTGGGAAGCCCTTATAATTATATATAAGGGTTGATTATTATAACTTTATGAACTTTAATATAAGGGACCCAACATCTATTTCTGCTTTATTGACTATGCCAAAGCCTTTGACTGTGTGGATCACAAGAAACTGTGGAAAATTCTGAAAGAGATGGGATTACCAGACCACCTGACCAGCCTCTTGAGAAACCTATATGCAGGTCATGAAGCAACAGTTAGAACTGGACATGGAACAACACACTGGTTCCAAATCGGAAAAGGAGTACGTCAAGGCTGTATATTGTCACCCTGCTTATTTAACTTATATGCAGAGTACATCATGAGAAACACTGGGCTTGAGGAAGCACAAGCTGCAATCAAGATTGCCGGGAGAAATATCAATAACCTCAGATATGCAGATGACACCACCCTTATGGCAGAAAGTGAAGAACTAAAGAGCCTCTTGATGAAAGTGAAAGAAGAGAGTGAAAAAGTTGGCTTAAAGCTCAACATTCAGAAAATGAAGATCATGGCATCTGGTCCCATCACTTCATGGGAAATAGATGGGGAGACAGTGGAAACAGTGGCTGACTATTTTTCTGGGCTCCAAAATCACTGCAGATGGTGATTGCAGCCATGAAATTAAAAGATGCTTACTCCTTGGAAGGAAAGTTATGACCAACCTAGACAGCATATTAAAAAGCAGACACATTACTTTGCCAACAAAGGTCTGTCTAGTCAAAGCTATGGTTTTTCCAGTGGTCATGTATGGATGTGAGAGTTGGACTGTGAAGAAAGCTGAGCGCCGAAGAATTGATGCTTTTGAACTGCGGTGTTGGAGAAGACTCCTGAGAGTCCCTTGGACTGCAAGGAGATCCAACCAGTCCATCCTAAAGGAGATCAGTCCTGGGTGTTCATTGGAAGGACTGATGTTGAAGCTGAAACTCCAGTACTTTGGCCACCTGATGCGAAGAGCTGACTCAGTTGAGAAGACCCTGATGCTGGGAAAGATTGAGGCCAGGAGGAGAAGGGGACACCAGAGGATGAGATGGTTGGATGGCATCACCAACTCAATGGACATGTATTCGGGTGAACTCTGGGAGCTGGTGATGGACAGGGAGGCCTGGCGTGCTGCGGTTCACAGGGTTGTAAAGAGTTGGACACGACTGAGTGACTGAACTGAACCGAACTGAAGAGTTAAGAATTCTTTTTTTTTTTTTCTGATATTTGAATTTACAGGTTCTCTTTCTGAAAAGCCTAATCTTTTTTTTTTTTTTGGACTAGATTTTCTTTAAAGTTAATCATCTGCAATAAGTACTAAATTGCTTCAGTCATGTCTGACTCTTTGTGACTCTGTGGACTGAGGCCCACCAGGCTCCTCTGTCCATGGGGATTCTCCAGACAAGAATACTGATGTGGATACTCTTTCCCTTCTCCAGGGGAGATTGGGATCTTCCCAACGGAGGGATCAAACCCAGCTCTTCCACACTACAGGCAGATTCTTTACCATCTGTGCCACCAGGAAAACCAAGGAATACTGGAGTGAGTAGCCTGCCTCTTCTCCAGGGGAGCTTCCTGACCCAGGAATTAAAACCTGGGCCTTCTGCATTGCAGGTGTTTCTTTACCAGCTGAGGAACCAGGCATACTTGCTAGTCTGGGATTTTGCACTATGTTTCTAGGAAGTCATGTTACTGTCTGGTTTTATCCTCACCTACCTCAGTTTCCTTTCCCTACCACTGCCAATGTGATTATAGTCATTATCCTGGTTCAAAATTCTAGAAACCAGCTGGGTATTTAAGTCATTAAGGAATTCATTTTTTTTTTTTCAGTTTGCCATTGGTATTGTGATCATATTACAAAAAAAGGATTCTTATTTTGTATTTATCATAAAAATGAAATAAAAATTAATGTTGATTTTCTTAAGAAAGATATGTGATTTTTATTTGCTTTGGCTTTATTTTTTTAGTATTAGATATTCATTACTTTATGAAAATCCTTCATGGTACCCCAATTTTGTTTATAATATTTTGTAACTTTTTACCAGTGTTAAAAACTCTACTTACTTTTCAGATTCCTTGTTTTATGTTTGCTCACAGCTCTGTTTCCAGATGTATTGAGGTATTTGCTATTCAGTTTTTTGATTCATATTCCTTTTTTGCCTCTGCATATTTGTACTGTTCTAAATTGAATATCTTTTTCCTTCTTTGAGGCTAACTCCTGTTCTTCCTCAATGGCCAGTGCATGTATATATTACTGAACTTTGTATCATACTTCATGATACATTTTCTGGTCTGCCCCACCCCCCTTTTAGACAGTGAGCTACTTGACAGCAGGTACTGGAAACTAGCTTCATCTGGAGCTAGTAGGTGCTAGTCAATGAATCAATAAATTTGTAGCCCAAGAGCATTTTTTTCATACAAAGTGGGCCTCCTTTACCGTATTTAACTCTTCAAAGACCAAAGTTTCTAACTAGGAACAAAATATCCATGCTTGAAACTGACGCAGGTGCTTTCCTCTATGCCTTTTCCTCCTTTCTTGCCAAGATCTTCCTTCCCCACTTCCTCTAAAAAAATTCAAAGCTGGAGGTTGGGACGAATAAACATGAATGTATTTATAGATGCTCTGTTCAGAAAACAAAACAAAAAACCTCAATGCCTTCCGAGACTTTTCGGCACTAATGACCTTCCTTCTGTCATTTCTTATTGTAGGCTAGAGTAGAGTGTAATTTGAAATCTGTAATTTAAACAGATTTCCCTATTCAGAGGAATATCTGGAATATTGTTTTAGATGAAGTTAATATCATATGTTGTGCCTATCAGTTTTGACATAATCTAAGAAATATTAAAAAGGTATAACTTGTCTGTGTTTAATATAGATTATAATCTTACAACACAGAATAGTAACATAGTCTCACAAGGGGGCTCTTAACTGTATGCATTGCTGGAGTGGAAGTTTATTAGAAGAAATGGAAGAATTTGATCACTCTTTGGAAATCAGTTCAACTGTTTTGCATGACCAGGTTTCCCTTACTTAGAAAGAAAGCCCTTATTTTCCTTCAAAACAATGCCATTTTGTCTCCTATTTTATCTAACTAAGGAACATTTTATTTGGGGACCAAAAAATAATTCCCCATACAACAAGTGCAGAGTCATTAGTGTAAATTTAGTTAATTCTTGTCAACTATGAGTTTGAAATATGAAAATAAGTGGCTGTAGAATAATGAAAAGGCATGTTTTTCCTCAGGTTGTTTTTTTTTTTTTTGCTACACTTAGAAGGAAAGAGAGAAAAATGAGAATGCCGGGGAGAATGAGCGGGGGTGGAGAGGAAAGGGGAGCGGGAAGTACCTCATTCGGTTGTAACACATCGGAAGGTGAGAAGGCAAACATGCATTTCTGAGGTCTAAATAATATCGGCATCTGATGGGAATTCTGATAGGACAGTGATAGCTTCACTAAATCATTGTGTCAACATAGTGCCTGGGATTTGATTTCTAGGACTTCAAGATGTTTCATGTCCTTGTATCTGAATTTTTATATAGTTTATTTTCCTTCATAATGCCAACCATTATAAGAAATGAAGCCAATTGTGGTAACAAGTGTTTTAGTCAAAAAACCCCACAAATGTTAGTAGTAAGCTACGTGAATGACCTACGTTGGTTGAACAAGCAAGGAGACAGTTTTCTTTCACTGATTCATTTCATGTTCTGTTGATTTGGGCACTTATATTTTTCCATTATAGTACAATATTTTTAAAAATTAGCATAAATATTATGCAGGGGTAGAAAATGTTTCCCTTCTAGTTTCTTTGACTGATCTAATAATTAAATTGATATAAGACAGACTAAGAGAAGAAACAAATTTAGTCATATACATATGAGAATCTCATAAAGACATGAGACTTCAAGGCAGTCAGACAGTTTAGGCTGACATGCTGGCCTGAGCTAAGGGTAGAGGTAGGGGCTTGGGGCTTCAAAGGGGAGAAGGCTGATTCATAGGAGGAGGATGAAAGCAGATGTTTGGTAACCAGATATTTATGCCACTGTGTAGGTAAGTCTTTCAGAAAAAGTTTTCTTTGGTAACAGATCTCTTCCTGGTCATTTTCTCTATTGTTGATGTTTGCTCGCTAAGTCGTGGTCGACTCTTTGTGACCCCGTGATCTCCAGCACACTAGGCTTCCCTATCCTTTACTATCTCCCAGAGTTTGCTCAAACTCCTGTCCATTGAGTTGGTGATGCCATCCAACCCTCTCATCCCCTGTTGCCCTCTTCTCCTCCTGCCCTTGGTTGAGCTACCTATTATACATTGGAAAGAAACAACAACAACAAAAAGTGTCATGCCCCAAGAATGGAGATACTCCAAGTCCTGATATTTGAGCCCGATGTCTTCTAGTGTTAGTCGCTCAGTTGTATCCAACTCTTTGTGACCCCATGGACTGTACCCACCAGGCTCCTCTGTCCATGGGATTCTCCAGGGAAGAATACTGGAGTGAGTAGCTATTCCCTTTTCCAGAGGATCTTCCCAACCCAGGAATTGAACCCAGGTCTCTTGAATTGCAGTTGGATTCTTTACCATCTGCACCACCAGAGAAGCCCATGTCTTCTAGAATTAAGCTAACTAATCCCTAGGATTTTTCATTTACTTGAGCCAGTCCATTACCTCTTCTGTTAAAATATTATTCATTTATTATTTGGCTATGTTAGGTCTTGGTTGCATCATGGGAGATCTTTCATTGCAGCACAGGAACTCTCTACTTGTGGTGTGGGTTTCAGTAGTCATACGTGGGATCTAAGTTCCCCAACTCGGGAATGAAACCACCAGGGAAGTCCCTTTAATCGCTTTTGTTTTCATACTTACATCATCCATTCCTAATGGATGGTATCTGTAATCTTGATTTTAAATCTCATTGTCAGACCATAACTTTATCTTTCCAGTTTTCTGCCACATTACTTCACTTCTTCAACTTCTCTGAAATTGCTGTTTCCTTGACTCTTCAATGCCTAACTAGATATTTGCACATAGTAGGTCTTGATAGCTATCTCAAGTGAATGAGTGAATTGAAGAAGTTAGTGATATGACTCTTCTGTTTAGCTCTCTCTTCTCTTTAGATTTATTTAATTTCATTTATATATGACAACCATTTTCCTGGCAGTACCCTCTACTTCATTATCTATCATTTTCATCTCGTGTGTGTCCTTGGTAAAACATTAATGTTTCATCAGTCTAACTGTCCCGTCTTCTTGATTCCACATAGGACCATGCTGCCTGCTATTGTAGGAAATGAACTCTATCACAAAGGAACTCTCTTAATTCTCACCTGCACACCTAAAATTTAACTTCACACAATACTTTCTTTTTACCTTCTGATACAATGAAAAGACCCATGTGGGCTCAGGGTTCCACGTCTTCCCAGCTGGTTTGAGATCTTTTATTTATCAGTGATTCCTTTGTAATACTCTATCTTTAACCTCAGCCTTCCTATTTTTAGTTTTTGATACATATTTGTTTTCTTTTTGTTCCTCCTTCAAACTCATATTCCCTTCTAGTTATTTCTCCCCTCTCCCTCCTCACATACAGACTTCTTGGAAGAGTTGTCAACATATCTTACCTGAATTTTTTTTCACCTGCCATTTTATTCAGTTCAGTGAATTCTAGTTTATTCCTGTGTTCTTACCTGATAATCCCTTTGACAAGAAAACCTAATAACTTTTCTCCACCATTTAATAGATCTTACAGATGAAATACTGGACAGTTTCATTTTACTTTTTTATTCTCAGTTTGATATTGTAGGCCTTAGTTGATCTTCCTCTGTTAAACTGTACAAGTTTTCTGCACTTTAAATTCAGTTTCTTGATCTTGATAATAAGTTTCCTGTTATACTTTCACAAATAATTGTATATTTGCTTGATTGACTAATGTCATTCTCTTCTACCAGCTTGTGTGTACTATTTTGTTCATCCTTTTGGCTACAGCATCTCATGTTTTTCTTGCTGTATAGAATTGATTAAAATAGATATTTTTAAATGAGAGTAGAGTGATTATCTAACTCAATATGGTAGGCAGAATAGTGGCCTCCATAGATATTGGTGTCCTCATCCTTAGAACTTGTGAGCATGGCATTTTTCATGGCAAAAGGAATTTTGCAGGTGCAATTAAATTAAGGATGTTCAGATGGGGAAATTAATCCTGGATGATCTGGGTGGGTAAAATGTAACAAAAAATAGTCCTTCTAAGGGAAAGAGCAAAGCAGGAGAATCTGAAAACATGACAAAGATGGTGGAGTGAGATAGCTACAAGCCAGGTAATGCAGGTAGCCTCTAGAAGTTAGAAAGTCAAGGAATGATTTTTCCCTTACAGCCTTCAGACAAAAATGCACTGGTCACCTTGATTTTAGCTTTCTGAGACTCATTTTAGACCTCTGCCTCCAGAGTTGCAGGATAATAGATTTGTATTTTAACCACTAAATCTGTGGTAATTTGTCATGATGGCAGTGAGAAACTAATACATGGACCAATTTGATCTGCCTAATACTGTCAGAGACTTGTGTTCTCCTAAAGATAATGACCAGATTCTTCACATGAATGACATATAGCATCTAAAATTGGCTTTTAAAAATTGCATCAGCTTTATTTTGATCATATACTAATAACCTTAATAGAAGTTTACAATTCTAAAAAACTTCCAGTTCCCTAAATAATTACATTCTCCTTTGCTTTGCCCATTCTGATCCTTGGCCTCACAATTCCTCCCATCAGACCATTTCCTCTAAAATCGAGTATATATGTATAGTATAACTATAGGAAATATTGCATGGTCATTTCATGTATTATTTACAAGATGCATATAATTTAAAATAATTTTTATATCTGTATATCTGTTGAATATCCATCTTATTGTTGTTCAGTCAATAAGTTGTGTCTGACTCTTTGCAACCCCATGGACTACAGCATGCCAAGCTTCCCTGTCCTCTACTATCTCTCAGAATTGTTTGAACTCATGTTCATTGAATTGGTGATGTCATCCAATCATCTCACCCTCTGTCGCCCGCTTCTCCCGCTGCCCTCAATCTTTCCCAGCATCAGGGTATTTTCCAGTGAATTGGCTTTTTGAATCAGATGGCCAAAGTATTGGAGCTTCAGCTTCAGCATCAGTCCTTCCAGTGAATATTCAGGGTTGATTTCCTTTAGGATTGACTGGTTTGATCTCCCTGCAGTCCAAGGGACTCCCAAGAATCTTCTCTAGCACCACAGTTCGAAAGCATTGTTTCTTTGGTGCTCATCCTTGTTTATGGCCAGCTCTCACATCTGTACGTAACTACTGGAAAAACCATAGCTTTAACTATACAGGCCTTAGTTGGCAAAGTGATGTCTGATTTTTAGCACTCTGTCTAGGTTAGTTGTAGCTTTTCTTCCAAGGAGCAAGCATCTTTAATTTCACAGTTGCAGTCATTGTCCGTAGTGATTTTGGAGTCCAAGAAAATAAAATCTGCCACTGTTCTCATTGAATATCCTAAACTGGTTAATATGAGGTTTAATCATAGTAAGTAAACGCCAGAAGGACTTGGAGTTTATCCACTCCTACCTTATTCACATAAGACAGCTGAAGCTGAGGAGTCATCAATAATGTGACCAATATATTTTATCTGATTGAGGATAGTAAAGTGAGGGAGATGATAAACCAGCTATTGCAACCTCCTTCATTACTTTTGAAAGAACAGACAGAGAGGCATAAACTTTCCTATGAAATACACATATTCCAATAATTCTGACAGCTCAAATATTATGATAGATGTAAAAGGGATAGAAAAAAATGGGGATTGGAGTTTTTTCAATGGTCTTTCTTTCTTAATTCTGCCTTGACTGTATTGGAGACGGTGATGATACAGATGATGAATGACGACGGTGGAGGTCTTGATTCTGGGATGGATCCAAATTTTGTGTGACCTAAATTAAATCTGGAGCAATCTGGGGAGTTCTCTACAAAAAAATATCTGTATCTGTAATCACAAATGCAGGTTTACTTGTAAGATGATTATTTAGACTGAGAAAAGATATCAGAGTTATGTCTTCAGAAGCTGATAGATACCATGGTTATTGCAGTATCCTAAAAATAATATAATGTTATCAATTAACTGTCTAAAACACTTTTAGAATATATTTTTCTATGTTTTGAGTGCATATTCTGACCACTTATTCATATGGCAATAATTTCATATCTTTTTCTATAAAAAGAACAAAACACCAAAGTATTTTCTCTAGTATGATTGTCTGAATTTTTATTTAAAATTGACTGTATAGAAGAGTTTCTTTCAGGCCCACAACCTTTTATTGATGTCATATAAAATTTTAGGATTGTCAGAGTTGAAAGAACCTCTTTATTACATCATATGGTTATAAAAGCTGGAGTAATTTTCCAACAGCCATTTTGTGACTACATTTAAACATGCTTCTCTTCTAATACCCACATAATTCTAGTCCTGGGCTCTGCAGGGAGCATTTAAAATAACTGTAATCTCTGGCCATATACATTCATGAGAGAATCATTCACTGAGTGGTCACTAGGAATATGCTTGAAAGTCATTCCTAGGGCTAGATGGTTAGCAGTTACATAATGTATGAATGACTGAAGCTCACATATGTTTGTCATATTTGTTCCCAAATCAATTGTCCCTTAGCTGAATATCAAAACAGTGCTTGTAGCCAGGTCAGTGGCACCCAAACTATGGGAAGAATCATGGAGCAGAAGCAAAATGAAAAGAAATAGTGGTCTTAATTGAAAGTGAGTAAAATCTAATTTGTAAAATATTTTGCACACCACACGACCATGTGAACATCCTTTTTGACATCTGTAGAATTTGGGAAGAGTTTGATGTCATAGAGAGCCTAGACCGTTTATCTCATTAGCCCTGTTGCACATTTAACTTTGATAATATTTTCAGTAGTGTTTTAGAATTTGCATAAGTCATGGCCAAAGATAACAAAATTACTTTCTTGGGAGAAAACATTTCAGAATTCTCAAGAGTGGAAGCTAATTTTGAATTTTGAGGAAATAAGGTAGGAATAGTGGTATGGTGATAGAATTAAAAATGAAACAAGTCACAGATATTGGCTTCCAAATTATTGCTGAATAATTAAACACATGATGCTTGCTTCTTCTTACACTTTGTCTATGCTCTTGTCACCATGAGTTTGAGCACTACTTTTATATCAGTTTAGATAAAAATTTGGAAAAACACTAAATAGAATGCAGTGCTGTGATTTCCCACTAGGTAGCTCTTCCAATCTAACACCATTTAAAAATATTATTTGAATATCTGATTCTTAAAAGCTATTCTGCTCTAATGAGACTTTAATAGTGTTTTCTTTGATTGTGTATGCTTGATAACCTAATACAATACTGCTGAGTTTGCTGTAAAACAAACAAAAAACTACGTATATCTCAATTACATACCTAGACCTAGAGTGCTATATTAGAACTCAAGATACTTCACAGAGATGGAGTCTAGTCATCATTCAATAAGAAATAGGGAAATGCAAGTTTAAGTATCTTGTAGTAGGAAAACTTAAAGATATCTTTAAAGCTTAGATAACAGCTACCTCTGAGCTTATGAACTGTAGGAATTTCATAAGTGTTGATTGAATCAGTGTACTGAGAGTAATTATGAGTCACTTATGCCAAAAGTAGTCTCATTTCAAACTATTTGATTTAGGAAAACTATAATTAAAAGAAATAATTTTAAAAATAATGTCTTTTTGGTATGAGATCTTTTTCCTGACATTTTCAACTAAACAATAATTTTACAATAATCTTTTGGGAGAAGAAAATAAGAAATTGAAAATGAAAGATTTTGAGGAATAGTTTTGATGGTAGGTATTCTTAAATTGAAAAACTATACTTCTGTGTCTATAGCATGGATGCCTGCAGTAACTACTGCTGTGCTTGGCATGTATTTGACCATTATTTTGATGATTAGTGCTATTCACCGAATGTTGTCGACTCCCTGCTTTCTGGGCATTTCATAGGACTGACGTTCTCCATAAGCTGAAGCAGTCAGATGTCATGCTGTTTGCTTTGGCCAATGGAAAGTGAGCAGAAGGAGAAACCTGAGAGCTGGCAAGTGGTACAGAACTGTCGGCTCTCCTTCCTTCTCCCCTCTCTCCTTTGTCTTGGCAATTGTCATAACATAGAATTGAAGCCTTCCTCAGCCTGAGTCCCTGAAACAATGGGGAATTGTTTGCAACTGCAGCATAACCTAGCCTATTCAGACTATTGTAACCATAGAAAAAGATAAAGATTCTGTTTTACTTTGTATCATATTCCTGTTAGTTCACATCGGCAATGTTGTTTGATTTTAAAATGTACAGACCATTCAGGCCTTGGGGTTGAATTTGAGCAGTCTTAAATTACCCAATAATGTAAACCATATTACCCCAATAGTCTATATTGTATAAATATTAATAGCTAAGATAAACTTTGTATGTCTGTTTTCTCCCCTATTCCAAGCATGAATAGAAATATTTAAAATAATTATAAATGTTATGCACATATGTACATACAATTTTTCATCTGTAGAGGTAGGCAGAAGTTTAGTTAAATAGCATATGAGAACCTTTACTGTATTAATGATGCACTGACTACCCTGATAGCTTTATGATTGATTTAATAGAAATTTTTATCAACTGATTGATAAATCTTAGGGTACACATGGAGATACTGTGATGTCATTTAAGATAAAATATATTTAAGCTATGAGCTTTACAAGTGGCTCAGTGATTAAGAATCCACCTGCCAATGCAGTAGAGGAGGGTTCAGTCCCTGGTTGGAAGATCCTGTGGAGAAGGAAATGGCGACCCCCTCCAGCATGGGAAATCCCATGGACAGAGGGCCCTGGTGGCCTGTGGGACATGACTTAGTGACTGAACAACAACAGTATTTAAGCTAATGGTTAGTACTTTTGGAGATAGAATTTTTAGTAGGTGACCTTTTAAAAAATTCTGTGCTTTTAATAATGCATAACAGTAAAACAAAACTGCTAGTTATGAGTGGTCATTTATTCATAAATATATTTTCTTCATGTTTATACAAATTTGTCTCTTTCATATGGATACTGAGTTCAGTCATGTTTTTGTAAGAAAGTAAAAGTGAAAATCGCTCAGTCATGTCTGACTCTGGGATCCCATGGACTGTCCATGGAATTCTCCAGGCCAGAATACTGGAGTGGGTAGCCTTTCCCTTCTCCAGGGAATCTTCCCAACCCAGGGATTGGATTGAGGTCTCCCGTATTGCAGGCGGATTCTTTACTAACTGAGCTAACAGGGAAGCCCTTTGTAAAAACGGTGTTATTCAAAACTTAGCTGTAATTTCAGATGAGCTACAGCTGTTGCTGCTGCTGCTGCTGCTAAGTCGCTTCAGTCGTGTCCGACTCTATGAGACCCCCTAGACTGCAGCCCACCAGGCTCCCCCGTCCCTGGGATTCTCCAGGCAAGAACACTGGAATGGGTTGCCATTTCCTTCTCCAATGCATTAAAGTGAAAAGTGAAAGTGAAGTGGCTCAGTTGTGTCAGACTCTTAGCGATCCCCCATGGACTGCAGCCCACCAGGCTTCTCCGTCCATGGGATTTTCCAGGTAGGAGTACTGGAGTGGGGTGCCATTGCCTTCTCTGGATCTACAGCTAATCAAGAATAATTTTCTACATTCTGATTTTCTTTATCCCAATATTTAATACTTTCAAAGAAGACAAACTTCAAAGAGCTCAATTTTATATAAAGCCTTGTAAGAGTGGGAGTGTGCAAGTTATTAAATCATTTATGATTGTCAGAATTACTCAATATTTTCTAGTAAGTTAATTGGACCAGGATAAGAAGATATATTTTACTAAATCCATACAGATAAGCTTATTACTTCTTTCAAAAACAATTATTTATTTGCATTTCTCAGTGCTGTCTTTCAAATATAGTGAATTGTATTCTTTTGGAACTTGGAATAATTCCTTCTCAGTTCCCCAGTGCTTCCAGATTACTATCTGGGGCCCAGATTCTTCAAGTCATCTCTTTAGATGGACTGCAGACCTCTAGTTCAGTGAATCCTAATTTGCTTTGAAAGTAGACTCCAATGGAAATCTGTTGAAAGCTGTGCATCTTCTCTCTCCCCCTTCCTGTCTAACCTCCCTTAAAATCCCTGCTCCCACCTAGGCTCCCAGTCAGCTGTCTTACTTTGTGGTGGGCTCAGGGTATAGCTTCAGTCCCACTGTTGGTAGTGAGGTTGGCCCACAGGCCAAACCCAGCTTTCATATTTGATTCCAACTCATAGGTTTCTATCCTGGTTTCAGGATTTGATTTGTATACTTGCTTCCCTCCTGCCCTCTCCGGAAAGGTGTATCTCCCTTAATTTCCAAAAACCAAGAAAAAACAAAGCTTGCTTTATGTCTAATTCAGTTGTTTTGCAGCAGTAAGACTCTTTATGAGCTTCTCTGGTGGATCACCGGTAAAGAATCTGTCTGCAACGCAGGAGATGCAAGTTCAATCCCTGGGTTGTTGATCTTCAGTTACTTAGTTATGTCCAACTTTTTGTGACTCCATGGACTGTGTTTTTGCCAGACTTCCCTGTTCTTCAGTATCTTGCTGAGTTTGCTCAAACTCATGTCCATTGATTGAGTCAATGATGCTATTCAACCATCTCATCCTCTGTTGCCCACTTCTCCTCCTGCCCCCAGTCATTTCCCAGCATTGGGTCTTTCCCAGTGAGTTGGCTTTTCTGAACAGGTGGTCAAAGTACTGGAGCTTCAGCTTTGGCATCTGTCTTTCCAATGAGTATTCAGGACTGATTTCCTTTAGGATGGACTGGTTGGATCTCCTTGCAGTCCAAAGGACTCTCAAGAGTCTTCTCCAGCATCACAGTTTGAAAGCATCAGTTCTTCAGTGCTTAGCCTTCTTTATGGTCCAGCTCTCTCATCTATACATGACTACTGGAATAACCATAGCTTTGACTTGATGAACCTTTGTTGGCAAAGTGATATCTCAGCTTTTTAGTAGGCTGTCTAGGTTTGCCATAGCTTTTCTTCTAAAGAGCAAGCATCTTTTAATTTCATGGCTGCAGTCACCATCCACAGTGACTTTGGAGCCAAGAAAATAAATCTCTCAAGCTTTCACTTTTTCCCCATCTATTGCCATGAAGTGATGGAACTGGATTCAGTAATCTTAGTTTTTTGAATGTTGAGATTTAAGCCAACTTTTCCACTCTTCTCTTTCCCTTCATCAAGAGGCTCTTTAAATTCCTCTTCACTTTCTGCTATTACGGTGGTGCCATCTGCACATCTGAGGTTATTGCTATTTCTCCCAGCAATCTTGATTCCAGCTTGTGCTTCATCCAGCTCAGCATTCCTCATGATGGACTCTGCAGTAAAGTTAAATAAGCAGGGAGACAGTATACAGCCTTGACACACTCCTTTCCCAATTTTGAACTGGTCCATTGTTCCATGTCTGGTTCTGTTGCTTCTTGACCTGCCTACAGATTTCTCAGAAGGCAGGTAAGGTGGTCTGGTATTCCCATCCCTTTAATAATTTTCCACAGTTTGTTGTGACCCACACAGTCAAAGGCATTAGCATAGTCAATGAAGCAGAAGGAGGTGTTTTTCTGGAATTCTCTTGCTTTTTCTATGATCCAACAGATGTTGACAATTTGATCTCTTGTTCCTCAGCCTTTTCTAAATCCAGGTTGTACATCTGGATTTTCTTGGTTCATGTACTGTTGAAGCCTAGCTTGAAGGATTTTGAGCATTGCTTTGCTAGTAGGTGAAATGAGTGCAATTTTGCAGTAATTTGAACATTCTTTGGCATTGCCCTTCTCTGGGATTGGAATGAAAATTGACCCTTTTTAGTCCTGTCCTTAACTTGGTTTCCTCTGGTCTTTGCCCCATACAACTTTTCCCTTTGCTATTCTGCTTTGTATGTTTTCTCTATGATAAATCATAGCCACTACTCAACTGTATGCTGAGTACTGTGAGTCCTCTAGTAACCTACTGACCATGGGGGTGTCCTTGGGGATCCGTGATACATAAGTTGTGCATCAGTTCTAGAGAACAAATAGAGAAGGGACACTTGTTCTTCAGGAACTTAGTGGGGAGGAAGGAGACAAGTTTCTATGGGTGTATGACATTCAGATAGATAATATCAGTATAATTTTGTTAATAACTATAGATATAAATATTGTTATGATAGCACTGAAAAAGGACATTGTTTTAAATCTTCAGGATAGGTTCTTTTGAGTCAGATTTTGAAAAATGAGAAGTATTTTGTCAAATGAAGGAAGAAAGAAAATACATCCTGAGCAGAGGGACTAGAATATGTAAATAGCCATGGTAGTAATAATGGTCACAAAAATAACAGTAAACACACAGTGCTTACCAAAAACTGTTTTAAACCCTTTATATATGTTATTTAATCTTAATAGTAATCATGTGAAGTAGGTGATAACTGCTTTATAGAGGAGGAAACTTTAGCACAGAGGTATTAAGCACATTGTACAGACTCATAGCTGGTGTACAGTACTCTAGAATTTAATCTCAAGCAGTCTGCCTCTTACTCCATGCTATTGTTCTAAGGAAGGAAAGCAAGAGGCTATATTTAATACATTTTTTTTTCAGTTCCAAGCTTTAGACATAGAAAAGGCTTTCTGAATTATAACACGTCTTTGAATTGAGAGTTTCTCAGCATAAACTTCTAATTTCAATAGAGAAGTACAATTGGAATCATAAAATAATAGAAAATAATATAGAACAGCATGTTTAGATATGTAAGGCAATCTGAAAGAGGCAATGTAGATATTTAGCATTACTTCCTTTGTGCATGTGTGGCCCAGTGGTATCCTCATGTTGTCTAGATCAGTGATAAAAGCCTGTTTGTGTCTCAGTAATTGCTTTAGTAAATAACATCTATCCTCCCTTTGGATAATCTTTAATATATTCTTTATTGTTATAGCTGACAATATTTTCAATGGTGAATGACTTATTTTTTTTTTTATCTTTGGTGTCTGTGTGTGCATACATATATATGCCTTCTGACTTGTTAAATAAAAAGTGATGAATATAGCATTTTATCCAATTTTTTTCCCAATTGATGAATAATTTCTTGAAGTTTTAGAAAAAAATGAAGAGAATTAATATGCTACTTTTGGTGTAAGCAGTGTCTTTTTTTATATTAGAAATTTGTTTATTACACTTCCTTAATAGTTTTAGTTTTAATTGGAGGATAGTTGCTTTACAATGTTGTGTTGGTTTCTAGAATATATCAAAATGTAGACAATATGTCTCCTAAGTAGGTGACAGCTCTCAGGAATCTCTCCATGTAGATGAGAAATATTTTAAAGCAGTAGACAAAAATGGAGAACAGAGAATAAGGGAAAAAGCAATATGACTGACACTTAAGTTTGGGGGAAAACTGTTCTTAATTTAAAAGAATAGAAGTTTTTCATAAAATCATTCTCTGAAAGCTTTAGAAAATAAAGTGCTACCTTTTAACTTATTCTCTCTCAAAAGCGTAACAAGGCTTAGAGATACATATGAAAAAGATAGGCATATTGCATGCCCCAAACCTAAATATCTCTAGATACATTTCGTATTTCTGCATTCTTTGCTTAATTTGACTGCAGTATAATCCTGACTTTTGTTTAAAATTGCATTTCATTTTATCTATTATTGAATTATATTTAATCTACATATATTTCTAGTGTACAGCATAGTTATCTAAGACTTATATATGTTAAGATCACCATGATAAGTTGTTATACTCTGTCACTGTTTAAGCTTATTACAGTTATCATTTACTGTATTTTCTATGATGCATATTTCATCTCCATGACTTATTTGATTACTGACAGTTTGTGTCTCTTAATCCTCTTCACCTCTCTGGCAACCGGCAGTTTGTTCTCTGTCTCCATGAGTCTGTTTTTCTTTATTCTCTTTTGTTTTGTTGGTTCATTGTTTTGATTTTAGATTCCAAATATAAGTAAAATCACAGAGTAACTGCCTTGGACTTATTTCGCTAAGTGTAATAGCCTCTAGACCCATTTATGTTATGGCAAATGGCATATTTCATTCTTATGGCTGAGTAACATTTCACTGTATACTATATACCTCATCTTCATTCATCTGTCATTGGACACTTCAGTTGCCTCCGTTATCATTGGATGCTTACAGTTGCTGCTATAAATAATAACGCTGACAAAGGAGAGCATGTATATTTTTAACTTAGTGTTTTCATTTCTTTGGATATATAGCCACAGATGGAGTTTCTGGATCATACTGTAGTTCTATTTTTAATTTTTTGAGGTGCTTCCATACTGTTTTCCATAGTAACTGCACCAATTTGCACTCCCAGCAACAAGGAGTTTTTTCCTCCACATACTGACACTTGTTAATTTTGTCTTTTTAAAATGGTCTTTTGACATCGTGCTTTAAATTTGCATTCCCTTTTTTTTTCAATGACTGTATTATTTTTGACTGTGCTGGGTCTTGGTTGGTGCACAGGCTTTTCTGTAGTTGCGGCGAGTGGTGCGCAGACTCCTCCTCCAGTGGCTTTTCTTGTGGCGCATGGGCTGTAGGGCATGCCGTCTTCCATAGTTGTGATGCATGGACTCAGGAGTTGTGGCTTCTGGGCGCTAGGGCAGAAGCTCATAGTTGTGGCATGCAGGCCTAGTTGCTCTGCAGCATGGGGCATCTTCCCAGATCAGGGATTGAACCCATATATCCTGCATTGGCAGGTGGATTCTTTATCACTGATCCACTGGGGAAAGCCCTGCATTTCCTTTAAACATTTTTTAAAAATTATTTTTGGCTGCATTGGGCCTTCCTTGCTGCCTTTTTTCTCTAGTTGCAGCAAGTGGGGGCTGCTCTTTGTTGCAGTCCAAGGGCTTCTCATTACAGTGGTTTCTCTTGTTGCAGAGCACAGGCTCTAGTCAAGTGAACTTCAGTAATGGCAGCACACAGGCTCAGCAGTTGCAGCACGTGGGCTTAGCTGCTCCACAGCATGTGGAATCTTCCCGGACCAGGAATTGAACCCGTGTCCCCTGCATTGGCAGGCAAATTCTTATCCACAGTGCCACCAGGGAAGTCCCCTGCATTTCCCTTTTGATTAGTGATGTTGAGCATCTTTTCATGTACCTGTTGGCCATCTATATGTCTTTTTTGGAAAAATGTCTGTTCAGGTTCTCCACTTATTTTTTCAGTTGGATTGTTTGTTTGATATTAAGTTATGTTATTTAAGTGTTCTGGGTATTACCCCTTAGTGGATGTAGGATTTGCAAACATTTTCTCCCACTTTGTTTTTTAGCCTTTTCAGTTCTCTACTGCTTTTCTTTGCTGTGCAAAAGATTTTAAATTTGTAGTCTTGCTTGTTTTTGCTTTTGTTGCACTTATCTGAGGATATATATCTAAAAATGTATTGCCAACGCTGGTGTCAAATAGCTGACTGCCTATGCTTTCTTCTGCAAGTTTTATGGTTTCAGGTTTTACATTCAGGTATTAATACATTTGAGTCCATTTTTGTTTATGGGATAAAAAAAGTGGTTTAGACTTATTTTTGCACATGTTCAGTTCAGTTGCGCAGTCATGTCCATTTCTTTGTGGCCCCATGGACTGCTGCACGCCAGGCTTCCTTGTCTATCACCAACTCCCAGAGCTCGCTTAAACTCATGTCCATTGAGTCGGTGATGCCATCCAACTGTCTCATCCTCTGTTGTCCCCTTCTCCTCCTACTTTCAGTCTTTCCCAGCATCAGGGTCTTTTCCAAGGAGTCAGTTCATCACATCAGGTGGCCAAAGTATTGGAGTTTCAGCTTCAGCATCAGTCCTTCCAATGAATATTCAGGACTGATTCCCTGAACTGAGCATTGAGCTAGATAGGTAGAGGTATAGTTTGAAAAATGGCACCTTCTACTGCTTCAGTCCCTGAAGAAAGTTCCAACAGATCATTATCTCTTTGGCACTTTGCCTACAGTTCATCTGTCAGTCTTTTTCTTGTGTGGCCCTAGTACTTTTTAAACTCGTGCCTTCTGTGCTAGGTCTCAGAGCAACTGAGTTTGTGCACAAGCCCTTTAGGAGTGAAGTCTGTTTTTCCCCAGCACTTAGGCTGTCCTGAAAGTAGGTCCTTTTGGTTGTCAAAGGCAAATGTTAACGGGGCTCATCTTTCTGATGCAGGTCCCCAGAGCTGGGGTGCATGATGTGGGGCTTGAACTCCTGCTCCTAGAGGGGACTCTGCCCTCATACCTCCCTTTTGCTTGTGGGTTGCTACACTGGGGCTATGGGTCCTGACTTGACTTCATCTCTGTTCCTTCCACCCATCTTGATTATTTTCTTTTTTTATTATGTCCTTATTGTAGAAGAGCTTTTCTGCTAATCTTAAGGTCATTCTCAGAGTTTTTCTAGAAGTAGTAGTAGTTTTGGTGTGTGTCTGTGGGAAGAGGTGGGGTCAGAATCTTCCTACTTCACCATCTTGATCCTGCCTCAGAACTCATTTTTAATATACCTGGGAAAATGAAATTTTCAAGTGACCTGACACATATGTATCAAAAATGACACTTTCATAGATAGAGAATGAAAACCACAACCTATATTTGAGCATAAGGATGATATTCATTTACCAGTAGAGTAATTTTTAGGAAAATTTGCTTAATTTATAGTTATTAAAAATTTATACTTATGTATAAAAGGATGGTATTAGTTTCATTTGGTCTAATTATTGAGTCTAATACTCAATATAATTATATGCCTGGAGTCACAGTGTGTTTTTTAAATTTCAATCACTGTTAAATTTTTATTCCTAGAATGATCATCTGGTTAATTTTTATAGTTTACACCTCTCAACTGAAGACCTCCAGCTTGTTATGTAATCACACGACAATACTCACAATATTTATTTTAATAGTTATGTTTTTTTCTACCATGGGTTTGTTTCTGTTGTCTTTTTCCCATTTGGCCTTGAGTAATTTGTTCTTTTTTCTTGAAGTGCCTGAAAAATGTCAATGAAATGTTCTCTTTCCATAATGTACGAAAAATTTAGGGGTAATTTTAGTCTCTGAATATTTCTTTTTTTGAGTGAATTCACTTTTGCTTCAGGTAGAGAGAACGGATTAATTATATTAATTCAATTCAACACAATTGTAGAATTTCAGTTCACTCTTAGAGGTACTTATCTGTGTCAGCTTTGAAATAAGTACGTTGCTTATGTGTGTGCATATACACACAAATATCAATGTCAGTGTTTGATATATAGTCTTGTTTGGTTGTGTAATTGATATCAACATTCATGGGTCCTAACTGGGGTGTTTATCAGGACCACTTCTCCTTGATGCCCTTCAACTCCAATTTGTTGCCCCAGTCCCATTAGAAGCTCTGTTCAAGTTTTCAGCCCCTACCTTTGCTTCCCTGGTGGCTCAGTGATAAAGAATCCACCTGCCAGTGTAGGAGACACAAGAGAAATGGGTTAAATCCTGGGTCTGGATGATCCCCTTGGAGTAGGAAATGGCAACCCACTCCAATATTTCATGGACAGAGGGGCCTGGCAGGCTACAGTCCATGGTGTCGCAAACAATCAGACACTACTGTACACAACACCACCACGCTTTGCTTACAAATTGGCAAATGATTTTAAAGGGAAAAGCAGTAATGAGTGGTGGGCTCTGTCCTTTGTACTTCATTCTCTCTGGGAGTAGGACCTCTCAAGCCCACAGCCTTGGTAATTCTTCAGTGCTTTCAAAATGATGTCATTTGGATTTTAGACAGTTCTCCCAAAATCCGTGCTCAGGAACTTTGTTCTGCAAGTTTTTCTGCAGAGAGCGCTATACGTTAGAGAAAAGGAAAAATATAAAGCATGCTTAAGTGTGTTATTTTTTGTAGAAGTAGTGATAATTTGAAGCACTTGACTATTAAACATACTGTGCAGTAATACCATATTAATCTGTGAGTGAATAAGCTAATGTGCTTAACAGATACTTAACATAGAATGGATAATTTCATTCCGTAATTGCTTTAATCTGGATTTCCTAACCTAGATTATAGTTTATATTTTAAACTACAGTATCATGCCATTCAGAGAGTTAAATGCATAACCTGTGCCTTAAGCTCTCTGCTATAGCTAGAATCAGATGTCAACAGGATTCCTATTGTGAGTCGTGTCTGAAATTAATCTTTTTCTCTTTTCTTTATTGCATTCAGTTTGTTTCTTTCTTGTAATGAAGTGGTAATGAGTAAAATGCTTGGGGTTGAGTCATAGTGAATGTAATGATGACAAATATAAACAAACCCGAAAATATATATGTGTATTCCTTGCACTTGACTGTTAGTCTCAGTGCAAGTTCACATTTTTTATGAAAATGTCATTTATTTCAGTTCCTAATGAGTCCCTTGTCTTTCAGTGAATTAGAGGAAATGCTGTTTTATTATTTCACTTAACTCAGCACTATGAATTACCATAAATGCACATTAGTATGCCGTTTCCCTGCAAGCCTATTTCACATAGCTTGGCAAACAAATGAGAAAGACACATGAAAGGAATTACATAGTATTTTAATCATTCAGCAGCACTTTTGACTTACAACTTTGACATAACATTTTAGTGAAACGATGAGGTAATGATTGAAGAAAAATAAACTACAAATTACTCTTTGAAATATTTGATTCCAGAATTTCAGATGTGGTTATTTTTACCATAATCTGTAGGCCTTGATGCTTTTTATAGATGGTTTATGTGCATCAGTTTAAAAGGAAATACATTCCTCCTCATGACCACCTGCAAACCACAACCATCAGAGTTCAGGGACCATTCACAGCAGGAAGGGCTGGAAGGATGGTTAACACCAGTAGCATGTATGCATTCTAGAATAACAGAACATTGCTTATGCCTGAAAAGTCAGTAGTGACCCAGCTTTCACTTGTAACATATATAACAACTAGTGCCGTCTATGGGGTTGCACAGAGTCGAACACAACTGAAGCAACTTAGCAGCAGCAGCAGCAGCAGCAGCAGCATTCTACATGAATAATTTGTTGAGACTATTTGTCTTTGACAGGTAGCCCTTTTTTAATAAATGAATTAATATTACCATTCTTTATTTCCCCATAGCGATCATCATCCCCCAGAGCTGAAGAATTAAAACATGCAGTTCTGTATAAATCTCCTTGTGTTATTATTTGCTTTTGCATTTATTCATATACTGAGTAAATTCTAAAAAATGCAGCACATTCTTATTAAAATGGATTTTTGGTTTTCATCTTTTAGTACTAAGTAACTTTCAGTTATATAGAATTTCTTACAGGCATGTGAACATATTTGGTGCCTTGAATACACTGATTACTTTAACCATGCTTTGCATTCTGTTCTTTACACATGTTCGAAGTTACATGCATACAGTATGCATCAATTGTTGAATTAAGATTTATAGAAATAGATGCTAGCCACCAAGAAGCTCTGCATCCAGAAAAGAAAGATAAACATTTTAAACAGGATAATTATGATCATCACTATTGTAATTAACTAAGATATATTGAATACACAGAAATATATTGAATACACTGAGATATATCAAATACCCTGAGATACATTGAATACACTGAGATATATTTGTATGCAATAAGTGCTTAGAGTTCCTGCCATCTTAGCTTTACAAGATGAAGGTCGTAAAGAACAGGGATGAAAATAAGTTCTTTATAGTCTTGGTCCAAGAGTATTTTATATGTGACTCCCAAGTCCTTACATTTAAGCAATTTGTATTCATAGCTTTTTAAAATGATTTTATTTATAAGATTAATTACCTATTGGTAATTAAGGTACTTTGACCTTATATATGTCAAAATATATGGGCTTCCCTCATAGCTTAGTTGGTAAAGAATCTGCCTGCAATGCAGGAGACCCCGGTTCAATTCCTGGGTCAGGAAGATCCCCTGGAGAAGGGATAGGCTACCCACTCCAGTATTCTTGGGCTTCCCTTGTGGCTCAGCTGGTAAAGAATCCACCTGCAATGTGGGAGACCTGGGTTTGAACCCTGGGTTGGGAAGATCCCCTGGAGAAGGGAAAGGCTACCCACTTCAGTATTCTGGCCTGGAGAATTCCTGGGACTACACAATCCATGGAGTTGCAAAGAGATGGACATGACTGAGTGACTTTCACTTTCACTTCAAAATGTGTTTATAATATACTTGGTTCTTATTTCCACATGCCAAATACGGGAGGCGACACCTGCTGGCAAAGGAGCTTCCATTCATCTCTTCCACTTTGAGATGTTCGGAGTAAATTTTTCAGATATCTTATTACCTACCCTGAACGAAGCAACTAACGAACAGATGGAAACATACTGAGAGTTAGGCACCATATGGCTGCACTAATCAATAATATGTGATTTCTGTCTTCTGAAACCTTACAACATGAAACTAAATAAATTTGCTAAATTGCAGTTAGAGAGAATAGAAAGGGTAGAGGTAAAGTTTCCCTCAGAGAGCTTTTGCTCTTAGAACAGAGAAGGTACTGAATTTCAAGGACATCCAAGAATTAATCTGTCCTCAAGGAGACCCTCAAGAGAATGAACTTCTGTCTTCTTTCACATTTCAGAATCATCCAGTGATCTCTTATCTTTCACCCTCGACTGGACATACACCAGACCCAGACTTTAACATTGCTTTCTCCCTGTGAGCTCCAATATGTTATCTGCTCCTTTTTTCTTCCCCTGTTGCACAGAACTGACCTCTTCAAGTTACATATTTAAGGTAAGAAAATAGTTTATTTACCAAGTAAACTTTGTCTTTTCCAGACTTAATCGATGTTTCAAAAATAAACCCTTCTTTGGCTTTAAGTTTTTGAGCTTCCTCTGACAGGAAAAAAGTGGGGGCAGGTGGGGAGCTTTGCATCTGGGGAAAGGGCTTGGTGCTTACTCTGAAGTCGATTTGTATGCTGATGTATGCCAATCAGTACAATAGAATTCTCTAATAACAGAATTATTATGCTGACTCAGGTTAAATTGTTAGCTCATGTGGTATGTTTATCTTGTCCTCCAGCACCGGTGGTAAAAGGGGTTGATTTCACCATACTGCTAGTGAATATGATGAATGTTAAAAACCAGTTTATTGTTTTGGTCCAAGCCCAAATATCTTTATAAAAAAGGAAAACATTGCTAAAAGTGGGCTTGAGGTTGAATTCCCATAGGGTTAACATAAATAACATGAGTAGAACAATAATTAAAATATGAGGAGGTAAATGCCCTCAAGCACTGTTTTAATGATGGACACATTCCAAGAGGGCTCTTACCTCCTCCAGGCAAAGATTGGAAGCCCCTTTTCTGACTCTCAGACAGAGGAGGGCATGGCATCTCATTTCAGTTGTCAAGTGAACATTTTAGGAGGAAAAACATCTAGAAATATACAGAAGCCTACTACTTTTGAGGGTCGAAAAATAGTGCAGCTATAAGGATCAGCTGCTTAGATTTTTTTGGTTTTATTTTGTTTTTGCATGAAATGAACTTGTGAACATATTAGCCAGTAGCAGCTTATAGAAATTAAATGCTTTTGATGAATTTTAGGCAGAAGGCCTATTATGCCTTGGATTGAAGCTGTAAAGAATTTAGGCCATATCTCATTGTTTGCTTTTCATAGGCACTTACATATGCTATTAACTCATAACTGTTTTGTGGTAATTCATTTTGGGATATACTTCATTGTAGCCATCAAGTTATGAACAAGTTGATGCAATCTTTTTCTGCTATGCAGTGCTAAGCCTCTCCTCTGAACTGGCTTAGCGCCTAGGCAGCTCCCTCCTGACATGGCTGCTGGTGACCCTGTAAGCCCTGTGACCTTACTAGCTTTGTGCACATGCCCCTGGGAAGGTTTGGTTGCAGGGAATTCCTTGTAAGAACCTACATTTCACCATCAGCATTTCCCTGAGTTAGATAATTCTTGCTAGTAAAATTAGTAGTTCTAAATGCTTGTGTTTCTTGAACCCCTAGCGTGCGTGTGTGCTCAGTTGCTTGCTGCTGCTGCTAAGTCGCTTCAGTCGTGTCCGACTCTGTGCGACTCCATAGACGGCAGCCCACCAGGCTCCCGCGTCCCTGGGATTCAGGCAAGAACATTGAGTGGGTTGCCATTTCCTTCTCCAATGCATGAAAGTGAAAAGTGAAAGTGAAGCTTAGTCATGTCCAACTCTTTGTGACTGTGTGGACTGTAGCCCACCAGGCTTCTCTGTCTATGGCATTCTCCAGGCAGGAACACTTGAGTGGGTTGCCATTTCCTCCTTCAGGGGGTCTGTCCAAGCCAGGGCTCAAACCCATGTCTCCTGTCTCTCATGCATTGCAGATGGATCCTTTACTGTTTGAGCCATTGGGGTAGCCCCCTTTGAACCCCCAGAGATTCTGACTAAATTGGTCTCGAGTGAACTGAATGTATTAGTATTTTTTTTTTCAAAGTTCCTGAGGTGGGGAACCCAGCATTAGGTGATTTAGGGAGAAACCCCAAATAAATTCCCTCAGGGGAGGGGAGCATGGTGCCCTCTAACTTTTCCGTGGACTTGGCCATTCCACTTACTGCTTTCTGTCCAGAGGTACTTGCCAAGTCCCACCTTTTGACTAAGCCTTTCTTAATTTTGGGTATTGAATCTTGCTTTTGCGTGTTTTGTAGTTGTTCAGATTTCTTCTGGTTTCCTAGGCTGTGGCTGTGCAAGCTTTTAGACAATTCACTTGGGCTTCACATCCTGCAACTGGAGGCCAGCCTGATCTTGGGTGAAGTCAGCCTGCAGTGGCTTGAAGCTCAGTTTCAGTTTCCCAACCAGAGACTGAAGTCAGGCCACAGCAGTGAGAGTGCTGAATCCTAGCCGCAAGACCAGGAGGGCCTGTGACAACACCCTGATCCATCGCTTCTACAAAGAGATGGAAAGTAGTGAAACAAGTTAAGTGTTTATCATGAGGGAAGACTATGTGTCAATAGACTCACAGGGGCTGGCTCAGAGAGAGTGAGTTGCGCCCTCAGGGTAGTATGAATCACTTTTGTGGGGCACTTTCTTCTGGCCAATCATCTGGCTTTGCCTGTGGGTGGGTTGACATCACCTCCTATAGGTGGCACCACCCCCCCGACCTTTTTGGTCCCTAAGGAGCCTTTCTGTTCATGTGTAGTTGGTAAGTTTTCCTTGACCTTGAGAATGAGAAATATGTGATCTCTTTATCTTTTATCTGGACAAGTCTTAGCTCCTCCTGGCTCCTGCTATTATCTTCATCTTGGAGTATCAGTCCACAGGGTCCAAAATCCAGCTGCTCAACCTGGGGCCCACCTATCCCCTGCCTCAAGCCTACTCTCTCAGCCAAGAGACAAGGCTGGACTGTAATCCGTACTGTTACTAGATATACAGGCTCATGAAAGCACTGTGTGCATTTTATCCCTTGTACTGTGTACCGCCCAATTCAAAGTGTTTGAATCCCCTCTGCCCACCATCCTCTTCACTAATCCGATGAATGTATATTAGCAATGTATGTGCTCTGCTGTGCTGAGTCACTTCAGTCGTGTGTGGTCATTAAAACAATAAAAATGTATATTGTGGCATTAACCTTCCTTTTGGATTTTTTCAGTTATTCTCTTCAAAACAAACCAACAACTAAAATATAAGGATTTAAAAAAATTAATGCATTGCTTACTTGGCAAACAATGTAAAAAAATATGTGTGTATGTATTTACAAGTTTCCAATAATCTGGACTTTAACACTGCATGGTGTGACTCCAATGATGCTAAGATAGCTCAGGATATTTTAGTGGATTTTCAGATTGCTCAAGTTATTTGAAATCAGAGTTGTGATACTGTTATCTCTATAAAGTAGTACTGACACACGTGTAAACCTTTAACGACTTAAGTTTACACTCTTGTAGTTATAATACTTTCTGCCCATTACTCACTATTCAAGAGGAAGTTTTGGTAATATTTTCAAAATGAGCTAGAGTGTAATCATTGAGGCAAAAATCCATGATTCAGTAGCAGAGGTTATGTGATTAAGTTGTTTGAGTTATTTGATTTGAAGTAAGGGAAACCAACTTGAGATCCTTCTAATAGTGAGGGCGTGGGGCCATAGCCAAAAGTCCAGGGACAGAAATTCATTCAAGACCCAGTTACTTTACATAAACAGGAAAAACCATTGTGACTTTCCATCCTTCCTTTTTATTCCTCCATGGATGTCTTGTTTCACTGTGTATTTTTGCAAACAAGGTCTCTCTTCTGCTACATCCACTTGGTCGGATATGGTTACTCCTCTTTACTTACGTCACATGTAGTAGATTGAACCATATTCGAAGTGTAAGTGGCTCTGGAGAAGATGGTCTGTTTCAGCTTTGCTCAAGAGTCCACTAGTCACCAGTGACGACTTGGTTTTAGTGTACTGAGCACTGACTTCTGGGGGCTTGGACTATCACGAGAAAGGGGTGTGAACTAGGACACACAACCAGCTAATGTCAATTCCCATTTTGGGAATGCACAAAACAATCAGATTTTATTTGTGTGTGAGGTTTAGCATTATTATTTGCAGCTAGATTTTCCTTGGCCTAGGGATCAAGACCCTTGTCATCCAGCTCACCAATTATACACAGGGACACCGTTCACCTTCTTCTCCTGTATATACATGGTTGAAAACCAGTTGCTACTTCCTATTTTGTCCCACAAGAACATGACTTGGTATCTTCCATAATCCAGGTCTGGACCAGCTTGTGATGTACCTTGGTTTTTTTTTTTAAAAAAAAAGACAGAATAAGATAGCATAGGTTGTTCCTTTTTCCTCTGCCTTTCCCTCAACTATGACCTATGTTACTTTAGCATCAGGTCCAGCATAGTCATCAGTCATCATCGTAATTTTGATAATATTTAATGTTACTGAATGTTCATTACATGTGCAAGACTAGGCAGGAACTTTGATTGTCCCATTTAATACTGATGACAGCTATATAGTGAGACACACATCTCCATCCTACAGACTGGTAAACTGGATCTTTGAGAAATTCTAGACAAAGTATGAGGTGATCATTCTGTATTCCAACCCTGGACAGTCTGACTTCCAGTCCAGTTTTCTTTACATAGGATTGTGAAATACTACAGGTGTACAGGCCAGTATCCCTTGCCTCCACATTCTTCATCCCAGATACCTGTCTCAAGACCCTGTTGGCCTGCACAATGTTCCTCGAGGGTAGTCCACTTGGTCCCACAGTTAAAAGATTCGTTTCATGAAACACTGACTTTGCTAGGGAGGGTATAATGATTGAATATTTATCCTCTGCTATGGGCTGAATGTTTGTGTAATACCCCATTTATATGTTGAAATCATAAGCCCCAGTGTGATGTTACTTGGAGGTAGGGCCCTTGGGAGGTAATTAAGTCATGAAGGTGGAGCCCTCTTGAATAGAATTAGTGCCCCATATGAAAAAGACGTGGGAGCTTTCTCTCTCTACTCTCTACCATGGGAGGATACAGTGAGAAGATCACCATCTGTAAGCATCTCAGAAATACTTCTCTCTAGTTTGTAGAGAAACTGCTTAAACCTCTTTGTAATCCCATATTTTGCCCAGTTCCTGTTCCTGTTTGTACTTGAAATATTACCATTATAAATCTTGAAAATAAAGAAGATCCTGGTTTTTTGCAGTCCTACCAAAACACAGTATCAATATAATATATTTCAATTTCTTTTCAAAACTATTAGAATGTATTTCCACTGGTGAAGCAATTGGGTGCATTTTTTTTTTAATCAAGAAGCTCATGGTTCATTCCTTACATATTTTCTTACAATGTAGGCAAACACAAATCCTCCAGGCACTTTCAAAAAACTCATTGTTCCACTATGCTAATTTCTGATTTCTCCCTAGGGGAACATAATGGTAAGTATAGCTCTGTATTTTGGTGGCTAGGGCAGCTAAGACTCTGTATTCAACTTTTGCAAAAGACAGAGAAGAAACATTCTTCTCAAAAACAAATTGAAAAGTTCAAAGGCCCAGGTTCATTCCCAAATGATGATTTGACTGTTTTCTTAAGATGAGTTACTCTCTGATTCAGTGAAAGGAGGGTACACAATGCTTACCTCTAGTAACTATTTTGCCAATGTTTTTTAAATGATGCTTCTGGGATGCAGTTGGATGTCAGTGGTCTTTTTAGGCTTATGCGTGGGGCACACCCCGGTTTTACATCTTAAAGTAGCTTAAGAGAGAATAAATATAGGAATATTTGTTTCCCACTACTGCCGTAGAAAAGTAACAACTTTAGTGGCTTAAAATAACACAAATTTATTATCTTACATTTCTGAAGGTACAAAGTACAACCTGAGTGTCACTGGTATAAAATCAAGTTGTCAATGGGGCTGTAGTCTTTTTAGGAGGCTTTAGGGAAATATTTATTTTGTTGCCTTTTCTAGCCTCTAGAGGCTGCCTGTATTCTCTGACTCGTGACCCTCTTCCTTCATTCACTCTGTCCGTCTCAAAGTCCTTAAGCCTGTCTGCCAAGTCGCTTCTGCAGTGTCAGGAAATACACCACAAATCTGGGTGTTACCATGTGGATAACTTTTACGGAAGGGTGGACATTCTTCTTGCTACAGAATAGTTTAAGACAGCAGTGAAAGTGAAAGTCAATCAGTTGTGTCCAACTTTTTGCAATCTGCTGGACTATACAGTCCATGGAATTCTCCAGGCCAGAATACTGGAGTGGGTAGCCTTCCCCTTCGCCAGGGAATCTTCCTAACCCACGGATCGAACCCAGGTCTCCCGCATTGCAGGTGGATTCTTTACCAGCTGAGCCACAGGGGAAGCCCAAGAATACTGGAGTGGGTAGCCTATCCCTTCTCCAGTGGATCTTCCCAACCCAGGAATCAACCCAGGGTCTCCTGCATTGCAGGCAGATTCTTTACCAACTGAGCTATCAGGGAAACCCTGAGACAGCCGAACACAGAACTGTTAGGTAAAATGTGCAAATTAATTTTGGGTAGGATTTTTCTCCCTCACATAAATGATCTTTCAGTTATCACCATGTGAAGTATTTTTATTTCATTTTACTTTATTATTTCTACTTTATGTGAAAACTGAGACTCATAAAATTGTCATATCTTGCTTCTAGTTATAGGAGAAGCCAAAGACTTAGTTGAGCCCTCTAATTTAAGACTTCTTCCTCTTATGGCTATTCTAGATTGATCATAAAGTAACGGACAGAAAATGGATGTCCTGGAAAATTATAGGTTCATTTTTGGTTCAGAACACCTCTGGGAAAGTGGACTGTCTACACAAGTACTTCAGATTCCTTTTAATGAGACTGATAGCAAATGTTCCCTCTAACTTTTAAAACTATGAGTAAAATATGCAGTCAGGCCAGGGCAGAATGTATTTGAATAAATACTTAGGACAAAGACAATTGAATCTGAAAATCTTAATGGTATACCGATCATAGGACTACCCACCAATTCAGGAAAAAATTAGTGAATAGGTCATGTCATCCAGTGCTTCTCATATATATCAAAATCATCTGGAGGGTTTGTTGCAATGATGATGGGCAAGCTCCACACTCAGGGTTTCTGATTCAGTAGCTCTGGAGTTAATTTGCATTTCTGAAATATTCTCAGTTGATCTTGAAGATGCTGGTCTGGGACCACACTTTCAGAACCTGCGGTGATGACTTTTAATTTAAGAGAGAAGTTTATATTTCAAGAATAAAATCAAGATGCTTCTGAAGGGCTCCTTTGCAATCTGCTAATCTTCTTGGCTTCTTGAGTCAGGAACTCTCTTATGCTGGATGTAAGTCCGGACCTGAAGTGGGAAGGGAAAGAAACATTTATGCCTGCCAGTTCCTGAAAGGGAAAAGGAATGGGGCTTTGATATAAACAGATATAAACTGCAAATCTTTTTGAAAAACTTTAGCTCCCTTTCTTAAAGGAAACTGCTTAACATCCGTTCCTCAAATAATTTCCCCATCACTGATTCAAGGACACAGCAATATTTGAAAACCAAGAGACTAAGGAATTCTTTTGTGGTATATGATTTTATACCTTTATTACCATATTTATCCTCAAATCTTAGGTCTGATTCTTATCTTTACTTCTCTGGGGTTATACCGTGAACCATGATCATTATCTTCATAAGTTGAGCCTCCAGACTGACTCCAGCCGTATGTCTGCAGGTCTCTGGTGTTGACCTTTTGCTCTCTAAATTGACTGTGATTAGAGAGCATTGGGCTTAGGCACTGTCAGCTACCCTGGGCTAGTTCCTTCCTGGCTTTCTGGACCACAGTCTCAGGCAAGCTATTGTCAGGCAAGCTAAAGCGTACTCTGTTCTCTCTCCAAAATACTTTTAATTGTGCCGTTCAGAATAGCATCTGGAAAATAATGCCTGATCATCTAGGCAAGATTTACTTGAGTGATTTAGTATAAATTTTGTTATTTTAGCCAAATTGTCCAGTACTGAGAGTTGCTACTAATACTAATGTTCACAGAAGTACTGATGGCATTTGCAATAGGGTGAGTTCAGATGAAATAGTAATAGTTACAGAAAAGAAATGGAATTAGTCATATAACTTGAGTGGTTCTGACTTCCGCTAGAGGATGTCATGAAACAAGGCAACATGATGGACAATTCACAAAGTTGTGCAGATCAGACTGAACTGCACGCACAGTGTGCTTTAATTTCAGAGCCATGTTTTTAGAGACCTTCTTGAATTCCTAGTGTTATCAAGAAAATAATCACATGGTTGACCCACATCTGCATTTCTGACCACCAGTCTAGCTAATCAGTACACTTGGCACCCCGCAGCTATTTTATGAAAGTTTCAAAGCTTCTTTCTTAAAGGCATAAATGAAAATTCAAGTGTCGGAAACCTGGTGGCCATTTTGAAAATTTAGCACTGACTATTTTCACTACAAAAATGGGAAAAATGCAGTCCTAATGGAGAAACTTACATACATTATTAATTATTATTATAAAACTGACCTGGATATGAAATAGGGTGTTGCTTTTTCTGATGTGATCTTTAACAAGAACAGAGTAGCAGAAGGTCTGAGCATAATTCTAGAGCACCATATGATCCAACAAGTAAAATGTCATAAAATTTTCAGTACTGGGTAGAATTCTCACCACTCATTAAACTGAAAAATGAGAGAAGCAAGACTTCTGCTGCCACACACTTTGATAATGAGCCTAGTTTTCTTGATACAGAAATAAAATACCCATTCTATTCTCTTTTGAGCAATATCTTTGAAATATTACTAGCCTCCATGGCAGAGGTTGCTTAATCTGCAAATATATCAGCTAGCAAACCATTATTATTGCTAATAACCTTTATTCACATTACTCAGAGAACTGCTACTTATACCATTCTTTAACAAATGGAGTTACAGCATAGTAGGCGTACTGAAGCTTATTAAATTTTTATACATCACTAGTCCCCACCTCCCTTAAGGTTTAGCTTGTATTTTTTCTCTTGTCTTTTTATCCATGAAGGCATTTTCTTTCTACTAAGGGCAAATATTAAGTGAAAATTTGATGTTGTTTAGTGTAATTCTTATCTGTCATTTTATTTAAAAAGTCATTAAAGCATGAACTCAAAGTGGATATGTAAAAATATGGTGACTCTGTTAACAATATTTTAAAAGTGCAAATTGTTTTTGTTGTATGAAAGTTGCCAAACTCACTATACAGTATATAACTTAAAAATAGCAACCCTCCCCCAATCCTTTAGCTTGACCTGCATGGTTCATCATGACTATATCACAACAAATTCTTTTCAACATGGTTATTTTTCAAAGTTGAGTTTAGAAAACATTGATTTTTTAATCCTCTTCCATTCATTAGTTTTTTCAAGGTCATTTCTTTAACTTTTGCTATGCAGTATTTTGGGCTTCCCTGAGGGCTCAGTGGTAAAGAATTTGCCTGTCGATGTATGAGATGCAGATTCAATCCCTGGGCCAGGAAGATCCGCTGGAGAAAGAAGTAAGTGGTGACCCACTCCAGTATTCTTACCTGGGAAATCCCGTGGACAGAGGAGCCTGTTAGGCCACAGTCCTGGGGTCACAAAAAATTTGGAAACCACTTAGTGACTAAATAACAGCAACAATGCAGTGTTTTGGTATTTTCTACCAAAATTTCTGCCAAATAGTATAAAAGTACTTTCAGGGAATGGCATATAAGTAAAACAGAACTACTTTGAACTTCTAATAATTTGCCATTTCTTTCATAAATTTCCAGAGGGAAAGCAACTTTTCAGTTAGCAGTAACTATTGGGCCTTTGGCCAAATATGGTAAAAGAGACTTGCTAATCACATTCATAGTAAAATAATTTACTAATTATTAATATGCTAGTGAAGATCAGGTGTGTCTCAAGTCACAGATAGACCTTTTAGGATCAAGGCTTGAACCAGAAGTCAGGATGTATGTTGTGAATATCAGGAAAACCAGTTCTGTTTTCCAGCAGGTCAGGAAAATAAAGTCTACACATTTTCACAGTAGCTGAAATAACTGGTGACTGATGGGCAGGAAAAAGCAAGAGAGTTCCAGAAAAACATCTATTTCTGCTTTATGGACTATGCCAAAGCCTTTGACTGTGTGGATCACAATAAACTGGAAAATTCTAAAAGAGATGGGAATACCAGACCACCTGACCTGCCTCTTGAGAAATCTGTATGTAGGTCAGGAAGCAACAGTTAGAACTGGACATGGAACAACAGAGTGGATCCAAATAGGAAAATGAGTATGTCCAGGCTGTATATTGTCACCCTGCTTATTTAACTTCTATGCAGAGTACATCATGAGAAACGCTGGACTGGAAGAAACACAAGCTGGAATCAAGATTGCTGGGAGAAATATCAATAACCTCAGATATGCAGATGACACCACCCTTATGGCAGAAAGTGAAGAGGAACTAAAAAGCCTCTCGATGAAAGTGAAAGAGGAGAGTGAAAAAGTTGGCTTAAAGCTCAACATTCAGAAAATGAAGATCATGGCATCTGGTCCCATCACTTCATGGGAAATAGATGGGGAAACAGTGGAAACAGTGCCAGACTTTATTTTGGGGGGCTCCAAAATCACTGCAGATGGTGATTGAAGCCATGAAATTAAAAGACACTTACTCCTTGGAAGAAAAGTTATGACCAACCTAGATAGCATATTCAAAAGCAGAGACATTACTTTGCCGACTAAGGTCCGTCTAGTCAAGGCTATGGTTTTTCCTGTGGTCATGTATGGATGTGAGAGTTGGACTGTGAAGAAGGCTGAGCGCCGAAGAATTGATGCTTTTGAACTGTGATGTTGGAGAAGACTCTTGAGAGTCCCTTGGACTGCAAAGAGATCCAACCAGTGCTGGGAGCCAGCGTGAGGAATACTGCCCGTGACAAGGTCATGAGGAAGGAAGCCTGGCAAAACGCAAGGACGTGACCAGGCTTCAGGTGTTCCCCATGGAATTTCCTGAGCATCCACCCCCCAAGACCAGAGTCTGCCTGCTTTACTGTGTTATGCTTTTCACCTACTCTTCTGTCATTAACAGGGGGCTGTCCCCCACCACCTTTTTCTGGAAAAAATTAGAGCTTTTAGATAATAAATCTCCTGGGCATAATACGAGTGTTTCAATCCAAAAACCCCTCTGATGGCTTTCTAGCCTGCCTGCAGGACTCATACAGCTGCGCATGTGATTGTTTGAGGCCTCCTGACCGCAGGAGGCACAGGAAGCTTAAAACATCCTAGGAATGTAGGGGCTTCCGAGGAGTCAAAATCATTAGAATAGGACTGATTAAAGGTTTCATTTGTTGAGCCAATACTTGCTGCCAAATTTTCATATCTTTTATTTTTAGATATAGTTGGTATATAGAAAAACAGGTAGTAGACCTGGTATTAGCAACATTAGATCTTTGAGTTAAGTACTTTCTTTGTTATAACCCACTGCACCTTTGTTCTACAGGAATGTAACTGTATTTAGTAATTTGAGGATGATGCAGAGTAAAGAAAAAACACTTCTAGGGAAAAGGAGTTTTCTGGACAATTATCCAGGAAGAGAGCCATAAAAATGTTAACAAGCATCTTGGCCAGAAGATAATGTAAACCACCTCAGACCTTTTGTATACGGGAGGGTATGCAAAAAGAAAGCCTGGTCTCAGTGAGGATCAGGACTGCTGCCCCTGCATAACTCTGCATATTCCATTATTTCTTTATGTACAACTTGGGGTATATAAGCTGATTTTGAATGTGGAGTCTTCGGAGTCTTGCACCGATGCTGGGCTTCCCCATGTCGTTTTTTTCTCCCCTTTTTCGGCTGAATTCCCATCTGGGGCGTGGAGGCTCGCCATGTCTACTTACTTGTCCCGGCTTCTAAGATCCGTAAGAGAGAGAGCCCAAGGCGGGGCACTCTCCAATATTCAAATGGACGCCGGTGGCCTAACACAGACGGTGCAAGTTCCTTGTCTGGAACTTTATTGGCTTTCCACGTAAACCAAGTTATTCAGCCTCTTTTCTCCACTTAATTTTCCTACTATACTATTTCTTCCTAATCTAATCTTGTATCTCTAAATACATAAGTTTTCCTCACCTATCTGTCTCCCCTTCGAATCACCCTGGATCCACCGGGGCTGGACCCCGGCAAACCAGTCCATTCTGAAGGAGATCAGCCCTGGGATTTCTTTGGAAGGAATGATGCTGAAGCTGAAACCTCTAGTACTTTGGCCACCTCATGTGAAGAGTTGACTCACTGGAAAAGACTCTGATGCTGGGAGGGATTGGAGGCAGGAGCAGAAAGGGACGACAGAGGATGAGATGGCTGGATGGCATCACAGACTCGATGGATGTGAGTCTGAGTGAACTCCGGGAGTTGGTGATGGACAAGGAGGCCTGGCGTGCTTCGATTCATGGGGCTGCAAAGAGTCAGACACGACTGAGCGACTGAAACTGAAACTGATGGGCTTATGTCCCTGAATAGTAAGATTTTTAATGATTAAAGAATATTAAGTACTTATAAGCAAATGAGGATGAATAATTCGGTAAAGTAGCATTTATAAAGCCAGGTTCAACATGTAAAGAGCTTTGAAGTTGTAACTTCCATCCTTTTAACAAGCAAAAAGCTGAACAAACTGAAAGTTAATAACTCTATAGATTCATCAAAGCATTGGAACCACAGGGCAAACTGCTGCCCCCAAACTGTAAACACAGGCAAACACAGAGTATCACAGTTTATGGGAAGCAGAATCTCTTTCTGTATCTTGGTTGGAACACTTAAAGTGTAATTAATTATTGGAGACTAGCTTGACAGAGAGAATGTTTTGTGACCTTAACCTTAGGAAAGCCTCCACACTTTCCCAAGTTTTATCACCAGGAACCCACTAGTTTCTCAGGTAGAAATTAAAGTAAAATTCCCTCCATGCTTTAAAAAGGGAGAAGGGGGAACTAACCATTTTGAAATAAACTGAGGCTTATACTCATTGAAATCTATTTTACCAGAGTCTAACTGACTTGAGTTTTACCAGAACTGAGTTCCTTGGAGGAAGGGAAATATCTAAATGTGGCCTCCTCTAGCCTTCCTGTCACCTAAAGGGATAGGAAAAGATAAAAACTGACAAGCACTTGTGAAGGTCATCGACCAGGGACACAACCTCAATTAAAAAAACTGAAGCTTAATCATAGGAATATAGAATGCCTGTCCCTATCTGCCACATACCTAACCACCACATCAATAGGGCTCCTGTAAAACAGTGAAAGAACGGTAAGCATCAGGCCCTATTTAAGAAGGAATCTCTAGGGAAACCAATAGACAACAAGGGATACAAGAACAAGGACACCAGAGGAAATTTTTGCCTCTGAAATCACACACAGCAGAGAATAAAGAAAACTCTTAGCCACACACTAAAGAATTATTTACCTCCTTTTACCTGATACATCATATCTGGCTTTCAATAGAAAATTGAAAAATATGCTAAAAAGCAAAACATAGTCTGAACAGGCAAAGCAAGAGTCAGAACCGGACTGAAGGATAACACATTTGGAAATTATCAGACTAGGAATTTAACTTTGATTGATATGCTAAGGGCCCAAATAGAAACAGTGGGCAGTATACAAGAACGACTAAAATAATCAGATTAAAACTGAGAGATTCAAAAGGAAGGGCTAGAAATCACAAACATTTAGTGAAGGAAAAAATTACATTTAGTAGGCTGATCAGCAGGCTGGAAAGAATCAGTGAACTTAAAGGCATGTCAGTAGAAAGTTGAACTAAAAGGCAAACAGAAAAAAAAGGAACTGAGGGAGAGTAAATGTTTCTTAAGCTACAAAAATAATGTCCATTGAAACTGTGTAATTGGTGGGAGGGTATATGTGCATACTTGTGGGAGTTAATTTTTTTAAAAAACAATCGTGATGTCCATATAGTTTTGGAGCCTTATTTATCCAGAATGGTGTTTTGTGGGAAATTTTACATGCCACTATATAATACATTATTTTATTAAAGTCTGCTGTTTCCTACCTCCAGCCTTCTATGCCTTCTTAGTCTCTCAGGTGTATTTGTTTATATTTTTTTCTTTCATATAGAGAATGCATTATCATCTAGTATGGAAATGTGTCTGTATGAGTTTGGTAGGGGGAAATTGTGAATCTCACCAAAATGTTTAATACTAATGTGCATCTCCGGAGACAATCTGCTTTACATATGTAGGTTTTTTTGTCTGATGATTTCCTCAAAACAACTAAAAAGGGACTTTGGAGGAAGTTTAGAGGTTACTTTTTAAGGAAAGAAGAAAAACAAAAGAAGAAAGTGGAAAGGGATATATTAGGGTAAAGGAAGTAAAAGAAAGTTCCAGGATGAGTGTTTTAGGGAGAAAAGGACAGAAAAAATAAGGAAATAATAAGGAAAATGATACTTTCAAAGGCATAAATCCAGGTTCTCATGACTTGTTGTCTCTTCCCTAATTGTATGGTATTGTCACTGGATTCTTAATAGGCCAGGAAAAACTTAACTTGGGAAAAAATGGAGGGAACATGTTAGGAGATGTTCTCAGTTCCTTTTTTACTTTTATTGGTATTAATTTTCCTATCTTGTTCCACTTGACCTTTGCAAGACAGAGGGAATACAGACATAGCTCTGAAGTTAGTATGTATGACAACACTGAAATTAATCACATTTTCTGAGGTAGTAAAAATTCATTTTGAAATAGTGGACTGCAGTGTGCAGTATATCATAGTGTACTGCTTCCTTCTTTTTCACATTACCTGGGTCTTAAGATCTTTTTGTTAGTTTGTTCTTTTTGTTAGTTTCTGTTTACTTTCAAATTGTGTTTCTATGACAACTTATAGATATACAATTAAACTTGATTTTTTAAACTGGTATGCCTTAAAAATAAAACCTTTCAACTTTTCATCTTCATCTCTTTTATTCAGTACAAAGAACATTCCAACACTATCATAGCCCTAGGCATATTATTCATGAATTCCAACGGCTTGAGCTCATGATTAACAAAGAGAAATCTTAACACTGAGTTTTTGCTATGATTACTTTTTGCTGAGATATTAAAATATAGATCTAAATTAAATTTGATTACATACATACACGTGTGTGTATTCTATGTAAATCTTTTATATAGTCTACACATGACATGAAGAGTGAGTCTATAGATGGTAATTGTCAAAAATTTTAAAAATTTATATTGCTATCTTCTCCAGTATGCACTTGCATCTCTACTAACTTGAGTGGAGTTTTATAAAATTGGTTGTTCAAATTAAAAAAAATTTGCTAGTCTCTCATTTATTTCATACTCCATTCATTCTAGGTTTTTTTAGTTTTTTTTTTTTTTTTTCCAGTTCAGTTCAGTTGCTCAGTTGTGTCCAACTCTTTGCAGCCCCATGGACTGCTGCATGCCAGGCGCCCTGTCCATCACCAATTACTGGAGTTTACTCAAACTCATGTCCATTGAGTCGGTGATGCCATCCAACTACCTCATCCTCTGTCATCCCCTTCTCCTCCCGACTTCAATCTTTCCCACTCTCAGGGTCTTTTCAAATGTCAGTTCTTTGCATCAGGTGGCCAAAGTATTGGAGTTTCAGCTTCAACATCAGTCTTTCCAATGAATATTCAGGACTAATTTCCTATAGGATGGACTGGTTGGATCTCCTTGCAGTCCAAGGGACTCTCAAGAGTCTTCTCCAACACCATAGTTCAAAAACATCAATTCTTTTGGTGCTCAGCTTTCTTTATAGTCCAATTCTCACATCCATACATGACTACTGGAAAAAACCATAGCCTTAACTAGACAGACCTTTGTTGGCAAAGTAATGTATCTGCTTTTTAATATGCTGTCTAGGTTGGTCATAACTTTTCTTTCAAGAAGCAAGAATCTTTTAATTTCATGGCTGCAGTCACCATCTGCAGTGATTTTGGAGCCCCCCAAAATAAAAATCTGTTACTGTTTCCCCATCTATTTCCCATGAAGTGATGGGACCAGGTGCCATGATCTTAGTTTTCTGAAAGCTGAGTTTTAAGCCAACTTTTTCACTCTCCTCTTTCACATTTTTAGTTCTTCTTTGCTTTCTGCCATAAGGGTGGTGTCATCTGTGTATTTGAGGTCATTGATATTTCTCCTGGCAATGTTGATTCCAGCTTGTGCTTCATCCAGCCCAGTATTTCTCATGATGTACTCTGCATATAAGTTAAATAAGCACAGTGACAATATACAGCCTTGACATACTCCTTTTCCTATTTGGAACCAGTCTATTGTTCCACATCCAGTTCTAACTCTAGCTTCCTGACCTGCATACAGATTTCTCAAGAGGCAGGTCAGGTGGTCTGGTATTCCCATATTTTGAAGAATTTTGCACAGTTTGCTGTGATCCACACAGTCAAAGGCTTTGGCATAGTCAATAAAGCAGAAATAGATGTTTTTCTGGAACTCTCTTGCTTTTTCCATGATCCAGCAGATGTTGGCAATTTGATCTCTGGTTCCTCTGCCTTTTCTAAATCCAGCTTGAACATCTGGATGTTCACAGTTCATGGCCTGGCTTGGAGAATTTTTAGCATTACTTTACTAGCATGTGAGATGAGTGCAATTGTGTGGTAGTTTGAGCATTCTTTGGTATTGCCTTTCTTTGGGATTGGAATGAAAACTGACTTTTTCCAGTCCTGTGGCCACTGCTGAGTTTTCCAAATTTGCTGCCATGTTGAGTGCAGCACTTTCACAGCATCATCTTTTAGGATTTGAAATAGCTCAACTGGAATTCCATCACATCCACTAGCTTTTTTTTTTTTTTTTAATTTCATGTAAAAAATACACACTGTGCTAAAATATGTCACCTAAAGTCTTTGCCTTGGAGCAACTGACTCTGGGTATAACTTCTCATGGAATATTAATAGCATATAAGAATACCCTGAAAAAGTGTTAAACTTCCTGAAAACCTAGAGAGTGTTATCGTTTTCAGTTTTGATCTTGTATTTTTCTTATTATATACATTTATATTTCTTCTATTTGCTCTTAATCCTGAAGAATCTTTCCTACTTAAGGTTTTATGGTAATTTTATTGATTTTAATCTCTCAATGTAGATTCCACTTGCAAAATTGTAACTGTGATATTTTGAAGGCCATAGACAGAGAAGAAATCTTTCTGGTGATTCCCATTTTACATTTTAGGAATCTAATATTGTTGAGAGCCATATTTCAAGAGAAATAAAATGGTTTGTAATCCATGAGGTGCTCTGTGCTTTACTTGCCCTTCTACATACCTCTGTTTCCTCAAGTCAATTTTGAGGGAAAATATGAAACTAGGGAGGCCTGACCCCTGTGACTTGGCCTTGTGGGTATTTCCCACTCTTTTCTAGTACATCACATTTAGAATGCTGTTGAAATTTGCCATTGACTGTGGCATGGGGATGGGACTATACCTTCTCTTGGCTAGATTCTATTATAATATTTTGTTCCCAAAGTGAGTATATAGGCTATTAAGGGAAATTTAATGAATTTACTGTAGGCTTCAGGTAGCTGACCCAAAGTTCCCATTGCTTGGTTTGATAGATCATAGATGAGGTGGCTTAGCTAGCTGACTGCTGCTTGTCACATCCACATCGGTGACTTGAGGTAGGTGTGTGTTGTGGGGAGATGTCATAACTGAACATTTTAAACTTCAGTCTTCATTTCTGCCCCTTTCTCCAATGCTCTCAGTCTAACCCCTTTGGGAGGCCCTCCTCGCAACCACACACATACACAAATACACAGAATTTCCCAACCCCTCTTTCCAGTTATCCCACGTGTCTTTCAAATTTTGTAGCCTAAAGCACATACTAAAGTCTTTTCTCATCTTTCTTGGTTTTTTCCTGCTGGCCTTGAATAAGTGGATGCTTTGTACTAGTGTTTGTCTTCTGACTGTTAGAGGAGAATAATGAAGACTTTTGTCTCCCATTTAGAGGAAATAGATGTTGTTGTGGGTAAAGGGCTTTTATTCCAGGCTGAAGCTCATTTTCACCCAAAGTATTTGAAATCAACACACTCCCCACTGTGACGACTCATTTATTTCTAAAGGTCCCCATCTGGTCTCTGTGAGAAATTCATATTCTTCCTATTAACATAACTTTGACCTTACTTGTAACAAACAAATAGCTAATAACTCTGGTCTTACCAGAATGCAAGAGCACCCGCCTTTCCCTGCCCTGGGCTATGTTAAAAAATTGTCTTATATTAATAGGCAGTGAAAGGTGGTATGCCTATTTGCCTGTCTTCAGTTTCTATAGTTCTTCATGAATATTAGGGATGAGAAAGAAATTCAATCCTTCAAGTCAGTTCTTAAAAAATAATTGGTCCAGTGTTGTACTAAAATTAGTAAGCTAGGAAACATAACCTCTAAGACTCATTTTCTTCCTTCCCACTGTCATCAGTATAGATTTTATATCCTCTGTCCAATATAGGAATATTTCCAGATGGCTTTATGGAACTTTCATTTTATTTTATTTAAAATTTCATGATAAACTAGAATAAAATTATAATTGCTTTTGTTTATGCAGGAAGAATAACAGGATAGTCTAAGAAATCTAATTTAAGCATCTATGTTATGTGTTTTTCTGAGGATAATTAAGATTATCATTTCAGTTACTTAGATCTCTGTATCTTTTGGGAACTGTTTGTGGTTAGTGTTAAAAAAAATACAAAAGCATTCATGGCAGCCATCCTCAAAGAATGAATATTTTCACAAATACTATGTTTTGTAAATAGCCACCGGATACTGGAGTTTCTTATGAAAATGAACTTCATGTAAAACTTTCAGACTTTTACATTATTTGGAATATTTTGATAAGTAATGTATATGAGAACTTTAATTTTTCCAAATGTTCTCATATCTTGTTTTTTACCTGTACTGTGACATCTGCTTCTTTCTCTGGTTAGCTGAAGCTTTTTATTTTAGTCCTAATCCTTCACTAATGTGGTACTGTGAGATGTAGCAGGTAGAACCTATTCCTCACCCTGGTATCTACAAGTTGTTTCGCTCCCTTTCACTTCATCTGTGTATTTCTAGATAGCTTTTTTCTTTTCTTCTTTGCCTTTTGTCTTGACTCTGTCATTACCAAATATCTTCCTCTTTCTTTCTATTTTTCTAAAATTATCTACTCTAGCTAGATTTTTATCATTTTATTGCTGAACTTTACCTCTTTTCCAAGGGTCTTATAATAGGAAGGAGAATGATCTACTGATACTATGTAGAGTAAGAAGAATCACATCTTGTCCTTCCCTGTTCAAATGAAATACCTATATCCATTTTATGAGTTTATTGATTACCTACAATGTCATGTGCCAGACACTGCTAGGGGCCCTAGGACGCAAAGATAAGCACGCTGTTGTTCTTAAAGTCAAGAACCTTTTAAAGTAAATGCCAGAGAAATGTCTGATTCAGGTATTGCTTGGTTTTTGATGACAGATAATTCAAAGCCTTCAGACAATTATGATGGCAAATTATTTTAGATCTCCATATCCAGATTTAAATCATATATACTAACCAGTTCTTTTGCATTACTGCAGTGTGAATGTAGTCTGAACTACTCTTTCTAAATAATTGAAAATTTTCTAGATTTTTGACCTGTCTTATTTTGGAGTAGGAAAGTATCTTAAATAAATCACATTTTCTCTTCTTAGTCTTTTATGATTGATTCGATTTAGGATATCAGAAACAGTGGGGAATATGAGTATCATGTCACAGCAGTTGGAGGGTAACATTACAAAATAGTGGCCAAAGGTAAAAGTCATTTTTATGTGAAATAATAGAGTGAATATTATGGTCACATTTTTTCAAATTGTGTTTATTTGGGAAATGCAATTAAGGATGACTTAAGAGACACAGATTCGATCCCTGAGTCAGGAAGTTCCCCTGGAGTAGGCAGTGGTAACCCACTCCAGTATTCTTGCCTGGAAAATCCCATGGACAGAGGAGCTTAGCGGGCTGCCATCCATGAGGTCTCAAAGAATCGGGCGTGACTGAGTAACTGAGCACACAAGTAATGATATTTTTATATTATCAGGGAAAAACTTAGTTGACATTAATTTCTTGCTACATGACAGTTGCTCTGCCTCGCATGTGTTACCCTATTTAACATTCTAGCTGAGCTACTACTTTGATATCAAATACCTCACCATTTTATTGTACTATGTTCCATATGATGTTAGTAATTTGTGTTAGAAATAGTTCAGTTCAGTTCAGTTCAGTTCAGTTCAGTTCACTTCAGTCGCTCAGTCGTGTCCGACTCTTTGCAACCCCATGAATCGCAGCACGCCAGGCCTCCCTGTCCATCACCATCTCCCGGAATTCACTCAGACTCACATCCATCGAGTCAGTGATGCCATCCAGCCATCTCATCCTCTATCATCCCCTTCTCCTCCTGCCCCCAATCCCTCCCAGCATCAGAGTCTTTTCCAGTGAGTCAACTCTTTGCATGAGGTGGCCAAAGTACTGGAGTTTCAGCTTTAGCATCATTCCTTCCAAAGAAATCCCGGGGCTGATCTCCTTTAGGATGGACTGGTTGGATCTCCTTACAGTCCAAGGGACTCTCAAGTGTCTTCTCCAACACCACAGTTCAAAAGCAGCAATTCTTCAGTGCTCAGCTTTCTTCACAGTCCAACTCTCACATCCATACATGACCACTGGAAAAACCAAAGCCTTGACTAGACAGACCTTTGCTTTTCAATATGCTATCTAGGTTGGTCATAACTTTTCTTTCAAGGAGCAAGCGTCTTTTAATTTCATGGCTGCAGTCACCATCTGCAGTGATTTTGGAGCTCCCCAAAATAAAGTCTGATACTGTTTCCACTGTTTCCACTGTTTCCCCATCTATTTCCCATGAAATGATGGGACCAGATGCCATGATCTTCATTTTCTGAATGTTGATCTTCATTTTCTGAATGTTGAGCTTTAAGCCAATTTTTTCTCTCTCCTCTTTCACTTTCATCAAGAGGCTTTTTAGTTCCTCTTCACTTTCTGCCATAAGGGTGGTGTCATCTGCATATCTGAGGTTATTGATATTTCTCCCGGCAATCTTGATTCCAGCTTGTGCTTCTTCCAGCTCAGCGTTTCTCATGAAATAGTTAACACCAATTAAATTTTGTATTATCTAAGTATTTTTGTGCATAGATAGTCTTTTCTTTGTGATTAATTTATGTGCATATCTTAAAATAAAATTTCTTTAGAAATAATTGTTTCAGCCAAGTGTCTTCTTGAATTCTTCCCATCTTCTAGATGCTGCAATTTATAATATGCTTTCCTATTCCTTTTCTGTTATTGCAAGTCTTTGTTCAAACTTTGGTCCTCATGTTAACATTTTTTTTTCCCATAATATCAATACCTGCTTAAGAATATAATATTAGGACTAGAAATCATAAGGGTTCATAGAGAGTAGTAAGAGAATACTGCTGTTTCCCACTCTGCTGTTCTCTGGTATGTTTTACTTGGACCTTATCCTTCTGTCCTGCTCCTCTAATTCTCAAAGTCCTTGTTTTTCTCTCAGTTTGCTTGAGAGCCTGCTGAGATGACAGGTTCTAAAATAAGGTTTAAAAAAATAAAAATAAAAAGAAAATAAGGTTTAAATTTACTTCCATCTCTTATGTTTTCAAGAACTCTTCATTATATCCTCTATGTTTTCCTTGTAAGTGGAGATGAGGTGGAATGTGAAATGAGTGACATAGCGGCTGGTAGTAACCAATCTTAGAAAACACCAAGAAAAGGTTTTCATTTAGGGAAAGGATTATACAGGAAAAAAAAATGTGTAAAAATATACAGATGCAGTAGACCAAGAAGGAAATTCTAAGTAAAAAATAATCCAGTATCTAGGCCACGGGGGAATAAAACTGATAACCTAATTGCTTGGATACATAGAAGAGGGTGGTAGATAATCAGTAAATTCAGACATGTTCCACATGTCTTTATAAATTATTTTCCTCTAAACTCCCCAAAATGTACTCCTCGTCCTTTACTCTGTCCACTTGTTACAGCTGCCTTTCTGGATCCCTTGCCTTAAGACTTGGAATCCATCAACATGAAATTGGCTTGGTTTTCCTTCCAGGAGGATCGGGAAGGGGTCAGATTATTTCCAGCTTTAAAAGTGTATCAGGAGCTAGCTGGCTTTGTTGCCCTGTTTGTTACCAGATTCTTTTTCTAAAACATAGTCTATTACATAACAACATGCCAATGTGTTCACAACTAGAAAATTATTTCCTTAGAGGTTTTCTGGGTTTCTTTCACATTTTATTAAAAGGAAAATTTCCCCAGGCTTATTAGCATATATGAGTGATTGTGACATACCTAAAAACAGATTCCCAAGCTGTATTATAAGATGTGTGACCAGAGAATTCATGTCAACTCCCAGCTCTAACAACTTTACTGATTTTAGTAAATTTATTTTTTTACATAATTTGTAATAAGTTTATTTAAGTTATAAGTATAAACTATGTCCTGACTACTAATGCTGATGTCTGTTTAAACATAAAAATAGAACAGTATTTAGGCATGACCTTAATTCCCTGAGGGCTTCCCTGGTGGTTCAGATGGTAAAGCGTCTACCTGCAATATGGGAGACCCAGGTTTGATCCCTGGGTCAGGAAGATCCCTGGAGAAGGAAATGGCAACCCATTCCAGTATCCTTGCCTGGAGAATCCCATGGACAGAGGAGCCTGGTAGGCTACAGTCCACAGGGTTTGCAAAGAGTCGGACATGACTGAGAGACTTCACTCACTTTAATTCCCTGAAAAAATTTCAAATATTACCTAATACTTTATACAGCTCAGTTTTCCTTAATGAATTAACTGTGGTCTATTTCTAGTGTGATCTGTTATCAATTGTTTTTCTTTCATCATAAGAATTTTTAACCATTCATTCACTTACTTGATAAAAATTGGATACTTACTTTGTTGCAAGTAATCTGTTATAACATAGCTTTAAACAATACATATCCAGGCTCTGCCTTCCACAAAACCAGGGAGTTAGAGATTCTTTTTTTTTTTTTAATTTTTTGACTACTTGTTAATAACTACATCCTTATCCTGATAATTTTTCTTTGTAGCTAGATAAAATTGCTGCAATAATTTCTATTAAAATGTCTCCTGTTTAGGGAATGTACCACAGTATAATAAAGGCTGTATATGATAATCCCATATTGAACATCATACTCAACTGGTAAAAAGCTGAAAGCTTTTCCTCTGTGATCAAAAACAAGATAAAGATGCCCACACTTGCCATTTTTATTCAACATGGCATTGCAAGTCCTAGCCAGAGGAGTTAGTCAGGGAAAATAAATTAAAGGTATCCACATTGGAAAGCAAGAACTAAAACTCACTGTTTATAGATGACATGATAGTACATATAGAAAACTCAAAATTTTACCAAAAATGGAACTAAACAAATAACTCAGTGAAGTTGCAGGATACAAAAGAGTATACTGAAATCTGTTGCATTTAATACTCCAATAATGAACTAACAGAGAAATTAAGAAAACAGTTGTATTTACAATTGCATCAGAAAACATAAAATACTTAGGAATAAGCTTAGCGGAGGAAATGAAAGCCCTGTATGCTGAAAGGTATGAGACACTGATGAAAACAATTGAAGACACAAATAGAAAGGTATTCTGTGCTCATGGATTAGAAGAATTAATATTGTTAAGTATCCATACCACCTAAGGAAATCAGATTCAGTGCAATTCCTATCAAAATTTCAATATCATTTCTCACGGAAATAGAACAAGCAATCCTAAAATGTTTACAGATCCACAAAAGACCCTAAATAGTCTTAAATAGATAAAAACAGACACATAGATCATTGTAACAGAACAGAGAGCCCAGAAATAACCTCACGTGTAAACAGTCAATAATTTACAGCAAAGGAGACAGAATATACAATGGGGAGAGGTGAATGTGGATTAAAGACTTGGGTCTCAGTCTGAATCCACAAGATTCCTAAGAGAAAACATAGCCAATAAACTCCTTGACATTGTTTTTGACAATGTTTTCTTTTGATCTGACAACAAAAACAAAGGAAACAAAAGTAAAGATTAAAAATGTGAATACATCACACTAAAAATTCTGTACAGGAAAAGAAATCAGTAAAATGAAAAGGCAGTTATCTGAGTGGGAGAAAATGTTTGCAAATCATATTTCTAATAAGACACTGATAGCCAAAACAGGGGGCTTCCCAGGTGGTACCAGTGGTAAAGAATCCACCTGCCAATGCAGGAGATGTGAGAGTTGCAGGTTTGATCCCTGGGTTAAGCAGATCCCTTGGAGTAGGAAATGGCAACCCACTCCAGGACTCTTGCTTGGAAAATTCCATGGATAAAGGTGGGCTACAGTCCATGGGGCTGCAAAGATTCAGATGCAACTGAGCATACATCCAAAAAATACAGAAAGCACACATAGTTCATAGGGCCCACCTGCAAAAAAAAATCTAATTTAAAAAATGGAGAAGGAGGATCTGCATAGATATTTTTCCAAAGAAGACATAGAGATGTGTCCACCAGGTACATGAAGAATGCTCAGTGTCACTAATCGTCAGAGAAATGTGAATAAAAACCTCCATAAGATATCACCTCACACCTGTTAGAATGGCTGTTTACAAAAAGAGAAGAGACAACAAGTGTTTGGAAGGATGTGGAAAAGAGAACCTTTGTGTGCTGTTTTGGGGAATGTAGATTGGTGCAACCACTATGGAAAATAGTACGAAAGTTCCTAAAAAAATTAAAAATATAACTACTGTATGATCCAGTGATTTTACTTATGGGTATTTATCCAAAGAAAATTAAAATTCTATCTTGAAAAGATATCTGCACCACATGTTTATTGCAACGTTGTTTACAATAGCCAAGTTATGGAAACAACCTGTGGCCCTCAGTGGATATATGAAGACAATATGGTATATATGTATAAAATGGAATGCTATTTGACTGTAAGAATAAAATTTTTCTGTTTAAAACATCATGGATGTACTTTGAGAGCACTGTTGTTGTGCAGTTGCTAAGTTGTGTCCAACTTTTTTGCTATCTCACTGACTGTATAACCAGCCAGGCTCCTTTGTCCATGGAATTTCCCAGGCAAGAATACTAGAGTGGCTTGCCATTTCCTACTCCAGGGGATCTTCCCAACCGAGGGATCAAACCTGCATTGGCAGATGGATTCTTTACCACTGAGCTGCCAGGGAAGCTCTCTTGAGGACATTAGGCTAAATAAATCAGAGGAAGACAAATGTGTTATCTCACTTGTATGTGGAATAAAAAGAAAACCAAAACAACAAAAATGAACCTCATGGATCCAGAGGACATATTGGTGGTTGCCAGAAGCATGGGTGTGGGGCTTGGGTAAAATGGATGAAAGGAGTTAAAAGGTATAAGCTTCTAATTATAAAATAAGGTATGCGGATGTGATTTTTATCATGGCAACTATATGTTACAACAATATATTGCATATTTGAAAGGTACTGAGAGAATATATCTTAAAAGTTCTCACCACAAGAGAAAAAAGTCTGTAAATATGTATGGTGATGGATCTTAACAGACCTTATTGTGGTGGTCATTTCATAGTGTATAGAAATGTTGAATTATTTCGTTGTAAACCTGAAACTTGTATGATATGTGCCAATTATACCTAAATAGAAAATGTAATAATATCTCTTTGTATTATAAAAATATATATTAATAACAAATAAGTTATACCAAGTGAATGGTATATATATATAAAAGTCAGTCTCTGCCCATATATATATGTCCCATATATCCTTCTAGATTTTCTGTGCATTAAAGTTATATTTTACATACAAGTGATCATACTGGCTTTCCTGTCTACAGTTTTTCTCTCAAAAGTATGTTAGATATTTTAAAAATTTCAATCTACTTCATTTCTTTCAATTACAATATTTTCATTTTCATTGGTTGGCTAATCCCATTGATTGGATTAATCATGCTCCAGGAGGTGAATATTTGCATTTTTTCTCAATTTTCACTGTTTTAGACAATGATGAAAAACAACACCAAATTTCATTGCTATTTTAACTCTTTGTCAACAAAGGTCCATCTAGTCAAGGCTATGGTTTTTCCAGTGGTCATGAACGGAGGTGAGGGTTGGACTGTGAAGAAAGCTGAGCACTGAAGAATTGATGCTTTTGAACTGTTGTGTTGGAGAAGACTCTTAAGAGTCTCTTGGACTGCAACAAGATCCAACCAGTCCATCCTAAAGGAGATCAGCCCTGGGTGTTCTTTGGAAGGAATGATGCTAAAGCTGAAACTCCAATACTTTGGCCACCTTATGTGAAGAGTTGACTCATTGGAAAAGACTCTGATGCTGGGAGGGATTGGGGGCAGGAGGAGAAGGGGACAACAGAGGATGAGATGGTTGGATGGCATCACCGACTCGATGGACATGGGTTTGGGTAAACTCCAGGAGTTGGTGATGGACAGGGAGGCCTGGCGTGCTGCAGTCTGTGGGATCGCAAAGAGTCAGACATGACAGAGACTGAACTGAACTGAACTGAAACTAATCTGTTGTACAGATTTGGTTTTGGTGAACTAACTGACCTGATTTGGTTGGTTTAGGTCAATGGGTTACCACCAAATATTTGCAACTGTTCTACTGAACTCAGTCCATATGAAAGTTATACAAATAATTTTCAAGTAGCTGCCATAAACATGAGAAGAAGTGATTTAAATGTATAAGTGATTCAGTACCATTCAGGAACAAAACAGCAGTTTCTGTAGTTTCTCTTTGGTGGTCACATTTCCGCTGGTGCCTGTACGAGTTGTGCTTCATCAGTTGATAGAGTAACTGAGCATGGAACCTGGATGCATGCTGCCTTTTAATACTGATCTCCTGTTTTGAAGTGTAGTGAACTTGATCATTCCGAACTTCAGACAGCAAAGACCAGTAGCATAAGAGTTGATGGAAACCAGTCCAGGTGATAATATTATCAAAAAGGCAAAGGATTTCACCAGAGATGGTAACTAGTTCTTTAAACTAGCCAAGAGCACAGTTTAGAAATGTGTTGGTTTAGGATAATTTATATATAGATTTTTAGTATATTAAAGTTTTACCAAGATGATTCTTTATCTTCTTGATAAATATACCTCCTTTGCTAAGAGGACACTGTCATAATGATAGAAGAGTTTGCACAAGGGTATGTACAAGAATTCATGCTGCATATATCAGTATATTCAGTCCTAGGTGGATATCTTGATCATTTAAACACATGGTGAAAAATGAAATGTCTATGTAAATATGACTTGAGTGATTTTCAGGATACGTATTAACCAGAAATCTCATCTGGAAAGGTATATGGGTGTGTGTGACATGGGGTTTTCAGAATTTTTGAGAAACTTCTTTGGTGAGTGTTTCTTAAGATGATGAATATATTATTGTATCTGACTTACATAGTCTTGACCTGCTTATCTGTGAAGCAGAGTGAATAATCAAAGTCTGTCTTAGAAGTGTCAATCCTTTTTGCTTCAGGGATCAAAAAGTCTAGAGGTAAGCAAAATACCAGGATAGTGATTGTTTCTAAAGATTATTTAGCCAGTCTAAAGAGAGTCATGGATGGAGAAACACAGAATAATGTAAATATAATTCTTTCTCCAATTTCAGATTCCATTTTTGTGCTATTTCTGTTTTATTCTGGATATTTCAGGATAGCCTGTGCAGTCAGATATTGTATTTAAGAATTGAAGAAGCATTAGTTATCCTTAGGTGAATAGAACAGTTTCCATAAATAGAAGTATATTTTATTTATTCTTTTTTTCTTCTAATGAAAATAATTCAGATCATAGCTCACTCTAAATATCAGAATATTATGACATTTTAAAAGAATCATTTCATTGAGTATTAGAAGCAATTAAGTATAGTCTTGGTTTTGGTCAAGTCAAATGAATTATCTTTTTATCTTGGTATTCTTAGTGAGTGGAATTTTAAAGTAAAATTAAAAGTGATCATTCTATGAACTCTACTGAGTCTTCATATTTTATTAACCTTATCATAAATAACTAGTCCTTATATTAACCCTTCAAATAAGAATTATTAGCAGTGTTCCACATGTAGGAAAATTCAAGCTTTGAAAGACACAGTTTGTATGAGCTACTAGGTGTCTGAGAGTTTCAGGATTTGAACCCAGTCCTTAAACCATCCAAAGCTTATGCTGAGGAATAATAGTCATTACCATTACCAATTTTGTAAGAGTATTCATAATTTTGGGACTCTCTTTTCTTAGCATTGTTTTTTCTTACCATCCACTTAGATATTTGTTAGAATAAAAGAAATAAATGTTATCAATTGAGTTTTTTGTTAGTTTTGATTTTAAAAATACTATTTTTGATTTTTCTTGCAGTAATGTGAAATCCAAGAACCAGTAGAGATTGGACTGAAAAGTGTCCCCCATCATTCCTTCCTCATTTCAAATAACCAAGAAATATCATTCTTTGAAAATTTACCTTAGTTCCACTGATAGCACTTGGAAGCAAAGGTGGAAATCACTAAATATGACTTTTATTTGAATAGCGCATTGACTAAAAGATGGAATTAAAATGTTAAGTAACTTATCCTTGATTAACCCCAAAATTTAACATTTAAATGTTTCTTGTGAGGACAGCATTGGAGGACAGCGGAAGTTTGTATCTACTTCCGTGGTATTAAATACCACCGCCATACTTGAATCTGACCACTTATGCTCTAATATAGCCCAGACTAATGGATCCAGTTGCCTAATTGACGTTTCCACTGAGCTTTATCAATATTTTAAAACTTCTTAATGTGAAGTAAATACACGTATGGAAGAGTGCCCTCCACCCCAGTAACTATTATCTTAATGTTTAACAGCTGCCCTAACACTTTATAGTAGTCATCAAGATTTTAAATATACATTTATATATTAGTGATGGATTATTAGCTTAATGCCTGTTGGCATAAGCTCTGTGTTCCATCACTACAAGGTTTTATTCAGCATATGTATCAATCATCTAGCAGACTGCCTGATACTTAGTCTAAATAATACATTGAGTAATGAAGGGACTATGTAAAATACAGCCAATTTGTATTATGTACACAGACCAGTTTGCTGATACATATAGAATTTTCTGATTAATTCAAGGGATAGGGAGAAAGGGAGAGTTAATTCTTACTGGTTATTGTACCCACTTTTTTTTGCCACGCTGTGTTGCATGTGGGGCTCTTAGCTCCCCAAGCAGGGATCAAACTCATGCCCCCAGCATTGGAACATGTAGTCTTAACCACTGGATCTCTGGGGAAGTCCCTCTGCCCACATTTTCTAATAACAGGATTTAGTTAAATGTCTACATTTTCTTCTGGTCTTTCTGCTATTATTCAGCAAAATGAAAAATAGTATTTTCTTTATGTGTAACAGATAAAAAGTCCATGTACAAAGCCTACAGTATTTTTATTTACTTTCTCTTGAATAAAGAATGGAGAGATTTGTAGTTTTAGTTTATGTAACAGCCAGGCAGGTGTGAACATTTTTATAAAAACGACATCAGGCTGGCATCGGAAAATCATTCTTTCAGCATGTGTCATTAGTTGGATCTCTCATCCTTTTCCAGTTTATTTTTCTTTCCTGCTTAACACTTTTGTTCCCTCTCTCCTTTCTACCTGCCCTTCTTTCTTTCTTTTTAATGTCTGCCAAGTCTTTACGTCATTCAGGAGTACCCTTGGGGCTTGCTCAGCACTGGTAGCCCTTGGGACTGATGAGGAATAGAGCAGTACATGGTTGATCAAAACCATGTTGTAACTACTGGCAGATATCCTATGTGTATAATTACTGTTTAGGGCTTTTTTGGTTTTTCTGTTGAATGGTCCCTATTGTGCTTGATTGATTAGTTACTGGTTTGAACACTTACACAGTAAGCTGCAATTCTGTAATTTAAAAGAAAGAACCCTCATGTGCCTATTTGCAAGTACTTGTAGTTGAAGACTTCCCTTCAAAAAAGATACTGTAGATAAGTCTTTGAAAAAACACACGAAATATCCTATGATACTATTACCCAGGCTAAATGTCGCTAAAGCAAATTGACAATAAAATAGCAAAAACAAGCCATACGTTCTGTTCTTTCTGCCTATAGAATCTCTTTACTGAAGAGTGTAATATTATCACATACTCTATAGTAACATGACTTTGTATGTTTCATTCTGTTCTGTGAATGACCCACAATTCTATGTGAAACCATAGAGAGTAAAATGATTTTTCATATTAATGCTTGAATCTAATAATTCATCAAGAAAATGTACTATAAAATATATTTTGTAAACAAATGCTTAAATTTCATCATTCAGTTCAGTTCAGTTCTGTCGCTCAGTCGTGTCCGACTCTTTGTGACCCCATGAATCGCAGCACACCAGGCCTCCCTGTCCATCACCATCTCCCAGAGTTCACTCAGACTCACATCCATCGAGTCGGTGATGCTATCCAGCCATCTCATCCTCTGTCGTCCCCTTCTCCTCCTGCCCCCAATCCCTCCCAGCATCAGAGTCTTTTCCAATGAGTCAACTCTTCACATAAGGTGGCCAAAGTATTGGAGTTTCAGCTTTAGCATCATTCCTTCCAAAGAACACCCAGGACTGATCTCCTTTAGGATGGACTGGTTGGGTCTCCTTGCAGTCCAAGAGATTTTCAAGAGTCTTCTCCAACACCACAGTTCAAAAGCATCAATTCTTCAGTGCTCAGCTTTCTTCACAGTCCAACTCTCACATCCATACAAGACCACTGGAAAAACCATAGCCTTGACTAGCCAGACCTCTGTTGGCAAAGTAATGTCTCTGCTTTTGAATATACTATCTAGGTTGGTCATAACTTTCCTTCTAAGAAGTGTCTTTTAATTTCATAGCTGCAGTCACCATCTGCAGTGATTTTGGAGCCCCCAAAAATAAAGTCTGACATTGTTTCCACTGTTTCCCCATCTATTTCCCATGAAGTGATGGCACTCATCTCACATGCTAGCAAAGTAATGCTCAAAATTCTCCAAGCCAGGCTTCAGCAATACGTGAACCATGAACTTCCAGATGTTCAAGCTGGTTTTAGAAAAGGCAGAGGAACCAGAGATCAAATTGCTGGATCATGGAAAAAGCAAGAGAGTTCCAGAAAACCTCTATTTCTGCTTTATTGACTATGCCAAAGCCTTTGACTGTGTGGATCACAATAAACTGTGGAAAATTCTGAAAGAGATGGGAATACCAGACCACCTCACCTGCCTCTTGAGAGACCTATATGCAGGTCAGGAAGCAACAGTTAGAACTGTACATGGAACAACAGACTGGTTCCAAATAGGAAGAGTATGTCAAGGCTGTATATTGGTACCCTGCTTATTTAACTTCTATGCAGAGTACATCATGAGAAATGCTGGGCTGGAAGAAGCACAAACTGGAATCAAGATTGCCGGGAGAAATATCAATAGCCTCAGATATGCAGATGACATCACCCTTATGGCAAAAAGTGAAGAGGAGCTAAAAAGCCTCTTGATGAAAGTGAAAGAGGAGAGTGAAAAAGTTGGCTTAAAGCTCAACATTCAAAAATTTCATCCTTAGTTATCCATTATTTTAAAAATAAATGCTAAGTGAAGGACAGTAGCTATTTTGATGATCAATGTATCATCTTGATGCACACATTAAATTTTTTTAAAGAATCAATAACATTATTGAAGTATCTTTTCTGTAATCTTCAAATTTAACAAAGTCAGATTGATACTGTAAGTTAATATAACTACAAATTGCTTATTTAATATTATTGCTCGAGTTTAAATGTATGCATGTGTATAAGTGCCTGTTCATGCTTATACTATATAACCTGAAGTTCTTAGGTTTTGATTATGACTCTTCTAATTTAAATAGGAAAGATGGTAAAAGCAGAGTATCATAAATCTGTCAATGGCTTTACTTGAGATTAGTTTTACTTGAAGCTTCAGCAATGTTTTTCCAAAATGAATATTTAAAGAAGTTGGCCTGCCATACACTTTGTACCTGACCTAGTGCAATTTCTGCACCTGTTGTCCAGGGATAACTTTGATTGTGGATGCTGTGGGAGTGATGGACAGCAACATGATGAGTTCAGGCCATGCTAAATAGCTATCTCTGTAATACAGTGTCAGTGTGAATGAGAGAACATTCCCTAACTTCTATGTGACTGCTCTTTTTTAATAAATTTGGCTTTAATAAAAAAGAATGAAAGTGGGAATGTAGGGAAAGTGTGGTCTACTACTCAGGGGCAAAGCATTTTCTCTTTTGCATTATTTATTTTCTAAACTCTTTAATGCTAGGTACTAAGTGGTGTGGGAAAGTTACTAAGGTGATATCCTGAGGCTTGGCAGTACAACTCAGTTTAGAGGGAAAAATTTTTAGTTCCTTAAAATTTTTTTTTGGTAAATAGTAATTGGTAAGTTAATGTTTTTAAAGCACTCACAACTGCTAAACTGCTGTTTTTTTACAGTCCATCATATGACTCCCAGGATGAATACATGCCAAACATTTATGCAACTGATTATAGAAAGAGAGCTATGTTGGCATCAGAGAAAGACTATTGGGGAAAGAATGGCTAGGTTAGTTACATAACTGATTAATGTCCTGTAGGGTGTGCATGCTCATTTGTTCAGTCATGTCCAACTCTGTGCGACCCCATGGACTGTAACTGCCAGTCTCCTCTGTCCAAGGAATTTTCCAGGTAAGAATCCTGAAAAAGGTTGCCATTCCCTTCTCCAGGGAATCTTCCTGACCCTGGGATCAAATGCGTTTCCTGTACCAGCAGGCAGATTCTTTACTAAGCCATCTGGGCAGTGGCCCATAATCTTGGGGATTACCTTTACTACCAGACAAGTCATTGGCATCACTATCAGATGAAAATCTACCAGTTAACTAGTAACTTTACCTCCTCTGGGCTTTTAATTAATGAATATGTCAAATACATATTCTCCTTAGCCTGGTTAAAGAATGCTGTAGTGTGATACTTAAAAACCCCTAGACTGTTTTCCCTTTGCCTTATTTCCAAGTGTGAATATTTTTTTCTCAGCAACAGTCATTGATGTATAAAAAGCAACCTAAAAATGTTTAAAAACAAGGGAAAATGTATTATGTTTAGGGTGAAAGTTAGAGAATAAAACTCCTCTGCATAAAATAGAAATTTATTTTATTCCCAAGAGTTGGGTGTGGGGAGGAGATGAAATAACAGAGAAGGGACCAGAAATAAAAAACCATAAAGAAAAAAGGAGATTGAGCGCTGCATGAGGGAAGGCTAAGGAAAACCCATAGTTGTGGCACTACCAAAAGGGATTTTGAGAATGGAGATAGCTAGGATTTGAAGTTGCTTGTACTGTTCAGTGGATGATATAATTTATCTCTTTGTCTTCCATTCTTTAGTAAATTCTATGCTCATGAATGTTGTATGTATGCTTTAATTTGTAAATTGGTGAATGATTTTTTGTATTGTATTAAGTTGCTCCTTGGGTGTCTGACTCTTTGGGACCCTGTGGACTGTAGCCCACCAGGCTCCTCTGTCCACGTAATTTTCCAAGCAAGAATACTGGAGTGGGTTGCCATTTCCTACTCCACGGGATCTTCCTGACCCAGGAATCAAACCCGCATCTCTTATATCTCTTGCATTGGCAGGATTCTTTACCACTAGTGCCACCTGGGAAGCCTGAATGATTTTATAAAGAGATTATTTATAAATAATATTTATAATAATAGATTATTTATAAATAATATTTATAATAATAGATTATTTATAAATAAACAAATTTATGAATATATTTATGTATTCAACAATGACTTTTGAACCCAACTATGTGCTGGCCATGTATGAGTTGCTGGACATACTGAATATAATTGAACAAAGAAAATAAAAATGAGCCTTTATAGAATTTATAGTTTAGTGCGAAAGTCAGACAGTAGTAGATGAACACATCAGTATGTAATTGTAATTTTTGGTGAAGGCTATGAAAGTAGGATACGGTGATAGAGATTGATAGGTTTAGAGATCTATTTTAACGGTTTGGCCTAAGAAAGCTCTTCCTCTGAGGAGGCCTTTAGGCAGACCTGAAGTACAGACCATCGATGAGGAGGGAAGACATGTCCCTGGGTGTTAGTTGTTTAGGGCTGCCGTAACAACCACAGACTTGGTGACTTAAAACTACAGTATTTACTCTCTCCCAGTTCTGGAGGCTCTAAGTCCAGAATCGAGGTGTCAGCAGGGATGCTTCCTTCTGGAGGCTCTAACAAAGATCCAGTCCCTGCCTGTCTCCTGGTTCCCCGTGGTGTCTGGCCAGCCTTGACGTTGCTTTGCTGGGAATCGCAGTCTTCCAGTTTCCACCTCTGCCTTCACAGTGCCTTCTTGAGAGTGGCTGTGTTACAATCTCCCTCATCCTTTTTCTTAGAAAGAGACAGTCACTGCATTTAGGGATACCCTAAATCCAGGATGAGCCCATTTGGGATTCTTAATTGCCTCTGTTCAGCACAAGGCAGAGTCTAGTTTCTCCTGTGCTGAGACAACCATGTGCTAAAGAGTTCAAGGCAAGAGGGTGTTTTGGGGGAGAGGGAGAATAGGTCCTTATCCAGTTGACGTGGTGGGTGATGCTGTCTTGCTGCCAGCTATGAAAGTGGGTAGAGCTGGAGAATAAGCCTCATGTGAATTTTCAAAAGCATGAGGAATAATTTGGGCTTCACAGGGCCTAAACAGGGATTGAAGTTGTCTGTGAAATCCATCTGATGTTCAGCTCATTGTTAGCTTTTCTCACAGTATTGTCAAAAGTCTTGTGACTTAATGAGCTTATTCTAAGTAGGTATGCTCTTCTGCCTTATGTATAAATTGTCTGCATAATTACTGCTTGTGATTTTCTTGTCTCTTCCGAAAGGGTCGTTTTTCATGGTCCTTGCCTCTTTTGTTTTGTTACCACATTCCATTTCTGAAATCATCAGTGCCTCATGATCCATTTTCCATATCACATCTTTGAGAGAGTGAATCAAAGCCATAGAGCAGTGGTATTATACAGGTTGTCCAGACCAGCTGAGTCTTCTCCTATGATGTCTAAGTGTACAGTATGCATGTATCACCACTTTGAAAAGCAGTTTTAGGTTCCTTCACTAAGATGTGCCAATAGAATTCAGCTTGGAGTATAAAATAACTGGTTTTGAAATACTGAATCTGAAGAACTATTGTTCAAGTAGACCGGTTCCACTAGTGTCAATTTTGTCTCATGTTAAGAGAATGGTTTTAAACTCTGCTCCATGAGCATCATTTTATATAATTGAAGACAACGTATATAAAGGTTGTACTGTGAAACCTTAGATTATAGCTGCTGGCTTCCTTAGATACAAATAATAAAGAGACTTCCTTTGACCTCTCTCTTTTTTTTTACTGGTCATTTTGTAGAACTTAGTTTTGGTTGCGCTGGGTCTGCAGTGCTGCACGTGGGCTTTCTCTAGTTGTGGTTCGTGGGGGCTACTCTTCGTTGTGGTGCAGGGACTTCTCATTTTGCTGGCTTCTCTTGTGGTGGAGCCTAGGCTCTGGATGCACAGGCTGCAGTGGTTGCAGGCACAGGCACAGTCATTGCAGCTCCCGGGCTGCATGGGCTCAGTAGTTGTGGTGCATGGGCTTCCCTGAGGGGTGACGAGTCTTCCCAGACCAGGGATTGAACTTGTGTCCCCTGCATTGGCAGGAGGGTTCTTGTCCACTGCACCACCAGAAAAGTTCCTTTCTTTAACCTCTTACATGTGGCTTTCCAACTTCCTTTCCAAATAATGTGAATGTCCCAGTAGCATACTGGCCTGTAGGTAGGGTTATAATCATTGTTAATCATTTTTCAGCATCTTAAGGTGGATACCTTTAACATTGTCAGCCACTAACCTGAATGCTGAAATAGTGACATTAATAAGACCGCATTTAGGAAAACTTTTGATCAAATGAATTTTTTGCATTTCTGACTAGTTTCTCCTGCTTATAGTTTCCTCAAAGTAATTTAACAGCAGCATCCCTGTAAAGGAAACCAATTGATTGATTACTGGTGTAAGTGTGGGGACTGTAACACTGAGAAAATAATTGAGAAGGACAGAACAAAGTCAATTCACACATACATATCCTGCGTACCTTCCTTCTGCAAGGCAAATGGAAATAAACATTAGAAAGGTTAAAGTTGGCCTTTCTGTCAAGCAATTGAAGGACATATTTATATATAAAAAAAACGTAAAATAGCAATTTGTGTTTTGAGAATGTTCCCCAAATGTGTGCTTGGATCCAATGTGGAATATACACTGAAGGGTTTTGGGGAGCATACAATAATTTTCAGTAGTTTAACTGGAAAACTATGTCAGATAGCAACTTAAAATTTAAAAGCAAAGCAGATGAATTAATTTATTTGTTGACTCAAAATGGGCTATAGATAAATGAAGAGAGCAAAAATACAGCTTTTCATGCAGGAGCAAATGAGATGTGCCTCACTGCTAAAATGAAATGTGACCCAAACAAGCAGTTTGGAAAATAAGATTGTTTGTTGGGATTGCGTTTAAATATGCTTAAGAAAATAGCCATGCCTTGTGACAAATGTGAGGTGGTGTAGAATAATTTACTGAATACTGTTTTGTGGGAACATTTTGTAAATCATCATGTTAGATTTATTTTTCCCATTAAAATATAAAAAGCTCCTCACAATTTATATCCCTTAAGAGAATTATAAGTTATTGGTTTATTGCATTTCTTATATTTAACTTGAAGCTTGTTTGGTTGTTGTATTTGACCTTGAATAATGAGAAAATAAACCTAAGATTAGAGTACTATTTTCTTTGTTTTATTACTTTCATTTTTTCCCCCTTTTGGGTAAATTAATGTATGTTTCTAGTGTGGGGACAAAATTTAGAGCAGGAGAATAAATCAACAGAAGGGAGACTGTCTTTTTTTTTTTTTTTTCTATCAATAAGCGTGTTTTTAGATAAATTCTAGCAGAAGACTAAATGACTTATTTTTGATAAGAGAAATAAAAATCAAGACCAGAAGTCTTTATTTTTTATTAATTAATATCCTTTGTATAAAAGTTTTAAAGATGTTTCTTTTTCAGGTAATTATATATTAAAATTCATCTACTGTTAAAATTAGGACAGTAGGTATTATTAGAGTTTAAATAATAGATGATATAAAGTGTATTCTTATAGAGTTTCCTTCTAAGCCCTAAGTAAAGTTACCTAGTCTACCTTTCTGGCAGAATTGGTTGATTAGCTTAGCATGTTCCTCATAGTGAGGGAGAAAACCTCAGCTCAAACTTTCATCAGTTCCACTCTCATTTTTCTAGCCTCAATTTCCTCTTGGTAAAAATGTATACGTTTTCATACTTCTGATGATAGCTATAAAATGTGCTGCTCAGTAAGATAAGACTGTAGGATTTACCATAATTTGTGTGTCTTATGGATTTTGTCCGCACTTTTGTTCAGAACTGTGAAGGAAAATTGGCCTGAACGATTTGACAGGGAAGACTCAGTTGAAGACTCTTGCAGTGGCCGGGGGAGGGAGATGGAACTCAACTCTGCTCAAACAAAAGTCTGGAGGAAATTGTAAGCCGTGTAATGAGCTAGTGAAAAACTAGTGAGAGATGTATAGAGTAGTGAGGAGGTTGGTCAGAGTGACTAGGCCAATTATTTGCAATTTGGTGATTATGGCTTCTAACTGGAGCACTGTCTTTCTGGCTGAAAATAGTTCAAAGGGGTGACTTCCATGTCTTCCAGAGAGGCATTCTGGGTCATCAGAATGGCAAGAGGCTGGGAGAAGATTTATTATCTCAAAGGGGCAGAGAAAGAATACAAAATAGCAAGTAAGAGAACTCTTGTCACTTTTCTAAAGTGAAAAGAGAAGTCAGAGGCTTGTGAAAATGAGTGTAAGTCATGTCCAACTCTTTGCCACTCCATTGACTGTAGACCCTAGGTGACTCTATCCATGAAATGCTCCAGTCAAGAATACTGGAGTAAGGTGCCATTCCCTTCTCTAGTGGATCTTCCCGACCCAGGGATTGACTGACTCTCCTGCATTGCCAGCAGATTCTTTACTGTCTGAGGCACCTTATAGTCAGAAGGAAACCTGTCTCAAGTTGAGTCAAATTTGGAAAACTCAGCAGTGGCCACAGGACTGGAAAAGGTCAGTTTTCATTCCAAGCCCAAAGACAGGCAAAGCCAAAGAATACTCAAACTACCGCACAATTGCACTTATCTCACACGCTAGTAAAGTAATGCTCAAAATTCTCCAAGCCAGGCTTCAGCAATATGTGAACCATGAACTTCCAGATGTTCAAGCTGGTTTTGGAAAAGGCAGAGGAACCAGGGATCAAATTGCCAACATCCGCTGGATCATAGAAAAAGCAAGCGAGTTCCAGAAAAACATCTATTTCTGCTTTATTGATTATGCCAAAGCCTTTGACTGTGTGGATCACAATAAACTGTGGAAAATTCTGAGAGAGATGGGAATACCAGACCACCTCACCTGCCTCTTGAGAAACCTATATGCAGGTCAAGAAGCAACAGTTAGAACTGGACATGGAACAACAGACTGTTCCAAATAGGAAAAGGAGTATGTCAAGGCTGCATATTGTCACCCTGCTTATTTAACTTCTATCCAGAGTACATCATGAGAAATGCTGGGCTGGAAGAAGCACAAGCTGGAATCAAGATTGCTGGGAGAAATATCAATAACCTCAGATATGCAGATGACATCACCCTTATGGCAGAAAGTGAAGAGGAGCAAGAGCCTCTTGATGAAAGTGAAAGAGGAGAGTGAAAAAGTTGGCTTAAAGCTCAACATGCAGAAAACGAAGACCATGGCATCTGATCCCATCACTTCATGGGAAATAGATGGGGAAACAGTGGAAACAGTGTCAGACTTTATTTTTTGGGGCTCCAAAATCACTTCAGATGGTGATTACAGCCATGAAATTAAAAGACACTTACTCCTTGGAAGAAAAGTTATGACCAACCTAGATAGCATATTGAAAAGTAAAAACATTCTTTTGCCAACAAAGGTCTGTCTAGTTAAGGCTATGGTTTTTCCAGTGGTCATGTATGATTGTGAGAGTTGGACTGTGAAGAAGGCTGAGCGCTGAAGAATTGATGCTTTTGAACTCTGGTGTTGGAGAAGACTCTTGTGAGTCCCTTGGACTACAAGAAGATCCAACCAGTCCATTCTAAAGGAGATCAGCCCTTGGTGCTCTTTGGAAGGAATGATGCTAAAGCTGAAACTCCAGTACTTTGGCCACCTCATGTGAAGAGTTGACTCATTGGAAAATACTCTGATGCTGGGAGGGATTGCGGGCAGGAGGAGAAGGGGACGACAGAGGATGAGATGGCTGGATGGTGTCACCGACTCAATGGACATGGGTTTGAGTGAACTCTGGGAGTTGGTGATGGACAGGGAGGCCTGGCGTGCTGCGATTCATCAAGATGCAAAGAGTCAGACAAGACTAAGCGACTGAACTGAACTGAACTGAGGGATGCTTAAACCAAAACTAAAGTCAAGATCAGTTCATTGGCTATGCCTCCAGAGGTCATCAAAGAAAGTATTCTTTTTATGAAGACTGTTTCATTTCCAAGTACAGTTAGCCCTCAAACAACACAGGTTTGAGCTGTTCAGGGCCACTTCTATGCAGATATTTTTCAGTAAACTAAAGTACTACACAGTTCATGGTCGAATCTATGGATGTGAAAGTGTGAGTACAGAAGACTGTGTGCTAATCCCCTAACACTTAGGCCTATTAGCATCTTAAAACATGAAAATAGTTATATTGCTGCTATCATGGGTTCCTGGGCTTTTTCTGTATAATCTAAACATATAAAATAAAAGTCCTGTGGATGGAACTGTGCACCACTCCCAACCCCAATTAATATATTGCAGTTCTAACTCACAATGTGACTAATGCTAATAATACTGTATGTGGAGAAAGGGCTTGTAGGAGGTAATTAAAGTTAAATGAGGTCATGATGGTGCAATCTTAAACCTGTAGACTTGGTGTCCTTTATAAGAGAGATTTCTCTGTGTGTGTGTACTAAAGTACTACACAGTCCATGTGGGGACAAAGTGGGCAGCCATTTGCAAGCCAGGAAGAGAGGGACTCGTAGAATCTGACCATGCTGGCACTCTGATGTTGGACTGCCAGCCTCCACAATTGTGAAAAAATAAGTGTCTATTGTTTAAGCCACCCAGATCCTGATACTTTGTTACAACATGCTGAATGACTAGTACAACAATAAATATAATGAGGTAGAGATAGTTTGACATATTCTGAAGCTTGGTCTTAGGGGAAATTTACCTAATACCTTCAGGTTCAAAATAACTTTTTCTTTGCAGGAGGATTGATAGGGATTTTCAGTGACTGAGGGCTATAACCCACCTGCTAATTTTTCAGTTTTCTGCATGTATTTGTTAGACAGTGCATCATTTTTTTGGCACCACACATCACACCTGGGAATTAATTTAAAGTAAGGATAAAGGCAGCTAACAGTGGCTTTTGAATCAGGACCTACAAGAGAATCATTGGAATCCAGTCCTGCTTCTTGAATACCTCCATGTGGTAGAACTGGGATATTTCATACAAGTTCCTGAGTAACTGACTACCTTGGCTACCTTGTAAGAGCTTCTCTCCCTTCTTAAATTTACCATGTTTAACACATGTATTAGTTAGAATCAGTTTCAGCTGCATATAGCATAACAAAAGCATCTTCTAAATTTTTTCCACTAGCCATGAGTAAGTGGTGGTGGGGCTAGGGTTGAGAGATGAGAATGTAGACCCCATGTATTTAGTTTCTTCTTATTATCAATAAATTTCCATTAGATTGTGATCCCACTGGATGAAGGGACTGTGCCTCTCATTTACCTCTAGAGATTAACTTCTAAAATGGTGCCTGGGACATAATCTCAATATGCAAATGAATGAAATCATGAGTAAAAAGATTTGAATTTTGAAAAACAAATGCAGTTCCATTTTGTGTTCAATTTTGTAAAAGTCACAAAAAAGAAAAAGCCCACAAGCCTTCCCTTTTAGGTAATAGAGAACTATTGAATATTTTCAAGATAAGACATGATAAACATTTTTCATATTTATCACATATCTTGATATAAATGCTGAAAGATATAATTAGTAGAGAATGATTACTTAAAATTTTTTGATTTTGGAAACTTTTAAACTTTCATAGATTTTAAAATTTAGTTTTATTAAGAAAAAATAGATTATTTTTATAGAAATGGCTAAGAATAAGGTAAAAATACTTAGGCTAATAATAAAAGATATACAGCTATATGCATTGTTATTTTATTTTTTGGTTTTGAACAAAACTGAAGCCCCTTTCATGCATCAGTAACCATATTCTTACTTCTAACACAGAAATTAGTTTAGCCTTGTGTGCCTGTATGCTAAGTCACTTCAGTCGTGTCCGACTTTTTGCGATCTGATGGATTGTAGCCCTCCAGGCTCCTCTGTCCATGGGATTCTCCAGGCAAGAATACTGGAGTGAGTTGCCATGCCCTCCTGCAAGAGATCTTCCCCATCCAGAGATCGACCAGTATCTCCTGCATTGATAGGTGGCTTCTTTACCATTAGTGCCACCTGGGAAGCCTCATATAGGCATGATCAGTTATTTTTAAATTTGCAGCCCCTGCCCCTCTCTGGAGGCTGATGGGTGGGACTCAAAAATCCCAAGCTTTTAATCAGAGCTTGGTCTTTCTGGTGACCCCCATCCATTCAGGAGTCATCCAGGACCCTATTCAGAGTTGTGTCAATAGAACAAAGGATACTCTGAATACTCTTATCATGTAAAATTTTTACAAGGGTTTTAGAGCCCTGTGTGAAGAATGGATTCAAAGACACTATTAGAACAAGAGATTGTCCTAGTATTCTTTGCACTTAAGATGTTACAAGGGTTTCAGGGGTTCTGTGCCAGGAACCAAAGGCAAAAATCAATACATACATATTTTCTATTACCTCATAACCTGGAAAATATTTATTGTTTATAAGACAGGTTCACTACCACCCCGGACCCATGTACTTTCAAATCCTACCTTAGAGAAATAGGGGAAAGCATTTTATTGGAATGCTCTCACCTTCTCCAACCTGTATACACTTGCTTTGGGCCCATATCTACCATGTTTCCTCTTTATAGGAGAGAAAGAAGAGGATCTCTTTATGGAGTCAGTTCCTTCTCCTGTGCTCCAAATCCCAACACCTCATTCAGTGTCTGAGACCTTACGCATGGATTTTTCCTTTTCTATAATCGTACCTTCAGTTTCTCCCTTTCTGCCGGATTCTTGCTCATCAGCATGTGTACATATGTCAAAATATCTCTCATCTTTAAAAACTCTTCACAGATCCATATCCTCATCCAGTTAGCACTGCTAACAAACTCAAGAAACAAGGTTCTTCTTTTAGTCTCAATTACCCACTTATTTATACTGTTTCTGATTTAATATCAGTAGCTCTCAAACCTTGCTGACTGTTAGAATCATCTTAGGAGCTTTAGAAGAATTACTAATGACCAAATATCTCCCTCAGAGATTCTGATTTAATGCATGTGTAAGGAGTCTGATTCTGCAGTTTTTTAAAGTCATAAAGTGATTCTGATGTTCAGCCAGGTCTGAGATTCAATGCTTTAAATTCCATCTTCAGTTAATTTTCATCCACAGCTGTAGCTTTATTTTCTTTGTAACTAATATACGTCTATATTTTAGGTCTGGGGAACTTTTGGCATATAGTTATTGGAGTTTTTAGGAAATCTGAAATCTTGACCATGAAACACTTGACCATGAAACACTTGGCATGGTTCAGTGTAAAAAAATGAGGAGTGTTTTAGCTGTGGAGAGATGGGTCTAGCTGTCTTCTTCATGGATCATGTCCCAAGAGTCCAAACTTGGGCAGTGTTTGGAGTTCTACAATATGGAATACAGCTTGAAAACTTGTGACCTTAGAAGGAAGGAGCCTAAGAGGAAGGGAGAGCTCTAAGAAAGGAAAGAAACAAGATTTCAAGAGAGGAAATTACAGAGAAGAAAAAATTTTAAATATTTTTTCCTCTAAAACTTTGTTGCCTTTCTCCCTCAGTCCCTTTATATTTCTTAGGCTACCACATTATGAAAGGTTGGCAACCACAGAGGTAAAATGAGGCTGCTATAAACCTTTCTTGGAGCTTTAATCTGATTTCAGCAAGAAATCTGATGGGTTTATAGAGGGGAAAATGAATTACTGTGAATGAGTCTGATACAGTGTTCGACAGAAAGTGTGGGTTTGCCTTTCTTGAATAAATATCTATGGGCAACTTCTTCTGATGCTCTGGACAGTAAATTTTAAAATTCATAAGATGTATGTCTTCTATACATATCATAGAACAATAAACTTTCCTTTTCCGTATTCTTGTGAAGGATTCTTTGTCTTAAAGATTTTCACAGAATAAATAATGGAAGACAGGTAAGGGATTTTCAAAAATATGTATTAGATAACTTCTTTTACTTTAATGCAGTTTAATTACTATATTATGTTTGCAACATTGTTTTTCATAAGGCTGACCTTAGTGTCTTGAGAATGCCAGCTAATTAAATATGTTTACCCTAGTCACATGTTGTCCCTTAAACAGTACAAAACAAAGTCTTCCATGCTGTCTTGTCATTATGACACAAAATAATTCTGTTTTTTCAAAATCCCAAATCCTTTTTAAGAAGTATAGTTACTAAAAAAACAAAAATCAGAATTTTTTTTAGGTAAATGTTCTTCCACTAAAAGTTTTTTTCTGGAGAATTATTTTAGACTAAGGACAATGTTTTATTTAAACAGTAAGAGAGATTTTAACAGTTTTTATTTCTTTTTTTATGGTGTCAACTTCATTCTATAAGTGGTAATGTAACACGATGTTTACCTGTGATACAAAGTTTAATGTATAGATTATTTGACCTTAAATTCAATTGTAGTTAAAATTAATGATTATATATCTTGAAAATTGTGTTCAATTTGAACTTTTCATGTGTTATTTATGTTAAAATGCACTTCAAATGTTGTTAAAGTAAATGATTTAGAGTGAATCTCAACAGTCTTAGGAACAGTAAGTGCTCTTCCTTGAAAATACTCATGAAAAATTTCATGTCATTCTAGTGTTTAATTTTAGTTTGCTTGTCTAACCCCATCTTAACTAAACAAGGAGTCTAATTTGCTTATTTAATTGTTTAATTATGACTTTGCTGGCGTTTCTGTGTTGACATGTCTTATAAAATTCTGACTACCAACTGAATTGAAATACATGCCCCCATATATTTTAATGTTCTCATATATTTCTCTGTATTAATGTTTTCTTCAGTTCTTAGCATTTAACTATAAAACATTTAATAAGATTTAGAGGAGAGACCATAATCCTGAGAACACAGTTTTCTCTGTTATTACTCTTGAGTAGGCAGCTGCATGTCAACACTCCTGACCTCAGAAGGCCTCAGCCGTCCTCCTCCTGCTCTATTTCCCTTTTCTTGCTACCCCCCACCCCCACATTTTCTTCTAAATTAAACTGTCATGAGTATTATTACAACCTTTGAATCCTTCATGGCTTTTTCCACAACACTTTTAATAATATGAATTCCTCCTTTGTCAGCAAAATTTTCACAATTAAGACACAGATGCTTTGAAAGCTCTCTAAGCAATCTTCTAAAACAAAGCCTGACTTTAAAGTAGTTTATATTTGCACACACTGGATATAAATATATATAAATATATTTGTTATAAGCCAGATTTGCCCAAATGCTGTTCTCATTTCTCAGTATGTAACTTTCCATTTTGCACAGAATAGACAATTTCTAGTAATTTAGGGATCATTAATATGATTTTGAATATAATATGTAGCTATGACTGTTTTTCAAATATGTTGTTTTAGTTTATGATGGTTGACTATCAACTAATTGAATAAGTGCCTGAGGGCATCCTTCTCCAACAAACACAAGGGGAAAAAGAAAAAGATGAAATAAAAAAGAGGATGTTGACGTTTTATGAACAAGTTATGAATACATGATTTCAGTACAACTGTGTATAGTAAAACTTGAATAGATGCTAAGAATAATTTTATTGTTGTTTTTTATGTTACTGTGTTTTTAAAAGAAATGTGGAGGAACAAGCTAAGGTTATTGTGTGTCTAGTTATAGATCTTTTCTAGTTGTCCTGTTTCCTGATTTTAGGAAGACAAAACTCTGTAAGCTTTATCTTCATAATCTTTTTGTGACCTATGTGCACCAAACTGAATACTTTCTGCTTATTTTCTAGCTCTCAAGTCACTCTGGTTTCAATAATAAAACAAAAACTTGAAGCAGAAAACTTATTGGTAGCTTCTTACAAATCTTGGTTGTAAGTTTGACTCTGGTTGTTGTTGCCTTTATTGCTCATGATCCATGGAAAATCTTTTAAAATGATACATAATATACTTTATTAATGTATATTTGAGTCATTCTCTTCTTTCGTGCTAATAGTTTACTATTTTGTTTTATCATATGTTAATCCAAAGTATGTTAATAATTATAATAAAAATTAAGGTGATGGAAAAATTAGATGAAAAGTCATTGATAGAGTTACATACTAAATTTCATCTTAAGTTTATTTTTTAAACTGGAAATTTACATCGAGCATTTAAAACTTTGGTTAGCTACATACATTATACTGGGAAATATTTTGTCCCATACTAAAATGAGAGAGAATGAGAATATTTAACTTAAAAAATAAAGTGTTTTACTTCTTTTATTTCAGTATTTCTTGTGTTCCACCTCAAAACATATTATTACTATTAATTTAGAAGATCAGACAAAGCATCTTAGACAAAAATTTACAAGTGTTTTGCATTTAAATTAGTAAAAATTAAATTTCATGATTTTTAAAAAGGAAATTCTAGCTATATTCATTTGGGAAAAAAGTGCATGAAGACTAATGATTTTAAGGTATATCTAATTATAATCTGGGCAAGGAATTAGAATTCTCTTTGTGATGTAATAAACCACTTATTTTTGTAATCTTCAATATAAAGGAGAATTTTTCTCCTGATATTTATTGTGGGCCTAAAAATACTAGTTCTTAGAATGTGACATCACTTGGCCAATTAAAAATGTCAGCCATACCTAGCTGTGAGAGTACTATATTTATAATTTGTTTTAATTGAGTATAGTTGAATTATTGTATTAGTTCTGTCCAGTTCTATGCGACCCCATGGACTGTGGCCTGCCAGGCTTATCTGTCTATGGAATTCACCAGGCAAGAATACTGTAGTGGGTTGCCATTCCCTTCTCAAGGGATCTTCCCAATCCAAGGATAGAACCCAGGTCTCCTGCATTGGAGGCAGATTCTTTACTGTCTGAGACACAAGTTTCAGGGGTACAACATTGTGCTACCTTATATAAACTTATTATAAAATATCGACTATATTCCCTGTGCTGTAATATATCTTTTAGCTTATTTTATACTCGTTTGTTCAGTTTAATCCTCTACAATCTTGCCCCTCTCATCCTTCCTCTCCCCACTGGTAACTACTAGCTCATTTTCTGTATCTGTGAGTCAGTTTCATTATGTTCATTCATATTATTTTTCAGATTCCACATATAAGTGTTCAGTTCAGTTCAGTTCAGTTCAGTTCAGTCGCTCAGTCGTGTCCGACTCTTTGCGACCCCATGAGTCGCAGCACGCCAGGCCTCCCTGTCCATCACCAACTCCCGGAGTTCACTCAGACTCACGTCCATCGAGTCAGTGATGCCATCCAGCCATCTCATCCTCTGTCGTCTCCTCCTCCTGCCCTCAATCCCTCCCAGCATCAGAGTCTTTTCCAATGAGTCAACTCTACGCATGAGGTGGCCAAAGTACTGGAGTTTCAGCTTTAGCATCATTCCTTCCAAAGAAATCCCAGGGTTGATCTCCTTCAGAATGGATTGGTTGATCTCCTTGCAGTGTTAACATATAGTATTTATCTTTGTCTGATTTATTTCACTAAGCATAGTACCTTCTAGGTCTACTCATGCCGTCACCAACGGCAAAATGCAATTTCTTTTTTATGATTGAGTAGTATTCCATTGTGTGTGTGTATACCACATCATCTTTGTCCATTCATCTGTTGATGAACACTTAGGTTGTTTCCATATCTTGGCTATTGAAAATAATGTTGCTATGAACATCAGGGTGCATGTGTCTTTCCAAATTAGTGTTTTTGTTTTCTTCAGATATATGCCCAGGAGAGGAATTGCTGGATCAGATGGTAGTTCTATTTTTAGTTTTTGAGGAGCTTCCATACTATTTTCCACAGTGACTGCACCAATTTACATTCCCACCAACTATATTTATAAAATCATATACAAAGAAATATAACTGTACTCTTCTTTTTGGATCTCCCAGAGGAAAACATCAGGCCAGAAACCATACCACACTTGACTATAAATGACTGGGTGTAAGACCAACTTTCCTTAATAATTGTAAGAATTAAGATTTGCATTTGATGGCACAGAAGAATCTCTATCTTAGAATGCATTGTACTTCTGCTACAGCATAAATTCATACTCTGTGATAGGCAGTTGTCTTATTGCATTGTTCCCATAAGAATTCTACTGTGAGTCATTTAGTAACAAGAAAGATAAATTAACAGTTGTGTTTTTTTTTTAATGGAATGGTGGGACATGTGAGAAAGTTATGGAAACTTTGATATCATTTCCTGTAGCTTTATTCCTAAGATGTCTTGCGGTTTTTTACTTGTAGCCTTAGGAGAGTCCCGTCTTTAAGCATTCATGCTTTATCACTGAGGGAGAAAAGCATATATTAAGCAACCTTGTTCCCACTCTTTAGACATTTTTGTTGATTATCAGATATTTTATTTCATGTTAATATACGAGTGCATGCAGCTCTGTGGTTCACAGTATTCTCAAGAGGAACAAAGATCAAGTTAAAACAAAAGCGAGCATGGCTTCTTCCTGAGATACTTATAGGTAAAATGTTCAGTTTTGCAGTTCCTTTCTGTCCCCAAATGCCTTTTTCTTTACTCCATAAAAATATGGACATTCTAACTGAAACACAGTGTATCAAGTGATATCATCACTCTCAGACAGAAAAGAATTAGGCTGGCATAACTTTTGGAGAAGGAAATGGCAACCCACTCCAGTGTTCTTGCCTGGAGAATCCCAGGGACGGCGGAGCCTGGTGGGCTGCCGTCTATGGGGTCGCACAGAGTCGACACGACTGAAGCGACTGAGCAGCAGTAACAGCAACTTTTGAACAAGAGAAAGCATTTAAAGTCCACAGTAGTCCTTTGTACTCACAAGCAGCATTCGAATTATAAAAGCCTGGGGTGAGCATGGCTACATGTTACTGATGAGCTCAGCATCACTTTTTAAGATTCACTGTAATCAGGTAGATTTGACCGTTTTGTAACTACAGATTAAATGCTCATCTCACTCCTTCCCCATCCTCACCAACAGAGAAATCTAGAGAGTGAAATATATCAGCTCAAGTCCATCAACCCTGCTGAGAGAAATATCTTGCAGTTCTCACTGTGAATTAGTAGCATATTTGTACAGAGAAGACAGCAGGCTTTATCACACAAGATGGGTACTCATTCTATTTCTGATTAACTCGAGTGTTTCTGCGTTATTAGATACAAATCATCAGTAATTTAAATTGTCCCACAAACTAACAAGGAAATGAGATCTCTGTGCCTTTAGAAACATCACAATGGCTTATGAAGTTAGATAAGTAAAATTTTAGCAGAGATTCCTGAATATTTTAAACTCTGAGTGCTGCATTTGCTGTTTTTTTTGTAATGAGTGCATAAGTACAAGACTGTGCATTTACTTAAACATTCAGAATTTATAGAATCTCTTAAATGCAGTCAATGTTGTGTTAGGTATTAAGGATATAGCTCTTTGTCAAGATAAGATCAGTTTCTTCAACAAAAAAGTAAAATACAGTTGAATTAAAATTGAAAACAAGTAAAAATATTTACTTTTTATTTAACGGAAAAGAAAGAACTTAGGACTGACAAAATAGCCAAGAAAAGCAGCTGCAAAAACATTGTCATCAGGGAGAAGGAAAAGTATTACTCACTCTCCCACTTCAGGAAAAAACAGCACTCGGCAGGTGTCAGGGTATTCAATCTGGCCAGACAGTGAGTGCAAAGAGAAAATAAATGGGAACTGTTTAAGTCAAGTTAAAAAAATACTCCAAGAGAATATTTAATTGGAGGCCAAAAGCCTACAGTTCTACATGCTTGTAAACAGTGTGTTCAAGCAAACTCCTTCTAATTAATGTATACTTTGAAGACTCACCACTCTTTTGATTATATAGAGTAGCTTAATGTATTTCTCTCTGATGGTTAAAATAGCTAACTTTACTTTAATTATGACATACTTTATTTCTGTATCTTAACTGAATACCAGAAGGTATTTATAAGGTAATCATCTACCAATCATCAGTAACGAGGTAGTAAGTATGCTTGTGTGAATGGTGTAGTTGGGAGTTCTTTGTCTTTTCCATTATGTCTGTTAACATTCATAGAGATTATTTTTTATTACTGAAAAAATAATTGGTCATTTATTAATGGCAGTTTATTTCAAAATGAACGTTTTGCAGCCAAGTAAGGCATATACGGCAGTTAGAAGTTATAATTTAAAATATTAACCATTAATGCAGTTTTATATACTGTACATTTGTTTTATGTCTCCTGTGATTGTGAAATAAAAATCTGCACAACTGTTTAAACGTGATGAAATATAGAGACATACAAAAGTGAAATTAAAGGCCAATTTGGATTCTAGGACGTAGAGTCATTGTGACTTTTTTGGAGAGCTTCCTTGCAGATTTAACCCAACATATACAAGCATTAAAACACTTAAAAACATACTTGGTATCCATTAGCATATGTAAGATTCATCTGTGAACAGCTTATCCTGGAAGTCTTAGCTCTCTTTACTTTTCTATTTCCCTATTACCACTGGCAATATTGTGATATCCCAGGCAAGCGTTTTTGAAATAGTGTTTTCACATCGTTTTTGTTTTACCTTGTGTGTGTAACACACTATTGTTTGTCACTTTTTCTTTACACTTAGAAATTTTCAAGCATCTAAAAAAATGGAGGAATGGAATAATCTCTTCTAATAGCTTTGTGTAGGTATGTGTGAATATTGTAAAGAAAACTTTAGATGTTTTTGTACCCATAAATATTGATACCTCATATAAATATCTCTACCAGAGGATTTTGAAAATATAACCCTTATATGTAACAATAAAATAGTTTCTTAATGTTAAATCCATACTTTTCCCTAGTCATCTCAGAAATGGCTCTTTACTGTTGGTTTGTTCCAATTTAGGTCCAGAGTCTAAACGATACATTCAGTTGGTGTGACCTTCCCTTTTTTCATGCCATTTATTTGTGCATGAACTGTGAGAGATGGTTCCAACAGTGAGTTGTCCCACCTCTGAATGGGAATTACAGCTGGAAGTGCCATAAACTTCAGTCATTCACCAAGTTGAGAACACTGTGTGACTGATTATATAGTTAAAACCCATGCCCTGCAGCTACTTAGAGCTCTAGAGCCCAGGAGCCACAACTGCTGAGCCCACACACTGCAGCTACTGATGGCTGTGTAGCTAGAGCCTGTGCTCTGCAACAAGAGGAACCACCATGAGAAGCCCACACACTGCAGCGAAGAGCGGCCCCCACTCACTGCACTGAGAGAAAGCCCACACAGCTGCGAAGACTCAGTGCAACCAAGTAAATGAATAGAAATTCTGAAAAAGATATAGAAGATTGTGACTTTGCAGTGGGAAAGACTTCCTAATAGAACCATTGAAGCACAAACTACAATGAGAAAAAATACTAAGACATTTGATTGCATCAAAGTCATGGTTTTATTCAAGCCCAAAAAAGTTAAATTGGGAGAAGATACCTGCAGCATCCAAGCCAATAAGAGATTGTTATGGAATGTTCTCTCCAATTTATATTGAAATTGACATTCCCAGTGTGATAGCATTTGGAAGGTAATTGTGTTTAGATTAGGTCTTGAAGCAGGGGACGCTGCTGATGGGGTTAGTGTTCTCATAAGAAGAGGAAGAGAAGCCAGAAGTGCTCTCACTATCATGTGAGGACCCAGGGAGAAGGCCTTCACCAGAACTGGGTCTTACTGGCACCCTGATCTTGGACTTGAAAACCTCTAGCACTATGAGAAATGTCTGTTGCTTAAGACACCGAGTCTATGGTATATTGTAATAGTAGCCCATACTGAGTAAGACATGGATAAATCTGAAAAAGTTTTGAGAGCACTAATTTACATTAGCAAGAGAAAACAGGTAACACAGAAGAAAGCAATGTAAATAAATAGGTAGTACACAGAAAATGGCTAACAAATATGTAATGATTGGTGAATATAAGCTAATCAGTAATGAAAAAATTACAAACTGATATACTACTCTATATGGAATATATTTTTAAACATTAGAAAATTGAATTATTAGACTGTTTAGGAAATAGGGGATACAAGTTCTTGTGTAGTTTCGATTGATATATAAACTAACAATAGGCTCTCTGGAAGGTAATTTGAAGGTTTTGTGAAATTAAGCATGCTAAAATTCCAGGATATCGCAATTGTATTCTTAGTGCTTACAGGGAGGAGAATTTCTCAATAGATCTATAGGGGAGCTAGTGTAAATAGATTTAGAACATTGCTTGTGCGGTCAGTTCGGTTCAGTTCAGTCGCTCAGACATGTCCGACTCGTCACGACATCATGAACCGCAGCACACCAGGCAGCCTTGTCTGTCACCTCCCGGAGACCACCCAAACCCATCTCCATTGAGTCGGTGATGCCATCCAACCATCTCATCCTCTGTCGTCCCCGTCTCCTCCTGCCCTCAATCTTTCCCAGCATCAGGCTCTTGTCCAATGAGTCAGCTCTTCGCATCAGGTGGCCAGAGTATTGGAGTTTCAGCGTCAACATCAGTCCTTCCAATGAACACCCAGGACTGATCTCCTTCAGAATGGACTGGTTGGATCTCCTTGCAGTCCAAGGGACTCTCAAGCGTCTTCTCCAACACCACAGTTCAAAAGCATCAATTCTTCAGCACTCAGCTTTCTTCACAGTCCAACTTTCACATCCATACATGACTACTGGAAAAACCATAGCCTTGACTACACGGACCTTTGTTGGCAATGTAATGTCTCTGCTTTTTAATATGCTGTCCTAGGTTGGTCATAACTTTCCTTCCAAAGAGTAAGTGTCTTTTAATTTCGTGGCTGCAGTGACCATCTGCAGTGATTTTGGAGCCCAGAAAAATAAAGTCAGCCATTGTTTCCACTGTTTCCCCATCTATTTGCCATGAAGTGTTGGGACTAGATGCCATGATCTTAGTTTTCTGAATGTTGAGCTTTAAGCCAACTTTTTCACTCTCCTCTTTCACTTTCTTCAAGAGGCTCTTTAGTTCTTCTTCACTGTCTGCCATAACCATGACAGTGAAGTGAAGTCACTCAGTCGTCTCCGACTCTTTGCTACCCCATAGACTGTAGCCTACCAGGCTCCTCTGTCCATGGGATTTTCCAGGCAATAGTACTGGAGTGGGTTGCCATTTCCTTCTCCAGGGGATCTTCCCAACCCAGGGCTTGAACCCAGATCTCCTGCATTGTAGACAGACACTTTACCATCTGAGCCACCAGGGAAGTCCACAAGCTCCTTAGACACTGCTAAGTCTGGTCTTGGACCATATTTTCTACCACATTCAGCCAAGGTGAATTCATGTGATAAGGTGCACACAGCTCATAAAGAAATGGCTAGAAAAAGGTGAAATTGTTTTCATGTTCCCATCAGTAAAAAGCTCTGTAACACAACAAGCACTGTACTTAAAAGTTTTGACTCAGTCAAAAACTAATACACAGATTTGATGCTGTATAAAAATTAACCTGGAATGTAATCATTGATTCAGTTTTCTTTTTATTCTGAAAAATTAAAAGAAGAAAAAAAATCACTGCTTTTCCTTAATTAAGCAGATACTTTGTGGATAAGGGTAGTGTCATCTGCATATCTGAGGTTATTGATATTTCTCCCGGCAATCTTGATTCCAGCTTGTGCCTCCTCCAGCCCAGTGTTTCTCATGATGTACTCTGCATAGAAGTTAAATAAGCAGGGTGACTAAATACAGCCTTGACGTACTCCTTTTCCTTTTTGGAACCACTGTGCTGTTCCACGTCCATTTCTAGCTGTTGCTTCCTGACCTGCATATAGGTTTCTCAAGAGGCAGGTCAGGTGGTCTGGTATTCCCATCTCTTTCAGAATTTTCCACAATTTGTTGTGATCCACACAGTCAAAAGCTTTGGCATAGTCAATAAAGCAGAAATAGATGTTTTTCTGGAACTCTCTTGCTTTTTCAGTGACCCAATGGATGTTGGCAATTTGATCTCTGGTTCCTCTGCCTTTTCTAAAACCAGCTTGAGCATCTGGAAGTTCACGGTTCATGTATTGCTGAAGTCTGGCTTGGAGAATTTTGAGCATTACTTTACTAGTGTGTGAGATGAGTGCAATTGTGCAGTAGTTTGAGCATTCTTTGGCATTGCCTTTCTTTGGGATTGGAATGAAGACTGACCTTTTTCAGTCCTGTGGCCACTGCTGAGTTTTCCAAATTTGCTGGCATATTGAGTGCAGCACTTTCACAGCATCATCTTTCAGGATTTGAAATAGCTCAACTGGAATTCCATCACCTCCACTAGCTTTGTTTGTATTGATGCTTCCTAAGGCCCACTTGACTTCACATTCCAGGATGTCTGGCTCTAGGTGAGTGATCACACCATCATGATTTTCTGGGTCGTGAAGATCTTTTTTGTACAGTTCTTCTCTGTATTCTTGTCACCTCTTTGTGATACCTTCTGCTTCTGTTTAGTCCATACCATTTCTGTCCTTTATTGAGCCCATCTTTGCATAAAATATTCCCTTGGTATCTCTAATTTTCATGAAGAGATCTCTAGTCTTTCCCATTCTATTGTTTTCCTCTATTTCTTTGCATTGATCGCTGAGGAAGGCTTTCTTATCTCTGCTTGCTGTTCTTTGGAACTCTGCATTCAAATGCTTATATCTTTCCTTTCCCCCTTTGCTTTTTGCTTCCCTTCTTTTCACAGCTATTTGTTAGGCCTCCTCAGACAGCCATTTTGCTTTTTTACGTTTCTTATTCTTGGGGATGGTCTTGATTCCTGTCTCCATCCATAGTTCATCAGGTACTCTGTCTATCAGATCTAGTCCCTTAAATCTACCTGAATCGTATAGTGGTTTTCTCCGCCTTCTTCAATTTCAGTCTGAATTTGACAATAAGGAGTTCATGATCTGAGCCACAGTCAGCTCCTGGTCTTGTTTTTGCTGACTGTATAGAGCTTCTCTATCGTTGGCTGCAAAGAATAGAATCAGTCTGATTTTGGTGTTGACCATCTGGTGATGTCCATGTGTAGAGTCTTCTCTTGTGTTGTTCAAAGAGAGTGTTTGCTATGACCAGTGAGTTCTCTTGGCAGAACTCTATAAGCCTTTGCCCTGCTTCATTGTGTACTCCAAGGCCAAATTTGCCTATGACTCCAGGTATTTCTTAACTTCCTACTTTTGCATTCAAGTCCACTATAATGAAAAGGACATCTTTTGGGGGTGTTAGTTCTAGAAGGTCTTGTAGGTCTTCACAGAATCGTTCAACCTCAGCTTCTTCAACATTACTGGCTGGGGTATAGACTTGGATGACCGTGATATTGAATAGTTTGCCCTGGAAATGAACAGAGATCATTCTGTTGTTTTTGAGATTGCATCCAAGTACTGCATTTTGGATTCTTTTTTTGACTGTGATGGCTACTCCATTTCTTCTAAGGGATTCTTTCCCACAGTAGTAGATATAATGGTCATCTGAGTTAAATTCACCCATTCCAGGCCATCTTAGTTCGCTGGTTCCTAGAATGTCAATGTTCACTCTTGCCATCTCCTGTTTGACCAATTCCAATTTACCTTGATTCATGGACCTAACATTCCAGGTTTCTATGCAATATTGCTCTTTACGGCACTGAACCTTGCTTCTATCACCAGTCCCATCCACAACTGGGTGTTGTTTCTGGTTTGGTCAATCCTTTCATTCTTTCTGGAGTTATTTCTCCACTGATCTGGAACATATTGGGTACCTATCACCTCGGGAGTTCATCTTTCAGTGTCCTATCTTTTTACCTTTTCATACTGTTCATGGGGTTCTCAAGGCAAGAATACTGAAGTGGTTTGCCATTCCCTTTTCCAGTGGACCACATTCTGTCAGACTTCTCTACCATGACCCATCCCATCTTGGGTGGCCCTACACGGCATGGCTTAGTTTCATTGAGTTAGACAAGGCTGTGGTCCATGTGATCAGATTGGCTAGTTATCTGTGATTGTGGTTTCAGTCTGTCTGCCCTCTAATGCTGGACAAGGAAATGGCAACCCACTCCATTACTCTTGCCTGGAAAATCCCGTGGATGGAGGAGCCTGGTGGGTTACAGTCCATGGGGTCACAAAGAGTCAGACATGACTGAGCGACTTTACTTTCTCTTTTCACTTTCATGCATTGGAGAAGGAAATGGCAACCCACTCCAGTGTTCTTGCCTGGAGAGTCCTGGGGACGGGGAGCCTGGTGGGCTGCCATCTATGGAGTTGCACAGAGTTGGACACAACCGAAGCGACTTAGCAGCAGCAGCAGCCCTCTGATGCCCTCTCTCAGTGCCTACTGTCTTACTTGGGTTTCTCTTCCCTTGGATGTGGGGTATCTCTTCACGGCTGCTTCAGCAAAGCATAGCCACTGCTCCTTACTTTGGATGTGTATCTCCTCTTAGCCGTGCTTGTGCGCCCTCACAACCGCCCATGCTTGTGTGCTGTCAGAAAGAGACAAAATAGGTATCATCACTATGAGAATAGATAAGAAGTGACAGAAGTAACTGTGCAGAAGAGAGTTGTAAAGAACTAGATGCATCCTGATTTTATGAGTTGATTTTTAAACATCAGTCTTAAATGGAGCAGGGGGAAGTGCAGAACCATCCCTTTTATATATATATAAATGCTTACATGCACCAAATAATATATGTTTTTTAAAAGACAAATACTTCTCAAAATACACATAATAAATATTAAAGTGACTGCTTATGGTAGATAGTGAGATAAAAAAATGAACTAGAACTGGAATTTAAATGGGAAGGACCTTGGGTTGCAAAGAGTTGGACACAACTGAGCGACTTCACTTTTCACTTACTTTCGTACCAACTAATGATTAACATAACATGACACGACATAAAGAATATGAGTCATTCATTTATATGCTTCTGAAATTCAAAGAAAAGTCACAGCATCTCAGAGGCAATAACATAGGACCCTGGAAGGGGAGAAATTTGAGTGCTAATTATTTAGCCCGAAAGACCCTCTCACATTCCAATAAATTAGTGAAATCAAAGCAATAAAGAGAAATACATACCTGGATCTATCTTGTCAAGTTTGTTTTTACGTTAAGAAAAAGTGTGGGGGAGATTAGTAGTTTTATTGGGGGGGGGTGGTATTTATGTGTATATAAAGAACACATGAAGACCTAGCAAGATGCTTAATATTATGTACAGTGTCAAAAGTGTGTTATAATCTGTTTCTGTTTGAAAAGGGAATGGGAGTTGGAGATAAAAACACAAAATCTTACATTTCAAGTACATTTAAGGAGGTGTACTAAAATACAGCCAGGCATCATTTCTAAGAGGTTGAAATAGTTTAGTTCAGTCACTCAGCCATGTCCAACCTCTTTGCCATCCCATGGACTACAGCACACCAGCCTTCCCTGTCTATCACCAATTCCAGGAGATTGCTCAAACTCTTGTCCATCGAGTCGGTGATGCCATTCAACCATCTCATTCTCTGTCATCCCCTTCCCCTCCTGCCTTCAATCTTTCCCAGCATCAGGATCTTTTCCAGTGAGTTCATTCTTCACATCAGGTGGCCAAAGTACTGGAGTTTCAGCTTCAGCATCAGTCTTTCCTGTGAATATTCAGGACTGATTTCCTTTAGGATGTCCTGGTTGGATCTCCTTGCAGTTCAAGGGACTCTCAACAGTCTTCTCCAACACCATAGTTCAAAAGCATCAATTCTTCGGTGCTCAGCTTTCTTTGGAGAAGGCGATGGCAGCCCACTCTAGTACTCTGGCCTGGCAAATCCCATGGATGGAAGAGCCTGGTAGGCTGCAGTCCATGGGGTTGTGAAGAATCAGACACGACTGAGCGACTTCCCTTTCACTTTCACTTTCATGCATTGGAAAAGGAAATGGCAACCCACTCCAGTGTTCTTGCCTGGAGAATTCTAGGGACGGGGGAGCCTGGTGGGCTGCCGTCTGTGGGGTCACACAGAGTCGGACACGACTGGAAGTGACTTAGCAGGCAGGCAGGCAGCTTTCTTTACAGTCAAACTCTCACATCCATACATGACTACTTTGACTAGACGGACCTTTGTTGGCGAAGTAATGTCTCTGCTTTTTAATATGCCGTCTAAATTGGCCATAGCTTTTCTTCCAAGGAACAAGAGTCTTTTAATTTCATGGCTTCAGTCACCATCTGCAGTGATTTTAGAGCACACCCCCCGCCCCCAAATAAAGTCTCTCACTGTTTCCCCATCTATTTGCCATGAAGTGATGGGACTAGATGCCTTGATCTTCGTTCTCTGAATGTTGAATTTTAAGCCAACTTTTTCACTCTCCTCTTTCACTTTCATCAAGAGGCTCTTTAGTTCTTCTTCACTTTCTGCCATAAGGGTGCTATCATCTGCATATCTGAGGTTATTGATATTTCTCCTAGCAGTTTTGATTCCAGCTAGTCTTCATCCAACCTGGCGTATTACATGATGTATTGTGCGTATAAGGTAAATAAGCAGGTTGACAATATACAGCCTTGACGTACTCCTTTCCCAGTTTGGAACCAGTCTGTTGTTCCATGTCCAGTTCTAACTGTTGCTTCCTGACCTGCATACAAATTTCTCAGAAGGCAGGTAAGGTGGTCTGGTATTCCTATCTCTTTATGAATTTTCCACAGTTTTTTGTGATCCACACAGTCAAAGGCTTTGGTGTAGTCAATAAACCAGAAATATATGTTTTTCTGGAACTCTCTTGCTTTTTTGATGATGCAATTTGATCTCTGGTTCCTCTGCCTTTTCTAAATCCAGCTTGAACATGTGGAAGTTCATAGTTCATGTACTGCTGAAGCCTGGCTTGGAGAATTTTGAGAATTGCTTTGCTAGCAAGGGAGATGAGTGCAATTGTGCAGTAGTTTGAACATTCTTTGGCATTGCCTTTCTTTGGGATTGGAATGAAAACTGACCTTTTCCAGTCCTGTGGCCACTGCTGAGTTTTCCAAATTTGCTGGTATATTGAATGCAGCACTTTCACAGCATCATCTTTTAGGATTTGAAATAGCTCTACTGGAATTCCATACCTCTACTAGCTTTGTTCATAGTGATGCTTTCTAAGGCCTACTTGAGTTTGCATTCCAGGATGTCTGGCTCTAGGTGAGTGACCACACCATCCTGGTTATCTGGGTCATGAAGATCTTTTTTGTCTAGTTCTTCTGTGTATTCCTACCACCTCTTCTTAATACCTTCTGCTTCTGTTAGGTCCCTACCATTTTGTCCTTTATTGTGCTCATGTTTGTGTGAAAAATTCCCTTGGTATATCTGTTTTTCTTGAAGAGATCTCTAGTCTTCCCCATTCTTTTGTTTTCCTCTATTTCTTTGCATTGATTACTGAGGAAGACTTTCTTGTCTCTGCTTACTATACTTTGGTACTCTGCATTCAAATGGGTATCTTTCCTTTTCTCCTTTGCTTTTTGCTTCCCTTATTTTCACAGTGACTTGTAAGGCCTCCTCAGACAACCATTTAGCCTTTTTACATTTATTTTTCTTGGGGATGGTCTTGATCACTGTCTCCTTTAAAATGTCATGAACCTCCATCCACATGTCTTCAGGCACTTTGTCTATCATATCTAATCCCTTGAATCTATTTATCACTTCCACTGTATAATCATAAGGGATTTGATTTAGGTTTTACCTGAATGGTCTAGTGGATTTCCATACTTTCTTCAATTTATGCCTGAATTTTTCAGTAAGGAGTTCTTGTTTTTGCTGATTGTATAGAGCTTCTCCATCTTTGGCTGCAAAGAATATAATCAGTCTGATTTTGGTATTCACCATCTGGTGATGTTCATGTGTAGATTTTTCTCTTGTGTTGTTAGAAGAGGGTGTTTGCTATTATCAGTGCGTTCTCTTGGCAAAATTCTATTAGCCATTGCCCAGCTTATTTCATTTATTTTTATATGGATATTTTCATCTTCCAGATTTCTCACAATGTGTACATACTTCTTTTAAAACTAGAAGAAATATCTAATTTTAATATTAAATTCTTCATTGTTTAATCACTCAGTCATGTCCAATTCTTGCCACCCCATGGACTGTATACAGCCATGCTTCTCTGTCCATGCAATTTCCCAAGCAAGAATACTGGAGTGGGTTGCCATTTCCTTCTCAATTAAATACTTAATCATAACCTAAATAACAGTTTGCGAGATTCCTTGCTCAGGTAGGTAAAGCTAGTACAGTTAGAAAAATGACAGGAGAAATATGAAAATTACCCTAAGTATAAAACTGATATTGAGAGCCAATTCTTGCTAATTATATGGCCCAAGCATATACAGATATCACCAGACCAAGTGAAAGGAACTTAGGACAGTGGTTTCTCTTGGAGATTTAAATTTATAAACGGTTATTTTTCCTGTTGCAGCACATATTAGTTCTGACACACAGATTATTTTTAATATACTAAAGCTTGTGTTTCAATACCATGAGTGAATGGAACATCAAATTATACATTCTCGGCACTAGATCCCTTAAGGAATTTTCTTGAGTTCTGCTTTCTAAAACTGCTTTTAGAAGTTTTTATCTTATTAATTGCTCCTTTGAAGATAGTATAATGCCATATTAATTAATATGAAATTAATCATTTGAGCCTCAACATATACATCACTACTCCCGGGTTTTGTATTCTCTCTCCATTAATATCCACTGTACCTTTTGTGGTAATACTCCAATTCAGTTCAGTTCAGTCACTCAGTTGTGTCTGACTCTTGGTGACTCCATGAACTGCAGCACATCAGGCCTTCCTGTCGATCACCAACTCCCACAGTTTACTCAAACTTATGTCCATTGAGTTGGTGATGCCATCCAATCATCTCATCCTCTTTTGTCCCTTTCTCCTCCTGCCCTCAATCTTTCCCAGTCAGGGTCTTTTCAAATGAGTCATTTCTTCACATCAGGTGGCCAAAGTATTGGAGTTTCAGCTTCAGCATCAGTCTAATTAGATGGGAAAATTCTTTATTTGTGTTACTATTGTTGCTGGGGCAGCTGACATTACCAGAAACCTCTGAAGCCTAGGATTTTTCTTTCTTTCCTGGAGGTGCCTCAGGTCTGTGATGAACTGAGGTGATTCTGAGGGACTTAATATCAATGAATACATCTATATGGACAAACCATTTAGTATCTCTTTTTGGAAACACTTTTTCTCCATTCCAAAGAGTCCTTCCATGTTTAGTTCTACTTCACATTTATAACTTTAAGAGAATCAGAGGTATCAGAAGAAAACTGTGACAGTAATGGTTAAGTATACACATGAATTCTGGTTTCAAAAAACAAGAAGTAAAAAAGGATTGAATTCAGTGTGGTCAAGTGGTCTACTGAATTTTTGAGGATTGTCAATTGTTGAAATTGAGGATGTTACTATTAACCACATAGGTAACTAGTATTTCTCAGAATTGAAGCAAACTATAAAAGCAGGGTGATCTCTTAAAATTACCTCTCCTACCCTGGGGCTTGACATTCTTTTAAAAAGCTTAATTGCTAGAGTTTCACAATGACTTTTCTCTGTCTCCAGATGTTGCTTTAGAATATTTTCTTCTACATTCTGCATTATTATTCAGCTAGCTCCTTTGCTGTTGGCTTTGCCTGCCTTAGCTAACAAATGAGCTCAAGAATGAAACTGATACTGTGAACAAGAGCCTACTAATTAAATGGCCCAAGCATTTGCAGACCAAGAGAGAACTTAGGATAATGGTTTTTCTTAGAGGATTAGATTTACAAAGTGCTGCTTTCTTAGCACATTTGAGAATTAGGGCATTAGTGACTCTAATGCAGAAATTATTTTTAAAATACTAGAGTTTGTATTTCAATACCATGAAAAAAATCTTGTAAAAGATTTTTGTTGCATAAATGCTGCATACTGGGAAGGGTCTGCTAAAAGAAAAGTATGGTCCATGGACTCTTACCTGTTAACACTGAAACAATGTTATTTGAGTGTGTGAAACAGTGTTAATTGAGAGTAAGTGTTCAGACATTTTCATGGCAATTTGAGATTGTCATGATGTCTGATCATGTGGTCAGTGATGGTCATGTTGAACAAGGTATAAACCATTTAGGGCACTGTTGAACTTGAATGTTTAGTCACAGAGAACAGAAATTATATTCCAGTCACATTAGGGCATGTAATAGTTTAAGATTATTGACAAATACCACCTAGTAAAGTACAAAATTTGGAATCCACTCACAACTGTTATTTAAAGATGTAAATTTAATTAAAATACAGGCTAAATTGTTGAAACTGGCTTCTGATGAAATTTTGAAGATTAATTTGGAAAATAAACAGTATTATTTTAGATAGAAGTTAATAACCTAAGCTTGCTGAACTTGCTTTAAATGCTGTTCACTCCTTGCTATCAGCATGCCTGTGTGAGAATACTTTCAAATGCAAATGATATTTAACACTTAAAAGTATTTTATATATACATTACTGCACACAAATAGCTTTTTTGGCAATTCAATACAGATTAGAAAAATAAGCAAAAAGCAAGGATGTCACATAAAATATTTAAATATTTTTATATATGCTCTTTATTCAAATTGTGTGTATAGATATTTAGTATGGGGAATTACTGTTTCCTGTTAACTTTTAAATGCCAAAAAAAGTTTTAAGAGTCAGATGATTTTTTACATTAATCACCCATATGTATTAATATGTTTTATTTCTATTTTTTTAAATTGGAGTATAGTTCCTTTACTCCAGTTTATAGCCAAGGCTGTGTATTGTCACCCTGCTTATTTAACTTACATACAGAATATATCATGCGAAATGCTAGGCTAGATGAAGCACAAGCTGGAAACAAGATTGCCAGGAGAAATATCAATAACCTCAGACACGCAGATGATACCACCCTTATGGCAGAAAGCAAAGAAGAACTAAAGAGCCTCTTGATGAAAGAAGAGAGTGAAAAAGTTGGCTTAAAATTCAACATTCAAAAAACTAAGATCATGGCATCCAGTCCCATCACTTCATGGCAAATAGATGGGGAAACAGTGGAAACAGTGACAGACTTTGTTTTGGGGGGCTCCAAAATCACTGCAGATGGTGACTGCAGCCATGATATTAAAAGACTCTTCCTCCTTGAAAGAAAAGCTATGATCAACCTAGACAGCATATTAAAAAGCAGAGACATTACTTTGCCAACAAAGGTCCCTCTAGTCACAGCTATGGTTTTTCCAGTAGTTATGTATGGATGTGAGAGTTGGACTGTGAAGAAGGCTGAGCGCTGAAGAATTGATGCTTTTGAACTGTGGAGTTGGAGAAGACTCTTGAGAGTCCCTTGGACAGCAAGGAGATTCAACCAGAATATCCTAAAAGAAAATCAATCTTGAATATTCATTGGAAGGACTGATGCTGAAGTTGGAACTCCAATACTTGGGCCACCTGATGTGAATGGATTCATTGGAAAAGACCCTGATGCTGGGAAAGGTTGAAGGCAGGAGGAGAAGGGAACAACAGAGGATGAGAAGGTTGGATGGCATCACCGACTCAATGGACTTGAGTTTGAGTGAACTCAGGAAGTTGGTGATGGACAGGGAATCCTGGGATGCTGCAGTCCACAGGGTCACAAAGAGTTGGACATGACTGATGACTGAACAGAATTGAACTGAGTATTACAAAAATGATCAGTTTCTAAAATTTCCCAGAAAACTAGTTTTCGTTTGCTGCTTGTGTTCTTTTTAACTGTGTGAATTTTAGGATTAAATTTTAAGTTTGGCTAAGGTAAAATGAAAAATTAAGTCACCTTGTGATTTTTCTTTTTAAAAGAGTTCATTGAGTAAACTTTATTTTAGCCCCAGACTGGTTATTTTAATTGTAACAGAAATGACTGTGATGCTGTAAAGGATTTGGCTTTTTAAATAAAGATGACAACAATCAACAAATGGCATCTTGAATGCTCTTCTGGGCTGAGTGTGCTGAATTTCAATGATGTAAAGTAAAGGCGTAACTCCATTCCCAGGTTAGTGGGATTTCAGCCTTAGATGAAGCACAGGGAGAACTGTGGATACAATGTCATGGTCAGAGGATAATTAGGGAAATCTGGGATGGAAATACCCAAGGTGAAGTGGAAAAGCACAGTTGTGCTAAGAATCCAGTGTTGAAGGCAGGGAAGGTATAACTTGCATAGGTATAATGGGTAGATCAAGAACAGGAATGGTTTGAAAGGAAATAGCATAGCACTGTAAATCTGAAATATGATGTAAGCCTCAAGTGTGAGCTACACACATACTTTTTAATTTTCTAGTAGCTATTTTAAAGAGTAAAAAAAAGGTAAAGTTCATTAAACATTTTTACCAGTATATCCCAAATGTTATTATTTTGTAATTATACAAAAATTACAAGTGAGATACTTTATATTTTTCACCAGTCTAAATCTTCAAAATTTGGTGTGTATTTTTTTTAATCAGTGTGTATTTTTGACTTTGTATCTCATTTCATAGTAGCTGCATTTCATGTGTCTACTGACCAGTGAACAATGAAGTTATTTAACTTGTAATTTTAACAAACTAGAAATTTTGAAGTAGAATGATTTTGGTGTATCAAATAAGCCACATCACAAAATTTAAATTTTGCCTATATTGACCTGTTAGGGTAAAGATGGGAATTTCTAGCGCTCATTAAATTCTGAGTAGTCTGAAGCCATAGGTGTGTTTATGTTTGTCTGTATAAATAATGGTATATGATATATGAAAACCAATTTCCTCAATGAATTAAGGTTTTTAGTGTGACAGGGAATAGAAGCTATTTTTCTTCATACATTTTTAGATTATTTAATTTGTTATAATTATTGTGTTTTGAGTGCTTACAAGGATTGGTCACATAAGTTAAATTCTTTACTAGTTTTCATTAGTTTCGATCTGAAAACAAGACAGGAATTTAAGTACAAAAATTAGGGACTTCACAAAAGTCACACAATATTTGGCTGACTGGGCTTTAAATAGCTTGTTTTGTTTGACCTTTATTCCAGTCATTTAAAAAAGGATTGAATGAACAATATTATTATAATAGAATCAACTTGCTTAATTTAGTCACTGTAACTCATTATATATTTTTGCAATAGGTTTCAATTCCATTGTAGAATGAAGTGAATTTTGTTCCTAGCTCACATTAAATGCCAGTGAGAATAAAACCAACCAAAAATTTCCGTGAAACTCCTCTTTAAACAATAGGTAAAGAACCAAGGGAAATCAGTGCATTGGTTTTTTGTGACTTGAGAATATCTTTCAGTGTATTCTCTCATTTGATAAATAGTTAATGTGACTTTTTACCTACTGCGTGGGACTGACAGACACTAAGGAGTTATAAACCCCACCCCACTCCTACGTTTTTTCCTGAAACATCCTTTATGGTCCTTGAATAAAAGATAATCTGCAAAATGCTGAAAGCTTTTGTTTACGAATTGACTATACTCTGGAGATAAATGTCTATAGTAAGTTCTACCATCTGCTACACCTGTTTAAAACAAGAAAGCATCTTATATACAGTGGTTTTGACAGACACTCATTTTTTAATGGGCAAGTCAGGTTATCCTCAAAGGTACTGAATAGGGAAAGCAGTCATGTATTCAAGGACTTGAATTTTCCTTCTTTTAATTTCCCATTTCTCCATAACTGCTTACAATTAGCATTCATTTCTTTCCTAATGCTTTGGAAATTAGAATGTTTGTTATACTCTGCAGTTGTTAGATTGCCTAAGACAGTGAATTTTAACTTTAAATAATCTCAATAAAATTATCACTAAAATGCCAGCATTTATGGTTCTTTGTGCATTTTTACTTGGTAGAATTTATATTCCTTGAAGGAGATTCTGATATACTTAGAATATAATGGAAACTCTTGTCTCAACTTAGCTCTTATTATATTAATTTTTATGATTTTTAAATGTATACTCTACACTAGACCTTTTGGAAATAGTGTGCATTGTAGATTAAAAATTGATTATGAAAATTTTCTACAGTAAGGACAGTAAAGAAACACATATTTAAGAAAAATTAAGAGATAGGAAGATCTGAGTTTCAATTTGTATTAAGCCCACAAAGTAATACTGAGCTTGTGAAATTTTATTACCATCATGTGATAAATATGCAGAAGGTATAAAATAGCTTGATTGAAGCTTTCTTTTTACATATTTGCCACAGGGCTCAGGTTGGTATTTAAAAACATTAAAATCTCTGTGTGACCCTTTCAGGCATGTTCACAAATATTCTTCTGAAAATAAACCTCACTTCTGGACAAAAGAGAAAAACTGAAAGGTGTCATAGAATATTATTACCTGAATTGATTGATTTTCAAATCATGTATTAAAATATTAATGGCTCTACTGACCTAACAAATTTACACTTACAGATTCAGATGACTTTAAAAATAGAGTTTTAAAGGTAGATTTTCTCATTTTTGCTTTATTTTACTCAACTACAATATCATATTTTTGCCATATAAATCGTTGAATACATTAAAGAAAGAATTTTGTCTTAATACAGATTTTTTTAAATACTTGAAATATTTCATCATTTTCACTAAATAGAATAAAATTCTGAAACACTTTAAGTGAATTGAAAGTTGCTCAGTCATGTCCAACTCTTTGTGACCCCATGGACTATAGCCTGCCAGCTCCTCTGTCTATGGAATTCTCTAGGTCAGAATACTGGAGTGGGTGGCCATTCCCTTCTCCAGGAGATCTTCCCAACCCAGGGATCAAACCCAGGTCTCCCACATTACAGATTCTTTTACCATCTGAGTCACCAGGGAAGCCCCACAATGCATTAAGATATATTCTAAGTTAATAATTTTATGTAACTTTTTTATTAATAAATAATTTGATCTCTAGAACAATGCTCTGAACTAAGGAAAATAAGTGCATGCTTATTTTCATTTTGTAAATGAAGAAATTTAGGCCCAGGGAGATTAAGTGAATTTTTAAAGGGTCTGAATGGGTCCTCAACTGTTCTGAATATTATATATTATAAAACATTGGTCAAAAATCAATATAAAACTATAGAATAAATAATCCTATACTTAAAGCATGAGATTAGAGTTTTATATGTATACGCATCTTTTCCTAGCAGTGTAAAATTTTTTAGACTGCACACAATGAAAGAGACATATGATACAAGGAAGATATACATTTGAACAAATGTAACAAAGTTTCATAAGTTAAAATGGCAATAAAAAGCCTTCTAAAATGAAAGCAAAATAATTATGTTCTAACTAATACATAGCATAAAACTGCATGTCGATGATTGACTGGTTAAATCATTTTTTCATGGCAAAGATATTTATTGAGCCTACTGTACATTAAAGACCTGTAGTAAAAGCTTGGAACACTAGAGTGAACGTCTTCTAGAAAGTCGTCTTGTATAGTTGTATACAAGTTGTATAGTCAGCTTGTATAGTCTCATAGATCCCGTCAATATATAATGAGGATACATACTGACCATTTAAGGGCTTCTGTGGTGGCTAAGACAGAAATGAATCTGCCTGCAGTGCAGCTGAGACCCGGGTTTGATCATAGGGTGGGGAAGAACCCCTAGAGAAGAGAATGGAAACCACGCCTGTATTCTCACCCGGAGAATACCATGGACAGAGGAGCCTGGTGAGCTACAGTCCATGGTGTTACAAAGAGTCAGCCATGACTGAGTGACTAACACACACCCACCATTTAAATGCTATGTAGTTCCTTCATAATAAAATTTTTTCAACATAATATAAATGTGAATTATGAACTGGGGCATAGTAATGATTACAATTGCTATAGTTTAATGTAAAACAAATTGAGTATGTTTGGTGACATGAAAGAAAAAACCCTGCCACAACATCAACAAAATATAAACTGGCAAATAATCTATGGAGTGACGAGAAAGAGAAGTTGGAATGAAGATACTTTGTCAGTTCTAATTATCTTAATTTGAAGACCCAAATAGGCTCACCAGATGTTACTACATGAGTTAATTCTGTCTTCAACATTAAAAGTAATTAACTTACATGCTTACACTTGTGCAATTTCTTAGACTGGAATTAAATTCACATGTTATGACTTTGTATAATGCTGTCTTAAAACAAAGCTTTTATTAGAATAATGTAAATTCCTTGTAAATGAGAAAATTCTGGTTATCTGCTCATAGCCTATCCTCTGGGGAGACTGTCCAGGGCAGAGTTCACCTCTCCCAACGTTTGTGGCAGAGAGTGGGGCTTAGACCTTGCCATCCTGCTTCCATTTGTGACAAAATGGCTGCTGCTTGTTGGTTCCCTTGACATACTTTCTTTGTCTTATCAACGCCTCCAGAGCCTCATAAAGAGAAAGCACCATAAACTGAGGTGGTGATGTTGTAGCTGTATCTTCTACCCACTGGTCATCTTATTGATTGTAATAATAGCAGCTAACCCTTATTGAAAGTCAGAAAATTGCCTTAGTGCTTCACACGTATACCCAGCTTTTTAATCCTTACTTCAAGACTTTTTGTAAAGTTTATTCAAGACCTGTATTTTACAGATAAGCATCCTGAGGCCCAGGGTGGTCAATGGGCCAGTAAACACCCAGTGATCCGAGATTTGAACCCAGGCTATCCAGATCAGAAGCTCTGCTGATAACAAGTCATGACTGTGGGGCAAAAATATTTTATGATTTCAGGTTTCCTATAGTCATGTTCCTGTTTTTGACCTGATCTTCCTTAACCCTGACTTTTTAATTCATAAAATATGAAAATGAGTCTGTGTCCTGCTTCTGTTAGGTAGTTAGAGTAGGAAAAAGGAGTAAAAAAATAAATAAAACTGAGCTGTAACCCAGCTGTAACACTGGTCCGCCATTTCAAATTTTTGCTGTGGCAAGACAGAACTGAGGAAATCACACACTCCCCCGACATATCTGGTGCCGTTTCTCAGGTTTAACCTGGCTGAAACAACCTTGTCTTGGCTCCTATGAGGCAGAGACCAAGCAAAGCAGAAGCTCAAATCGGCAAAAGCTCCTGTGGTGGAAGCTGAATGAAAATGAGAAGAAAACCCAGCGCAGTGGAAGGGACAAGAAGCATAAAGTGCTGGAAACCCGGACAGCAAGAACAAACTTGGCAGAAAACTTCATGTGGCTGGTCTCAGATTCCAGGAGACCTCCGGTTAAGGCAGGCGGTCCTCACTCCTATGGCTGGAAGGACATATGGCTAACAAAATCTTAGTTCCTTTACAATCTCTTGTTTCTTGTTTCAACTTCAAATTGGCATTTACCAAGAGGATTGCCAATGCCTGAACAACAAAGGCATTTGCCATCTGCCTCTATAGAGACTGAACCCCATGCTGCTGTAGCTGTTGACCTTCAACAAACCCTGAGGGAATTCAGGGTGGAGCGAGGCACTCTTGCTCCAGGGAATCTGGTGGGAGAGGTCTTTAGATAGTTGGATGTTTTTAGGAACAGATTTTATGATCTCAGTCCTTACATCTCATTACTAGAGAAACACTCAATCCCTTCATGGTGACGTCAGATCCTCATGGCTAACAAAAAACTTTTGTAATATGAGTGCTTCATGGTATTGAACTCCCCCTTCACCAAAACTTCATGTATTAACTTTCCCCCACTGCCACTTTGGAGCAGTCTCTCAGAGCTATCTGAGATGCTGCCTCCTGGGCTGCAGTCCTCATTTTGCCCCAAATAAAACTGAACTTGCAACTCTCAAGTTGTACATCTTTTTTTTAGTTGACACTTGTTTCTTTGAACTCCCTGCAAACAGGTGTGCAGCAGTGGGTACAGTTGAGAAACTCTGGCAGGGGGTACTTACTAGCTGTTTCCCAAGTGGGTGGGGGTTATTTTGTCCTTAATCTTCTTTGTGCCAAGGATCAGGCCAAAGAAAACTGAGCACAGGTCAGGTATTTAGCAGATTTTCCAGAAGATTATGAAGGGGATTCCTTGGCATGTTTTTCCCACTGCTTTTTCCTCCCATCCTCCAGCTCCTCTCTCAATCTATGCCACTTCTTACAAAGTCTTGGGCAGGTCATCATCTTTTCATTTCTGAAAGTTGTGCTTGAGATAATTTACCTAAGATTGTGACTCAAACCCACGTGGCAGGGAGTCTGTGCTATGCTTACTCACTCAGTCATATCCGACTGAGATTTGAGCCCAGCTAAAATCCACAGTGCCTGGTTTTAGCATCTAATGAAGCTCAGGTTCTTGATGTCTCATTGCAGAAAATTCAGTGAGAGACACAGCGATATGTAAGAGGTGGATTTGTTCCAGTTCAGAGAGAAGCACATTCTACAGGGTGTGGCCATCTCAGAGGGCAAGCACAGTGGCCATGGAATGTGGTGCGGTTAGTTTGGGCAAGCTGGGTGATTTGCTATGCTAATGAGTGGGAGGATCAGTCCAGCAACTGGGGAAGCACCCACTCCTTGGTCTTTTGACAACGCCTTGGAACTATCCTGCCACCTCATGGTGTGTCATGTAGCTTGCAGATTGAGGATCAGGGTTTAGCTGAATTTGACTTGTCATCTTGGACCCATTTGATTTTAATCTGTTTATGTTGTGCCCTGGACTATGTCATTCTTTCCAGAGTTGTGCCCTGCCCCCTTCCCTCCTGTGTCATGCTCTTTTCCTGAGCCCCTTTCAGGCCTACAATGTTGCCTCTACAATCTTCTGGAGGGACAACCAGAAAATAGTTGGCCTTTGGGAGGGAAATACTGTATAATATCCAATCCCTCTAGATATTCAGGGCTTCATCTTCCATGTTTCCTATAACATATGCAACAACAGCATCTCTCAGTGGACCCACTAGGGCAGGTGACAGGCACACAGTGCCTGCTAGAAGTCCATCTGTTGGTGGCATCCCTTCTAGGGCAATTGGGCTTCCAGGGATAATGTTTGCCACTTTGGAAGTTAGCCCTGCAGGCCATTTGGGCCCCAAACCTTGCCACCCTTCTCCTAAAGTTACAAACAGAACCCCAGATCAAATCTACACTCCACTTTTATGAAACATCTGGTCTGTTGCCTCTAATCAGTTTGTTCTTAGTTCAGTTCAGTCACTCAGTCATGTCCTACTCTTTGTGACCCCATGGTCACATGCCAGGCCTCCCTGTCCATCACCGACTCCCAGAGTTTACTCAAACTCATGTCTATTGACTCACTGATGCCATCCAACCATCTCATCCTCTGTCTTCCCCTTCTCCTCCCACCTTCAATCTTTCCCAGAATCAGGGACTTTTCCAATGAATCTGTTCTTCCCATCAGGTGGCCAAAGTATTGGAGTTTCAGCTTTAGCATCAGTCCTTGCAATGAATATTCAGAACTGATTTCCTTTAGGGTTGACTGGTTTGATCTCAGTCCAAGGGACACTTAAGAGTCTTTTCCAACACCACAGTTCAAAAGCATCAATTCTTCAATGCTCAGCTTTCTTTATAGTCCTACTCTCACATCTGTACATGACTGCTGGAAAAACAATAGCTTTGACTAGATGGACCTTTGTTGGCAAAGTAATGTCTCTGCTTTTGAATATGCCATCTAGGTTGATCATAATTTTTCTTCCAAGGAGCAAGAGTCTTTTAATTTCATGGCTGCAGTTACAATCTGCAGTGATTTTGGAGCCCCCCAAAATAAAGTCTTTCAAGGTTTCCATTCTTTCCCCATCTATTTGCCATGAAGTGATGGGACTGGATGCCATGGTCTTAGTTTTCTGAATGTTGAGTTTTAAGCCAAGATTTTCACTCTCTTCTTTTACTTTCATCAGGAGACTCTTTAGTTCTTTTTCGCTTTCTGCCATAAGGGAGGTGTCATCTGCATATCTGAGGTTATTTACATTTTTCCTGGCAAATCTTGATTCAAGCTTGTGCTTCATCCAGGCCGGTATTTTGCATGATGTACTCTGCATGTAAGTTAAATAAGCAGGGTGACAATAAACAACCTTGACGTACTCCTTTCCCTATTTGGAACCAGTCTATTGCTCCATGTTTGGTTCTAACTCTTGCTTCTTGACTTGCATATAGATTTCTCAGGAGGCAGGTCAGATGGTCTGGTATTACCATCTCTTTATGGATTTTTCCACAATTTGTTGTGATCCACAGAGTCAAAGGCTTTGGCATAGTCAATAAAGCAGAAGTAGATGTTTTTCTGGAACTCTCTTGCTTTTGCAATGGTCCAAGGATGTTGGCAATTTGATTTCTGGTTCCTCTGCCTTGTCTGCATCCAGCTTGAACATCTGGAAGTTTACTCTTTATGTACCATTGAAGCCTGGCTTGGAGGATTTTGAGCATTACTTTCCTAGCGTGTGAGATGAGTGCAATTGTGTGGTAGTTTGAGCATTCTTTGGCATTGCCTTTCTTTGGGATTGGAATGAAAACTGATCTTTTCCAGTCCTGTGGCCACTGCTGAGTTTTCCAAATTTGCTGGCATATCGAGTGTAGCACTTTCACAGTATCATCTTTTAGGATTTGAAATAGCTCAACCGGAATTCTATCACCTCCACTAGCTTTGTTCATAGTGATGCTTCCTAAGGCCCACTTGACTTCGCATTCCAGGTTGTCTGGCTCTAGGTGAGTGATCATACCATTGTGATTATCTCAGTCGTGAAGATCTTTTTTGTACAGTTCTTCTGTGTATTCTTGTCACCTCTTCTTAATATCTTTTACTTCTGTTAGGTCCCTACCATTTCTGTCTTTATTTTGCCCATATTTGCATGAAATGGCTCATGAAGATCTTTTTTGTACTTACTAACTCCTACAACCAATGTTGTCCCCTTGTAGGCAACATTGTTCCACCCCTCTTGTTATTAAAATACTCTTAATGCTCCTAACAGGACCAGATAACCCATTTTCTATTTCATTACTTCTGTTTCTATCTGAAGTTGTTCTATGACAATGAAATGTTTACCATTGGAAACACTCTATACTGCTCTTATTGAGGACTAGAGGAAGAAATCAGTGACTTACATTCCCTCTGAGTGAGAAGAAGATAAGGCTTATGGCTGTTTCACCAGGTTCCCAGTCTCAGGGCACAAGCTTGGATTGGTTTACATCATGATATATATTCCCATCCGTGGGGGGCAACCCAGCAATGAGTTGATTACAACCCCTTAATCCTACCCAACACTGGTTATGCTTCAGACCTTAGAGATACCTAACTCCAGCCTGGGGGTCCCAGGAGATTGACCTGCCTTGACCTACCTAGGGATCTGGTCCATGGAAGGTTGTCACGCCTCAACCTGCTCAGGGATATTCCAGTCCAGGGGTCCCAGGAGGTCAACATATCTCAACCTGCCCAGAGACCCAATTCTCAGGAGGCTGACCTGCTTCGACCTGTCCAGGGATTCAATCTACAAGAGGCTGTCATGCCTTAACCTGCCTGGAGATCTGCACCCTGACCCAGGGATGCCTGGCTCTCAGGTTGCAGTAATACTGGGTAGGTTAAGCTTCAGAAAGACTCACCTCCAAGGAAGTCCACCCATAAAAATGGAAGGAGGCGTATTGGTTTTTTTTTTTTTTTTTTTAATTTCTTTCCCCTCCCTTTCATCACTGTCTTTCAGATGGGAAATAACCAATCCATTTCCTGACAGATGAGCTTGAGATGCATCCTTGATAACTGGAGGATGTTTGATCCTCTAACTCTAAGGAGAAGTCACTTAAAATTCTTTTGTGCCACTGCATGGCCATGGTAGGATGGGAGTTTAAAGTACAATACCAGCTATACTTATTCTTCAAAACACAAGGGAAATGGACAGAGATCCCCTATGTCCAAATTTTCTTCCAACTAAGAGATATAAAGGAACTCTGTCTTAAGTATGGGGTTGGAGTATGCCCTAAAATTGAGCCTACTATACAAATGGTGTTAGACACAGACAACCAAGAGAAGGAACCCCCTGAGAAGGCTCACTTCCCATGGCTCCAAGTCGCCTGGTGCTCCTTCCTTGTACCCAAGTGTACCCCCATATCTGGAGCACCCCCTCCACAAATGCCAACTCGAGTATGTCCCTTAGTTGGAACTGGAGGAAAAATTGGACAAACTTGGATCCATAAGCCCTTCTCCCTCTTAGAACTAAGATCAAACAAGACCTAGGAAGCTATACAGGTGACCCAGGCAAATATACAGATGCATTTCAACACATTGCCTTGGCCTTTGACTTGACGTGGAAGGACATCATGGTCATATTTAGTCAAACTTAAGCTGACCCTGAGTATGCTAGGGTCTTAAAGCAAGTTTGAAGGTATGCTATGGGGCTTCAAATGTCAAGTGATAAATACCTAGTGGTGGAAACTAGGTCCCCTCCTCAGATCCTAATTGGAATTATAATGACCCTGAGCACATCTGGGAAAGGGATCATTTTCTGATCTGTGTAAAGGAAGGACTAAAAGCAGCCCAGCAAAAAGTAATCAGCTGTGCCCAAGTCTCAGCAATAACTCAGCAGCTCAGTGAGAACCACATTGCCTTTCTGGAAAGGCTACAAGAGGCCTCCAAAAGTTTACCAATGTGGACTTAGACTCTTATGAGGGGACAGGTGATATTAAAGGACAAGTTCCTGTCCCAGTGTGCATCAGACATCAGGATAAAGTTACAACAGCTATAGCAACAGGGCCCTGCTGCCTCTTTAGGTGGTCCAGACAGCCACCAATACCTTTTATAACAGAGAACAGGAGAGGGAGGCCAAGGCCTTGGAAAGAGAGAAAAGGAAATAGACAAGATATGCCCAGATGCTGGGTGCCCTCCAGGGAAGCCCTATGGCAAACCCTGAGTCCTTGAAGGACAAGGCACGAGGCAGATGCCTAATCTGTAGATGGGCGGGACATTGGGCCAAAGAGTGTCCAAACCATGACAAGTCTCCTGAAACTGCTTGCTACAAATGCCATCAATTTGGACATTGGGTGGCACTCTGCCTAGGGACCCAAGAGCCTCAGGGTCAAGCACCAAGCCTTCCCTCACGATTGTTCAACAAGTGATCATCTCTTGTCTCACTTGCCAATTAAATAGCCAGATGACACTACCCTTATGGCACCCTTATCCAGTGAAGAGGACTAAAAAGCCTCTTGATGAAAGTGAAAGAGGAGAGTGAACAAGTTGGCTTAAAGCTCAACGTTCAGAAAACTAAGATCATGGCATCTGGTCCCATCACTTCATGGGAAATAGATGGGGAAACAGTAGAAACAGTGTCAGACTTTATTTGGGGGGGGCCTCCAAAATCACTGCAGATGGTGACTGCAGCCATGAAATTAAAAGACGCTTACTCCTTGGAAGGAAAGTTATGACCAACCTAGATAGCATATTAAAAAGCAGAGACATTACTTTGCCAACAAAGGTCTGTCTAGTCAAGGCTATGGTTTTTCCAGTAGTCATGTATGGATGTGAGAGTTGGACTGTGAAGAAAGCTGAGCACTGAAGAATTGATGCTTTTGCACTGTGGTGTTGGGGGACTCTTGAGAATCCCTTGGACTGCAAGGAGATCCAACCAGTCCATTCTAAAGGAGATCTGGGTGTTCTTTGGAAGGACTGAAGCTAAAGCTGAAACTCCAATACTTCGGCCACCTCATGCAAAGAGTTGACGCATTGGCAAAGACTCTGATGCTGGGAGGGATTGGGGGCAGGAGAGAAGGGGACGACAGAGGATGAGATGGCTGGATGGCATCACCAACTTGATAGACGTTAGTTTGAATGAACTCTGGGAGTTGGTGATGGACAGGGAGGCCTGGCATGCTGCAATTCATGGGGTCACAGAGTCGGACACGACTGAGCAACTGAATTGAACTGAACTGAACTGAACTGAAGGAGCTCGAAGATCTCAGCTGGCCCAGTCCACCCAACGTGGTGGGAACTACCCAGTAGAGGACTGGCAGATGGATTTTATCCATCTGCCAGTTTCTCAAAGGTATAAATATGTATTGGTCATGATAGTTACATTCACAGGATGGATTAAAGGCTTTCCCACATGGACTGAGAAGGCTGAGGAAGTAGTAAGAAAAACTGCTCCATGAAATCATTCCGAGATTTGTTCTGCCCAGGTCATTACAAAGTGACAATGGGACATCATTTACTTCTAAGGTCACCCAAGGGGTCTCTAAAGCATTGGTCTTAACTTATTATCTCCATTGTGCCTGGAGGCCTGTCTTCAGGAAAAGTAGAAAAGCCAACCAATTCTTAAAATCAGTGATAGAAAAGATAACCCAGGAGACCTTCCTGGGATGGAAGGAGGCTTTACCAATAGCTCTCCTCTGCACCCGTATTGCCCCTAGGAACAGGTTGGTCTTAGTCCTTATGAGATGCTATATGGGAGACCTTTTGTTTATGTCAATGAATTCTTCCTAGATCCAGAGGCTCAGACTGTCCGGTCTTATACCATGGCCACTGAGCAATTCCAGCAAGATTCCACACTTGTGGGGTGTCAACCAGGACCCAAAAGATTCTAAAGAGCCACTACTGTATGCTCCAGGGACTCAAGTTCTAATTAAAGTCTGGAAAGATGGGACCCCTAAAGCTCAACTCCAGCCCACTTGGAAGGACCCCTACCCTGTAATACTTTCTACCCCCACAGCAGTAAAGGTAACAGGACACGACTCCTGGATTCACTACTCATGAGTCAAGCCATGTAAGAAAACAGAAGAGGATACTCAATACCCCTGTGAGCTCCTGGAAGGACTCAGATACCTATTTAGGACTACAAATGAGTGCCATTCTAGTGAACACCCCCAAACTTAAGTTTCTGGGGATAAGATTTCTCAGAATAGCTCTAAAGATCCAACACAGCTTGGCAGGGGTTGTACTCCAAAATAGACAGAAGGTAGAGATCCTGATCCCTGAACACAGAGGGACCTGAGGCATTTAAATTAGACATGTTGTTTCTGGGTAAATACCTACAGCTAAGTTAAAGAAAGTCTCACAGTCCTCAAGAAAAACATTCAGATCCTTTGGGATCTCAAAGAACAATCTGGAGAGTCCTCAGGGTGGCTACAATCTCTCTTTGGGGGAATCCTTCTCCTGGTAAGGGAATTTGGAGTTGCCTAATGCCCCTCCTAATCCCTGTTATCACCATATTGATGCTGCTTATACATGTATTGCTGCTGCTGCTGCTAAGTCGCTTCAGTCATGTCCGACTCTGTGTGACCCCATAGACGGCAGCCCAGCAAGCTCCCCTGTCCTCTTATCCATATATAATCCATGCATTATCAATTGTCTAACCGGTTTTTTCTCAGCCCATGTCAACGAGCTACAACATGCAGCGCCAGTTCAACAAGGATTTATAAAACTACCGCCAACCATGGAAAATGTCACTCACCCTTAGTTTGAATCTGCTGTAGGGATTCTGCGTCTTCAGACTAGCCAGACAGGGAGGCCCAATGCCCCACGCCATCCCAGTTCAGCCAGGAAGTAGCCAAAGAGAACTTGACGCCCATATTCCCAAAGAATTGGACCTCCCGTCTCTTTAGGGAGGAACGTTAGGTAGTTAGAATAGGAAAAAGGAATCCAAAATAGTGGTGGCCAAAAGACAAAGAAGGGAAAAGCCCATGAAAATAGAAAAAGGAACGTCCGAGCATCAGAGTGAGAATCTTGGGAGAAACAAACAGCCCTCCTGGCTAGCCCAGTTTACATAGGTCAGGCTCAGGGGGAGGAGGAAAAACATAAAAAAAGAGGAGCCAAAATTGAGCTGCTGACTTCTCTTCACTTTTTGGGGGTCAGCCCACCCTCATGCCTCAAGGATGTATTTTCCTTTGCTTGCCAAATAAAACAGCTGTAACACTGGTCTGTCCGTTGCTTCAAATTTTTGCTGTGGCAGGACAGAACTGAAAAAATTACACTCTCCCAACACTTCCATCACAGAGTTTTCATTGATGACAAATTTTAATGTATGAAAAAATACTTGGAAGCTGGAAGATTTCCAGCTAGTGTAAAGATTATTACCATTTGGACTGTTGAAAACCTCCTTCTTTATTCAGCTGTTTTCTTTTTGGCCTTGTGACAGTGATCTTTTTCAGCTTTTCTAACTATTCCTTTTCTTTGTCTTTTTCTGGCACCATTTTAAAACCCACAGGAAGGTGTAAAAGCCAGGGTCTCATCCTTGACTCTGAGAAATTGAGATGTCACCTACTCTGACTTCTATTTCTTTTTTTTTTTTTAATTACTAATGGGGTGTATCCAATTAACAATGTGATAATTTCAGATGAACAGCAAAGGGACTCAGCCATACTTATATGTGTATCCATTCTCCCCCCAAACTACTCCATCTTCTAGGCTGCCACATAACACTGAGCAGAGTTCCATGTGCTATGCAGTAGGTCCTTACTGGTTATGCAGATTAAATGTAGCAGTGTGTACATGTCCATCCCAACCTCCCTAACTATCCCTTCCCCTCATTCTTCCTCCTGGCAACCATAAGTTCTTTCTTGAATGAGTCTTTTTCTGTTTTGTAAGTAAGTTCATTTGTATCATTTCTTTTTAGATTCCATATATAAGGGATATCATGATATTTCTTTTTCTGACCTACTTCACTCAGTATGAGAATCTCCTGGGTCCATCCATGTTGCTGCATATGGAATTATTTCATTCTTTTTAATGGCTGAGTAATAGTCCACCTACTCTGACTTCTTAATCTTGCAGATAAAGAAACAAGTTTTCAGAGTAGTTATCTGATGCCACAGGTTAGTTTTATCAGAAATGGCATTTATTCATGTATTTTATTATCTTATCCGAAGTCCTTCCAGAACAATGCTGGGCTGATTCAGTGGCAGGGGTGGGGCCACATCTTGCTTTCACATCAAAGGATACTAAGTTTGAAAGTTTGTAGTTAAAACATAATTTCAAGTTTAAATGTTTTAAAACTAGTTCTGTATAAGATTGCAAGTAGTAGTATCAGTTAAAAGCAGAAAATGGAAATCGAATTGATTCCATAATAAAAAGATATGTAGTATCAGGGGAGAATAACAGAAACATCTGTTTTTACATCTTTTGGGAAAGGGGGGAAAAAAACTGATTAGTTTGGGACTGATCCAGATAGATGTCATTTTAAATTGCTTTCTTCTGTTTACCAAAATAATGCAATTAGTTGGAGTAACTAGAATAAAGATAGGTTCAGAACAGATGTCTGGCAATAGACATTCACACTATTGAAAACTGTATATGAAACTGCCTGCTAGGCACATTCATGCAGAAGTAAACGTTGGGTCATTCTCAAGAAAAATGAGCCTTGATTGAAGTGAACAGATCTAGCCACACATTTCATTTTTAATCAATAGAGAGCATCACTTGCTTCAGCTAGGCAGAATGATGTGGTTTGGACTTGGAGGGAGAATAGGCAGGTTAATCAGTTTACTCTAGAGATTGACACAAATCTTTCTTTTTTCAATTTTAAAGATTTTGTTGTTGTTGTTGTTGTTATTTGCTTTATCTTCCTTTCAGTTTGGATTGTGAATATACATCTGTCTACTTCTGTATATGTATTTACACACAGATATACATCCCCTCATAGAGTTAAGCTATAATATATATAGTAGGTCTAATTTAGAGATATTTTCACTAAAAACTTAATCCTTTTTTTTTTGTCTAGATTTTTTGAGTAAGGAAAGGAGAGTGGTTGTTTTATCAAGTCCAAGCTGTGTTCATTGCACTATAGGCCATTAAATTGGAGACTAGGTGTTGAGACAAGGATTAATGACTTTATTTGGAAAGCTGGCAGACCGAGAAGATGACAGACTAATGTCTCAAAATAACCATCTTGTCAGAGTCTGGATGCCAGGTTCTTTTATAAAACACAGAGTAGGAGGAAGTAGTAAAGTAAAAAGGTCATGAGTCTTGCAGAGGTCTCCTGGAATGGCCAGCCTCAGAGAGGGAATGTGTTAATTTCGTCCTCCAGTAGCCATTCACAGTGGACAGGATCAGACTATTTCTCTGAACAAAGGCACTTTGATTTAACGTTCAGGCAGATGGGCACAGTTCCCTGAGGCAGGCCATTATGTATAGACAGTATCCTTTTAGTAAACAAAAGCAACTGGAAGCAGAGGTTAAAATAAAAGAAACAGATTCAACAAAGAGTCAGATTTTGTTGATCCCTGTAACAGTTACAAGGTTAGTCTGAAATGGCAGCAACGGATTCTAACCAAAACATAAAGGGATTTTTATTTGAATTAACAGAGTAATATAAAAGCAAAGTGCTAGATTTAAACTCCGTTAACTATCTGAGGACCTTTGGGCATTTTCTTAGTTATATGACTTCATTCATAACCTGCAAAGAATAAATATTATAGAAATTATATTCTGTAATTAAGTACTGTTTTTCTTTCCCTGAAGACTATAAGTATTCCTTAAATATTCATTCATTCTTTTAAAATATTTCCTGTATGTCTCTACAGTGTATGGGGAAAGCATTGTAAAGGATGAATATAGTCTCATCTTGCAGAATTTGAGTTTTAAAGGATGCAGATTCATAACTTAAAAATCCAGGTGATTTGGGCCTGTGGGCAGGAAATTTTAGTTTGCTCTATGAAGACAGAATCTATTCAGTGAATCCACTCTAGTGTGGGTGAGGATCTGGGCAATATATAGGGGTTAAGGGAGGTATTATGTGGCTACAATTTGAAAAGCTTGGAAGTTCAGCAGAACCAAGTTATGAATTGTCTAATGAACTATGCTAAGAATTTTGAAACTCATATCATTGACAGTGGCAAGCTGTAAAATGGTTTTGATATGGAAATGAATGCACAGATTTGCATTTTAGAACATTGTTTGAATTGATTTGTCAATTACGATTCTTTTAAGACAGGATTTATTCCCTTTAAATCTTGATAAAACTCCATGTCAATAAAGTCTAATCAGATACTGCAAATAAAAGGGGGGGGGATTGGTCTTGTTCATTTCTGTTTGAGAGTTATTTATTTTGTACCTAATTAGCTATATTGCAGCTTGCTAGTTTCTATGAAATATAAGACTCCTTGAGACCACACTGAAGATTTCTGAGTTTTTAAAGTGATAACACTTTGAAGAAGAATAATTAAAGAGTAACCCCAGGGTTAGCACAAGTTTGCCTGACATACAGTGAGGCCAAACAACCAAAATGTCAGTTTGGGGCAGAGGAAGGTTTTATTGCAGGGCCATGCAAGGAGATGGGCAACTCATGCTCTGAAAATCCCAAGCTCCCTAGAGGGTTTCAGGCAAAGCATTTTTGAAAGCCAGATCAGGGAGGGGAAGGTTGCAAGGTACATGATCAAATCTTGCACAGTTCTTTTGTTGGCTGATGGTGAGGTAACAGGGTGGTGTCACAGGGTTTAACTTTATCAATCCTTAGGCTCCAGGAGGCCTGGGGCTCTGCTCATGGTCATCAAGTAGTTAACATCTTCCATCTGGGGTGTGTGTGCGTGTGTGTGTGTGTGTGTGTGGGTGTGTCTGTGTGTATGTGTGTGTGTGTGTGTGAGAGAGAGAGAGAATCTGTAAAACAACTCAAGAAAAATCTGCATCAAATACTATCCTTTAGGTACTTCAGAGAAGAGCTTAAGCAGAGGATATGGGGAAACACCCCTATGGGCCTGCTTGATTAAAACCATATTCTCTTGATTTATAAGATTTTTGATCATTTGTTGATTTATAGGGTTGTATGATCATTGGTTGACTGTTTTCTTCCATTTCCTTTTTAACCAATGCAAATCTTCTTACAAAAGTGCCTTGAAACCATCCTCTTGATCTCTCTTTCTCCTATGGAGTTTAATCTCCTGACAACCTTGGGTTTCTCCAAAAAAATTCTGTTTTGTGCAGCTGTCTTTTGAATTTATGTCTACAACACCCAGTTGCCTTGGATCTTCAGTCTAAATAGCATCTAGAAGACAAATATATTTCTTTCTAGAAATCAAAGATGACATAAACAGATGGAGAGATATTCCATGTTCCTGGGTAGGAAGAATCAATATTGTGAAGATGACTATACTACCAAATGCAGTCTACAGATTAAATGCAATCCCTTTCAAATTACCAATGGCATTTTTCACAGAATGAGAACAAAAAAAATTAACAATTCATATGGAAACACAAAAGACCCTGAGTAGCCAAAGCACTCTTGAGAAAGAAGAATGGAGCTGGAAGAATCAAACTTCCTGACTTCAGGTTATACTACAGAGCTATAGTCATCAAAACAATATGGTACTGGCACAAAAACAGAAATATAGATCAATGCAACAAGATAGGAAGCCCAGGAATAAACCCATGCACCTATGGGTACCTTATTTTTGACAAAGGAGGCAAGAATATACAATGGGGCAAAGACAGCTTCTTCAATAAATGATGCTGGGAAAACTGGATAGCTACATGTAAAAGAATGAAATTAGAACACTTCCTAACACCATATACAAAGATAAACACAAAATGGATTAAAGACCTAAATGTAAGACTGGAAACTATAAATCTCTTAGAGGAAAACATAGGCAGAACACTCAATGACAGAAATCAAAGCAAGATCCTCTATGACCCACCTCCTAGAGTAATGGAAATGAAAACAATAGTAAACAAGTGGGACCTGATTAACCTTAAAAGCTTTTGCACAGCAAAGGAAACTATAAACAGGTGAAAAGAGAACCCTCAGAATGGGAGAAAATAATAGCAAATGAAACAACTGACAAAGGATTAATTTCCAAAATATACAAGCAGCTTATACAACTCAATGTCAGAAAAACAAACAACCCAATCAAAAAGTGGGAAAAAGACCTAAACAGACATTTCTCCAAAGAAGACATACGAATGGCTAACATATGAAAAGATGCTCAACATTGCTCATTACTAGAGAAATGCAAATCAAAACTACCATAATGTATCACCTCACACTGGTCAGAATGGGCCTCATCAAAAAGTCTACAAACAATGCTGGAGAGTGTGGAGAAAAGGGAACACTCTTGCACTGTTGGTGGAAATGTAAATTGATACAGCCACTATGGAAGATGGTATGGAGATTCCTTTAAAAAACTAGGATTAAAACCACTGTATGACCCAGCAATCCCACTCCTAGGCATATACACAAAGGAAACAGAAATTGAAAGAGACACATGTATCCCATTGTTAATTGCTGCACTATTTTCATTAGCTAGAACATGGAAGCAACCTAGATGTCCATCAACAGATGAATGGATAAAGAAGTTGTGGTATATATACACAATTTTAGTCATTAAAATGAATGGATTTGAGTCAGTTCTAATGAGGTGGATGAACCTAGAACCTATTATACAGAGTGAAGTGAATCAGTAAAAGAAAGATAAATACCATATTCTAACACATATATAAGGAATCTAGAAAAATGGTATTGAAGAATTTATTTACAGGGCAACAATGGAGAAACAGACATAGAGAATAGACTTATGGGCATGAGGAGAGAGGAGGAGAGAGTGAGATGTGTGGAAAGAGTAACATGGAAACTTACATAAACATTTGTTAAATAGATAGCCAACAGGAATTTGCTGTATGGCTCAGGAAACTCAAACAGGGGCTCTGTGTCAAGCTAGAGGGGGTGGGATGGGGACGGAATGGGAGGGAGTTTCAAAACGGAGGGGATATATGTATACCTATGGCTTATTCATATGAGGTTTGACAGAAAACAGCAAAATTCTGTAAAGCAACTATCCTTCAATAAAAAATAAATTTAAAAAATGTATTTCTAAATATTACTGATTGGTTTTCATTGCATTACTTTGATATATCATCACACTAAAACTGGCTGTACTGATAAATGTTTAACAACTGACTCTTAAGAGGGAAAGCATGCCCTGATTTGTAGCTCCTGTCCCTGGTGCAAATAATTCCATCATTGCAGATTTCACACTTCCAACTTGACATCACTGTGAAGTGATGTTCAGAAAGAGATATTCACAGTGGACGGTTTTAAGTTGGTATGAGCCAGCTCTGGCACATTGCTGAAACATTTCCTTCCCACAACACAAGGTGATTGAGTGGGAAAAAAAATGTAGAGGGCAGAGAACTCTGAAACCCCATCATGCCTCAGATGCATTAAACAAGAGTAAAATGACCCAAGAGAAAACGAATTTGAAAAAATTGTTCCAATTTTAAAATATTAACAATGTTCCTTCACTTCTGGGCTTAGAAGCTAAGAATATAGTAGTAGTTATCTCTTAGTCTATTAACTTGCTTTCAGTTTTGAAATCTAGTCCATAAATCTAGCCATTAGAGAGCTATTTCTAAAATACTAGTGTGGGGAGAAAAAATAATCTTCCCTCTATCCATCTAAGTTCTTGGCTGGGACCCACCTCTTCACTCCACCTTATAAAAAATGGATTAACAGTACAAGAACAGAAGTTTAATAAAATGTATATATGTCTTGTATATGTGGGAGTTACCCAGAAAAAATAGCTCCTTCTATGGCCCAAGCCTTTATGTTAAATACTATTGCAAGGAGAAGGAAGTGTTGAGATTGGGGTGAGTATGCAAAGCAGGGTAAGCACAGGTATGATTGTCATGAAGACTTAAGTCCCTGCCCTCTTTATTGATAAAAGAGTTTCTACAGTTTTGCTAATCTCCTTCTTCCTGAGATAATGAGGAAGACATTCTTACAAAGGGAAATTTCCCTCACAAATGTAAATTTTTCTTACAAAAGGGTAACGTCTCAGTTTTCAGAGTTTTTGCCAGATCCGCCCTTGATTAAAAATAATTTCATGCCAGAGAAGCATATTTTGGAGTGACAAATTCTGCTTCCCTTCACTACTATAATGTTCTGCTCTTCTGCCCGCTTTTTAAATTAGTCTGTTTAATTGGTATTGTGTTTATTTTACTTTTTCTTGACCTGCTTATGTTATATTTGAAATTTAGAAATACATAAAAATAAATATAAAAATATCATAGTTCTCTAACAGGTAGGTCAATACTGTAAATATTTTTGAGTTCCCTTCAAATCTATCTGGTCTCTGATTCTGTGTGTACATTTGTATGTGCGTAAAATGTATTTGCAGATCAGATTCTACTGTGTACAATGTTTGTATTTGTTTTTTCTTAAAAACAAATGGGTATTTTCTATATGAAAATTTTCTAGTAAACCATCTTGGTAGTAGTTAGATCATATTTTGTGGTAAGTATCATGTTAGATAGAATAGGATAAAGGAGTCCAAAATGGCAGTGGCTAAAAGAAAAAGAAAGGGAGAAGCTCGAGAAAACAGAACAAAAGAAAATCCAGGGACCAGAATGAGAACTTCAGGTGAGACAAACATGCCCCCTTCTTGACCAGCCCAGTTGGCTTAGGGCAGGCTCAAGTAGGGGAGGAGACAAAACATATAAAAAGAGGAAACCAAGATGGATTGAGGCCTCTCCTTTGGGGTCAGCCTGCCCTCACACCTCGAGGGTATACTAACCTTTGTTTTTTAAATAAAATCGAGCTATAACCGAGCTGTAACACTGGTCTACTGTTTCAAATCTTTGCTGCAGTGAGACAGAATTGAGGAAATGAAAAGTTAAGACCAACCTAGATAGTATATTCAAAAGCAGAGACATTACTTTGCTGACTAAGGTCTAGTCAAGGCTACGGTTTTTCCAGTAGTCACATGTGGAAGTGAGAGTTGGACTGTGAAGAAGGCTGAGTGCCGAAGAATTGATGCTTTTGAACTGTGGTGTTGGAGAAGACTCTTGAGAGTCCCTTGGACTGCAAGGAGCTCCAACCAGTCCATCCTGAAGGAGATCAACCCCAGGATTTCTTTGGAAGGAATGATGCTAAAGCTGAAACTCCAGTACTTTGGCCACCTCATGCGAAGAGTTGACTCATTGGAAAAGACTCTGATGCTGGGAGGGATTGGGGGCAGGAGGAGAATGGGACGACAGAGGATGAGATGGCTGGATGGCATCACTGACTCGATGGACATGAGTCTGAGTGAACTCCGGGAGTTGGTGATGGACAAGGAGGCCTGACGTGCTGCGATTCATGGGGTCACAAAGAATCAGACATGACTGAGCAACTGAACTGAACTGATTTGTTTTTATACTTAGAAACGTGTCTTTTATCTAAGGAATAGAGACAACTTTTCCTTGGACACTTTTTCCTAGGATTTTTTTTTCTTCTAGTGTTTCTAAGATTAAAAAAATAGTGCAGTGCTTTAATCCATCTGAAATTTATTCTGGGGTGATATGGGAATTGATTATTTTCCTAACACCTCTTCAGTTCCCTATTAGCATTTACTAAGTTATACATTAAAAGATGCTTACTCCTTGGAAGGAAAGTTATGACCAACCTAGATAGCATATTCAAAAGCAGAGACATTACTTTGCCAACAAAAGTCCATCTAGTCAAGGCTATGGTTTTTCCAGTGGTCATGAGTGGATGAGAGAGTTGCACTGTGAAGAAAGCTGAGTGCCAAAGAAATGATGCTTTTGAACTGTGGTGTTGGAGAAGACTCCTGAGAGTCCCTTGGACTGCAACGAGATCCAACCAGTCCATTCTAAAGGAGATCAGTCCTGGGTGTTCACTGGAAGGACTGATGGTAAAGCTGAAACTCCAGTACTTTGGCCACCTCATGCGAAGAGTTGACTCATTGGAAGACTCTGCTGCTGGGAGGGATTGGGGGCAGGAGGAGAAGGGGACTACAGAGGATGAGATGGCTGGATGGCATCACCAACTCAATGGACGTGAGTTTGGGTGAACTCCAGGAGTTGGTGATGGACAGGGAGGCCTGGCGTGCTGCAATTCATGGGGTCGCAAAGAGTCAGACACGACTGAGCGACTGAACTGAACGGAACTGAAGCAATACACTCTGTTTATTGACTTGGTGGTTTATCAACTAGTAAATGTTATATAGTGTGTGTTCAGATGTTTCTGACTCCTGTGACCCCATGGACTGTAGCCTGCCAGAGTCCTCTCTCCATGGAATTTTCCAGGCAAGAATAGTGGAGTGAGTTGCTATTTCCTACTCTAGAGGATCTTCCCAACCCATGGATTGAACCCACATCTCCTGAATCTTTTGTATTGACAGGTAGATTCTTTACCACTAGCACCACCTGGGAAGCCCAAATTTATATTAAAAACATATCTCTAATTTATGTCTTGCCCTCTATGTTTATATAAATAGCATGCATATAGCATGCATGCTGCTATACTATAATAAAGCTTTTTTATTATTTAAATATGATAATGCAAATACTTTCTCAAGAATTTCTATAGAAATTCTTGGCTCACTGTTAATTGTCTACTTGAACTTCTTTATCATATCATTTCATTAAATTTATTTTCAATTCCCAGCCCCATTGGAGTCTTATTTTGGGAAGAATACAACATTTTAATAAATAATTTGTTCCCTTTCAATTAGCAAGGTATTTTTTTTTTGTCTCTGATAATTTAGTTATTTTGCATGTATTTCTATAAAAATGTAGTTTATTTAAAAGCATATTGCAAGTTAGTCATTTTTTTCTTTCTTTACTGTTGCTAATGATTTGGTTAATGGTTCCCATATCCATTAAATAATCCATTCATTTGGTGCCTGGGAATAGTCATTTAACAAACAATAATGTAAATATTTTCCAGTTGGTTGTTCCCTTCTACTTTTATTTTTTTAAGTGAATATTTTTGAAATGTGAATTTCTAAAAAATGATAGTTTTTTTTTGCTTCATCACTTCTCTTGAAGAATGAAATTATTACTGATGCTATGAAACATAGTGTTCCCACCTTTAGCAAAGAATTTCTAATGTTTTGTTTCTAAGTATAAAGCTGAACAGTAATTATCTCTGCAAGTTTTTCTTTTTTTTACCTAAGGAATGGTATTGAATTTTATCAAAATTATTTGAGAATGGTATTGAATTTTATTAAAATCATTTGAATTAGATCACATTCGTACTCTTCCTTTGTTCACATGGTTATACCTATGACATGATACTGACACCTACTGCTAGGATATTAATCTACTCCTCTAGTCAATAACTGTTCTACTATACACTTGAATTCCATTGATTTACTAGCAGCTTGTTTAGCATCATGACATTCAGGTTAGATCATTGGTTGTATTATTTTATGTGGCTTTATTACTTTATTAACTAGCGCTAGAAGTTTGACTCTTTTGAAAAACTCAAGTTGTATACACTTATTGCAAGTTAATAATGAGGTTCTTAAAAATCTCAACTTGACCTTATAGGAAAAAACTGAAAAACTTTTAAAGCTGTATAGAGAAAAACTAGGCTTAAAATACATGTTTGTTTTTTCCAAAAAGAAATATCCGAGTAAAAATAACTCTATGTTGCATAAATAATTTTTGAATCAAAATCCTATTGGCTAGTCATATTGATAGTATTGTCTACATTAAATGATTTTCTGACTTTCCATATTTCTTACCTGCTGCTGCTGCTGCTAAGTCGCTTCAGTCGTATCTGACTCTGTGTGACCCCATAGCCGGCAGCCCACCAGGCTCCCCCGTCCCTGGGATTCTCCAGGCAAGAACCCTGGAGTGGCTTGCCATTTCCTTCTCCAGGGCATGAAAGTAAAAAGTGAAAGTGAGGTCAGTCAGTTCTGTCCGACTCTTAGCGACCCCATGGACTGCAGCCTACCAGGTTCCTCCATCCATGGATTTTCCAGGCAAGAGTACTTATGGAGGAGTAAATATTTCTTGAATGTCTTATATAGCATTGTAATTATACCTTTTTTCAGTACTGTCAGTTTATAACGTGACACATATTCTTAAAAATCACCTACTATGAAAATGATTCAATAAAACACTGTAAGGATTATGGGGAAAAGTTGAAACTTCATAAAAATGGAAGCATAGTTTTATATAAAATATATGAATACTGCAATAAATATTGCATTTACACATTTGAAGAAAAGACTTGAGGCTTTGCTTATGGCATGGAAGTTAGAAGGGCTGCAGATGAGTTATCTCAAAGTGGTAGAAATAGGCTTAGCTGAAATACAGAAAAAGTTGTAACACCATTTGTGGGTGTGTGGGGCTCACAATTCACACCAAACTGGGGTGGCTGGAAGGGTGTGTGTGGGGGGTCTTTGTATTGTGCATTTCTACCATCTCTGTTCAGCTGGGTGCAGTTTTCTGCCATCACCAAGTATTACAGATGAAATCACATTTAAGTAAACACAAAATTCCAGATATGCTAAATTTTTCTCCTTAGTATTTCAATCATGTTGGAACAAATTCCCTGTTTAAAACAAGTGTTACAGCAAAACTGACTTTATGTGGTGAACTCAAGAACCTAGTCTGGTAATTCTTTTGGAAATAATTCTTTAGTGTAATTTTTTTTTCCTTTTTTAGATCAGTTCAGGTTATCTGATTTGGAATTATTTTTGGTCATCTCATTGATTTTTATCTGCAGTCTGAGTGTGCTTCTGCTTCTGTGGTCTGATTTTAGTCTTTGCCTTGGCCGGATGCCCAGCTCAAATCTTTGTATATGAGTCAATTGAGAAAAATAGGATGAAACCAATAGTTCCCAAAGGAAATTTTTATAACACCTTCTTCCTCATTTCTCCGCTGTGCTCGAAGTCATGCCTGCTTTGAAGCAATTTTTTTTTTTTTTTTTGGCCAAAACATGCAGTGTAGAGTTTGTATAGCTACTGTTTTCTGTGAAGCTTGACCATGATAGTCTATAAAATAAGGATTCTTCTCTTGCTGCCATTAGGAGTGTATTCTGTAATATGACAAAAGTTTTTACAAGAGCTTCAAGTAAAACAAATCATTTAGTATTATTATTTTACCAATGTCTCAAAAATGAAGTGTAAATATAGGGAGTTACTTTACCGCCTCAAAAATTTTATTTGCATGTTGAACAATTAGATCCATCATTTATTCAAAATCATGTTAAAATGTGGAATATACTTGCTTGAAAATGCTGAAAGTACCTTTCAAAATAACCACAATTGCCAGACTGAGAAAACATTGAGAAATACAAGCAACTCGCTGAGGTATAATTCCTTGAAAAGACTAGAAAAAAGATTTGAGGGCACTTCACAGCTAAATAGTGTTGCTGTGTATTGCTTATTCTTATTCAACCACAGACTATGGTAAATGGTTGCTCACTCCTCATGGTAATGATGAGTTATTAATAATAATGTTATTAATTCTTATTAACAGTTCTATCAATGGTAATAATTCAAACTAGTATAATATAGTAAATTGTAATGTACAAAATATTCCCTTATATTATTTGTTTTAAGAAGTAGGCTTACTGATGACAAATTCTTCCATGTAACCATCCTTCCTACAGAACCAGTGTCTATTCTTCAATTAATATGGTAGAAAGTGAAAGTGAAGTCGCTCAGTCGTGTCCAACTCTGAAACCATGTTAATTTGTTCAACTGTAGTAGTTGACAGTGGTTATACAACATAATTCCTTAGAAAATCAGATTCCTTGGTTATTTGTCAAAATATCTGGGGTTGCAAAGCAATTTTAAAACTATAAAGTTAGTAGATTTTCAAGAGAAGAAAGCTTAACTTAACAATATAGGCAAGTTGAATCTTAATTCATAGCAGCTGGATGTGATGTTAGCAAGGTAATGAAATAAGAGGTCCCCTACTTGTATTCCACCATAAGAAGAGTAACTTGGTAGTCATCTGTGGACAAAAGTGCCTTTCTGGGAACTTTGGGATCCATTGGGAGGTAGGAGGCTGTGAAAGCCTAGCAGAACTGATGACTGAAAAGGGTCATTTTGAGAGGTCAAGTCTGCATCCAGGTGGCAGGCTTGCTGACCATGGTCCCAGTTACTAGCCTGATATAGTCTTGTCACCTTGTAGACTCAACCATAGCCCCATTTGGCCTGGATACTCCCACCAGCACCATCTCCCAAATTTTTATTTCAATATACTTTTAAATTTTCACTTTTGATTTCTTTTTGACTCATGGTTGTCCAGGAGTGTGTTATTTAATTTGCACATACTTCTGAATTTTCCATTTTTCCTTTGGCTGTTGATTTTGTTTCATACCAGTGTGTTTGGAAAGGAAACTTGGCATGATATTTTAATTGTCTCAAATTTACTAAGACTTGTTTTGTGATCTTACATATGATCTATCCTGGAGAATATTTTGTGTGTGTTTGAAAATAATGTGTGTTCAGGTCCTGTTGTGTGGAATGTCACAGACATGTCTGTTAGGAATATTTGGTTTAAAGTATAACTCAAGTCCAAAGTTTGCTTAGGCATATTGTTTTGAGATTATCTATCTGTTGCTGAAAGTAGGGTATTAAACTTCTCTACTACTGTTGTATTATTTATTTCTCCTTTCATATGTGTTAGTATTTGCTTACTAAATTTAGGTGTGCTGATGTGGCACATGTTTATTTATAGTTGTTATATGCTCTGGGTGAATGAATCCCTTTATTATTATACTGCTTTGAGTAATTGAAATTTGGAAAGAGACTCTATCTTGGGAGCTCCCCAGTGGTCTTGTGGTTAGGATTCAATGCTTTCACTCTGTAGTCTGGATTTGATTCCTGGTTGGGGAACTGGGATCCTGGGAGCGGCAGAGCATGGGCAAAAAAGAAAAAGAATAGATCTTAGCAAACACACACAGTAGTTATGTGAGGTGATGGTTGTGTTAATTAGCTTGATCGTGGTACTCTTTACAAATATATACATATATTAAATCATGTTCTACATCTGATATAAAATATATAAATTTTTAATTTGTCAGTTATACTTTAATAAAACTGAGAAAAATCATTATCACCTAATTTAAGAGTTCTAAATTTGGAGAACTCAGCAGTGGCCACAGGACTAGAAAAGGTCAGTTTTCATTCCAATCCCAAAGAAAGGCAATGCCAAAGAACGCTCAAACTACCGCACAGTTGCACTCATCTCACATGCTAGTAAAGTAATGCTCAAAATTCTCCAAGCCAGGCTTCAACAGTACATGAACCGTGAACTTCCAGATGTTCAATCTGATTTTAGAAAAGGCAGAGGAACCAGGGATCAAATTGCCAACATCCGCTGGATCATCAAAAAAGCAAGAGAGTTCCAGAAAACCATCTATTTCTGCTTTATTGACTATGCCAAAGCCTTTGACTGTGTGGATCACAACAAATTGTGGGAAATTCTGAAAGAGATAGGAATCCCAGATCACCTGACCTGCCTCTTGAGAAACCTATATGCAGGTCAGGAAGCAACAGTTAGAACTGGACATGGAACAACACACTGGTTCCAAATAGGAAAAGGAGTGCATCAAGGCTGTATATTGTCACCCTGCTTATTTAATTTATATGCAGAGTACATCATGAGAAATGCTGGGCTGGAAGAAGAACAAGCTGGAATCAAGTTTGCCAGGAGAAATATCAATAACCTCAGATATGCAGATGACACCACCCTTATGACAGAAAGTGAAGAGAAACTAAAAAGCCTCTTGATGAAAGTGAAAGAGGAGAGTGAAAAAGTTGGCTTAAAGCTCAACATTCAGAAAACGAAGATCATGGCATCTGGTCCCATCCCTTCATGGGAAATAGATGGGGAAACAGTGGAAACAGTGTCAGACTTTATTTTTGGGGGCTCCAAAATCACTGCAGATGGTGACTGCAGCCATGAAATTAAAAGACGCTTACTCCTTGGAAGAAAAGTTATGACCAACCTAGATAGCATATTCAAAAGCAGAGACATTACTTTGCCAAAAAAGGTCTGTCTAGTCAAGGCTATGGTTTTTCCAGTGGTCATGTATGGTTGCAAGAGTTGGACTGTGAAGAAAGCTGAGTGCCGAAGAATGGATGCTTTTGAACTGTGGTGTTGGAGAAGACTCTTGAGAGTCCCCTGGACTGCAAGGAGATCCAACCAGTCCATTCTAAAGGAGATCAACCCTAGGATTTCTTTGGAAGGACTGATGCTAAAGCTGAAACTCCAGTACTTAGGCCACCTCATGTGAAGAGTTGACTCACTGGAAAAGACTCTGATGCTGGGAGGGATTGGGGGCAGGAGGAGAAGGGGACGACAGAGGATGAGATGGCTGGATGGCATCACCGACTCGATGGACAGGAGTCTGAGTGAACTCCGGGCGTTGGTGATGGACATGGAGGCCTGGCGTGCTGCGATTCATGGGGTCACAAAGAGTTCGACACGACTGAGCGACTGAACTGAACTGAAAGGAATAAAAACCACAGCAATGACCGTAGCTTCCTCTTGACTATAACAAAAGTGATCCATAGGAGCAATAAGTACAGGGTCAAGTTGATTCTGTCTTCATTTGCAGATGGTCATGTAGTTGTTTTTTTTTAAAAAAAAAAACTTTTCATTTTGTATTGGGGTATAGCTGATTAACAGTGTTGTGATTTTCGGGTGAACGGCAAAGGAACTGAGCCATATATGTACAAGTATCCTTTTCCCCCAAACTCCCCTCCCATCCTGGCTGCCAGGTAAAATTGAGCAGTTTCCTGTGCTAAACAGTAGGTCCTTGTAACCAACAGGGTTATGTAGTCTTTATGCCATGCTTTCTCTCTGGTGGCTGAAGAGTGTATGTATAGAAAGACATGCCTTTTGACAATTCATTTTTGCTAAAGAGAAGCCTAGGGAAATAATACATTGTCTAAAATAGCTATTTTTTTTCCTGAAGTTTGTTAAGTTTGAGTCATTGAACATGTGATGTTTAAAAATATTTTAGACAATAAATTTTAGGAGTACTTTATCGTGGTACACTTACCAGTTTATGATGTCTCTCTCTAGTCTCTCATTCATGTCTGACTCTTTGCAACCCCATGGACTATAGCCTGACAGGCTCCATTGTCCATGGAATTCTCCAGGCAAGAGTATTGGAATGGCTTGCCATTCCCTCCTCCAGAGGATCTTCCTAACCCAGGGATCAAACTCTGGTCTCCTTCATTGCAGGCGGATTCTTTACTGTTTGATCCACCAGGGAAGCTCTTAATGATGTCTACTCTTACGATGTACCAGGAAAAGTATATTATAACCTTGATAGTGACATAGATGTCTCATGGAAAGAGTTCTGATGCCCTCATGCCAGAAGGAGAGGGAGGAGTCAGTCTGGAGGGGAGGAGAAATATATTGAGCCAAAACAGCTTGCTTGATCCCAGAAGCCAGAGTGTACTTAACTGATGAGATCAAGACTTGAACGTGTTCCAAGTGTACCTGTACGGTACTCACGTGTAATGACTTCAAGGTCATTTGAGCTTATGGTTGTAACTAGTCCTGAATACTCATCTTAATATCTGAGTTTCCATAGTTGATAAACATAATTTTTTCAGAACATATTTTTAATGTTTATATGGCTTGAAATTGTGAAACTGGATAGAATTAAAAGCAGCTTGCAGCATAGTGTCACTAAATATTATTGCCTAATGTTATTAACAGATCTTTCCACTGGTCCCTAGGCATATGAAGTGAGGGGGAATTCAACCTATTTACTTTATTTTCAATGTGTGACATCGTTATTTGTGTAAGTTAGTTATTGTGATTATTGTGATTACTGAGATTAATGTATCACTTTAGTGCCTAACTGAAGGGAGTTAGACACTGCTGTGGTTTAAAGCCCATAGTGGATTCAGTACCTATTCTCAATTCTAAAGAAGCTAAGTTTAGATGAAGGTGAAGAGGTCTGCCTGGCTTTCCCAGTGGGTAGAGCAGAGGAAACCTTGGAGAAGATTAACTGAAAGAAAATTGAAAGGCATTTTTCTTCTTATTTTATATGTACCATCAGTTCAGTTCAGTTCAGTTGCTCAGTCATGTCCAACACTTCATGACCCCATGGACATAGCACGCCAGGCCTCCCTGTCCATCACCATCTCCTGGAGCTCGCTCAAACTCATGTCCATTGAGTCGGTGATGCCATCCAACCATCTCATCCTCTGTGGTCCCCTTCTCCTCCTGCCTTCAGTCTTTCCCAGCAGCAGGGTGTTTCTCAATGAGTCAGTTCTTCGCATCAGGTGGCCAAAGTATTGGAGTTTCAGCTTCAGCATCAGTCCTTCCAATGAATATTCAGGACTGATTTCCTTTAGGATAGACTGGTTTGATCTCCTTGCAGTCCAAGGGACTCCCAAGAGTCTTTTCCAACACCACAGTTCATTTCCAAATTTTGGTGAGTTTTACTGCTAGTGATTGATATGTATATACTTGCATGTGTTTTGATTAAAAAGTCAGGATTCCTTTTATTAGTATCTTGAAAGTGAAAATGGCATTTGCTCTGTTGTGTCTGACACTTTAGGTGACCCTATGGACTATAGCCCTCCAGGGTCCTCTGTCCATGGGATTCTCCAGGCAAGAATACTGGAGTGGGTTGCCATGCCCTCCTCTAGGGGATTTTCCCAACCCAGGGCTTGAACCCAGGTCTCCTGCATTGCAGGCAAATTTTTTACCATCTAAGCCACCAGGGAACTGTGGTCAAAGCACTTTGGGCTTTTAAGTTTTTATTGTTTTATATGTTAAATAAGGATTAAAATATTTTTGTGTACTATGAAAGATTGTGAGAGTGAAATGAAATAATGTAATAAAAGGATTTTGTAAGCTGAAAGGCATCAATAATGTGTTAAGTAATAGTATTGTGTGTCCATATAATGCTGAAAGAACTTAAGCATACTATACTTTTTCCCACTTATTTACTTACTTTTTTTCAAGACTTTTTCTTTTCAGAGCACGTAAAGTACAGAGATTTCCGATATGCTCCCTGGCCCCCATGCACATGTACCTGTTAGTTGCTTAGTCATGTCTGACTCTTTGCGACTCTATGGACTGTAGCCCTCCGGTCTTCTTTGTCTGTGGGATTCTCCATGCAAGAATACTGGTGTGGGTAGCCATTCCCTTCTCCAGGGGGTCTTCCTGACCCAGGGATCAGTCCTGGATCTCTCACATTGCATGCAGATTCTTTACTGTCTGAGCCACCGGGAAGCCATGCATTCATAGCCTCCTCCATTTCTGACATCCTCCACAAGGGTGGTGCATTTGTTATAACTGATGAACTTGCAGTGAGACATTATTGACACCCAAGATACACATATTACCAGAGGGGTCGCACTTAGTGTTGTACATTCAATAGGTTTGGACAAGTATATAAGGATATGTGTCTGTCGTTATGGTATCACACACAGTATATTCACTGCCCTAAAAAATTATCTCCACTCCATCCTTCCCTACCTCCTAACCCCTTGCAACTTCTGTTTCCTTACTTTTGTGTATTCCAGAATGTCATACATAAGGAATGAAACAGTACATTGCCTTTTTGAATTGGCTTCTTTCACTTAGTTATATTCCTTAAATTTTCTCCATGTCTTTTCATGGTTTGATAGCTCATTTCTTTACTATGTTCAATATGTTTTAATAACCTATAAGGGAAAAGAATCTGAAAAAATCACTTTGCTATATACATGAAACTAACACAGCTTTGTAAATCAACTCCTTTCCTCACTGGAAAGGAGTCACGAAATGGTAGATAATGGAATAATAGCTTTATGAAAAATAACAACAACAAAAGCTGTATGCCAACATATTGGGTGGTCCCGGCTAATTCAGGTGTAGGGGCAAGGCTTGAGTGGTAGAATGCTCAGAAAAATCCGGTAAAGAACAAGACTTCAGAGATAATAAAGGGATTATTCTGTAGTGAAGGCCTTTTTGAATGACTGGGGTATGATGTCGTTGAAAGGTACTCTCTCAGACAATGTCTCATCATCATTGGTATATTGTGAGCATATTTGTTGTTAGGCCGAGCATTAGTAAGTTTGTCGAATTGAAGTGAAATCATATGATTAAGCCGGATGTTATTAAGAGGGCAGATAAGGCCCCTGTAAGGGGTCAGGGGCTTGGGTTTACTATGTGATAAGCATGGGTTTGGTGTGCCATAATGTGTTGTCATGCAAGTATAGGCTAACTAGAAGGGTAAATACGTAGGGTTGAATTATAGCTACTGCGAATTCAAGAATTGTTAGTAGAACTAGAATAATAAATGTAATAAGAGCTGTTGTAGTGCTGATATTTCTTAGTGCGAGTGTGGCTCCTCCAATTAAGTGAATCAATAAGTGTCCTGCAGTAATGTTAGCTGTTAATCGTATGGCAAGGGCTACTGGTTGAATGAAGAGACTAATAGTTTCAGTAATAACTAGCTTTGGAATTAGTGGGGTTGGTGTTCCTTGTGGTAAGAAATGGGCAAGTGATGCTTTAGTTTTGTTGCAAAAGCCTGTAATTACAGCTCCTGCTCAAAGAGGGATGGTCATGCCTAAATTTATTGATAGTTGTGTGGTTGGTGTAAATGAGTGAAGTAGTAGACCTAGTAGATTTGTTGATCCAATAAATAGGATTAAGGATATTAGCATTGATGTCCATGTTTGTCCTTTGGAATTGTGGATGCCCATCATTTGTTTTGATACAAGTTGAAGCATTCATTGTTGAAGGGAGATGAGGCGGTTATTTACTAGTCAATTCGATGTTGGAAATAATAGACTAGGAAATAGGACAATAAGAGTGACAAGGGGGAGGCCTAGGATTCTAGGGGTAATGAAAGAGGCAAATAGATTTTCGTTCATTTTGTTTCTCAGGGAGTGTTTTGTTTTGGTATTTTAATTGATGTTAATTCTGGGTTATAGTAAAAATTATGTTTTGAAATTTTTAGTTGAAAGATAATGAAAAGGACTAAGAACATTGATAGAATTACTGTGAGTCATGTTGATGTATCTAGTTGGGGCATATCACCAAGGAGATATTACGCTCTCAGTCTCTAACTTAAAAGCTTAGCGCTGGTATAGCTTCTTGGTGATTTTATAGTATTGATGCAGATCATTTTTCAAAGCATTTTAGTGGGACTAGTTCAAGAACAATGGGCACGAAGCTATGATTTGACCCGCAGATCTCTGAGCATTGGCCATAATATAGGCCTGGTCGGGTTGATATAAGGGTTGTTTGATTTAGATGACCTGGGATTGCATCTGTTTTTAGTCCCTAAGAGGGATTGCCAGCTGGGTCAATAGTAAAGAATCTTCCTGCCAATGCAGGAGATGCGGGTTCAATCCCTGGGTTGGGAAGATCCCCTGCAGAAGGAAATGGCAACCCACTCCAGTGTTCTTGCCTGGAAAATTCCATGGTCAGAGGAGCCTGGCAAGCTATGGTCCATGGGGTCGCAAAAGAGTTAGGCACAACTGAGCAGCTGAGCATGCATAGCATAAAGAAGGTGCACAACCTAAGTGCTGGAAGAAAGCAATAAAGGAGGAAAGAAGAAAGAAGGGAAAGAGCAAAAAAGAAAAGGGTGGTTAGATTTTGGTTATACAGGTTGGTCATTGTTTGCTACTGTTTGCTATTAATAGTAAGCTAATGTATTGCTTGAATATTTGGAACTGATTTTCAAAGCATCTAAGGCTTTACTAAATGCTTTATGATTTCTGAGACTGTCTTATGTATTCCATGTATTTAAATGGATGTGGATATATATTTCTAATATATCTAATTACCTATATTTTTTCTGTTATTCAGGGGCTTTGCTGGTAACTCAGCTGATAAAGAAACCACCTGCAATGCAAAAGACCCCAGTTTGATTTTTGGGTCGGGAAGATCCCCTGGAGAAGGGATAGGGTACCCATTCCAGTATTCTTGGGCTTCCCTGGTGGCTCAGCTGGTAAAGAATCCTCCTGCAATGTGGGAAACTTGGGTTAGATCCCTGGGTTGGGAAGATCTGCTGGAGAAAGGAAAGGCTACCCACTCTAGCATTTTGGTCTGGAGAATTCCATGGACTGTATAGTCCATGGGGTCCCAATAAGTTGAACGTGTTGAATGACTTTCACTTTCTGTTATGCATGCCTTCCTGTGTGTGGGTTATCTTTCATTTCACTACATTAAAACTGAGCAAATCGCTGCTGTATATTTTCCTTGTATATCAAAAAGAATAAAAAGTTATCAACAGTGCAACAAGAAGTTTTACTGTGGTAGGCATTTCTCCTTTAATAAATATGAATGAAAGGTGATTTTTATTGTTGGTGTTGCTGCTAGTTTACTTATGCTTCAGAGAGACTAGCAGGCAGCATTATTATTATAGCTGTCCACAAAAGCTGATTGTGGTATTGATGGTAATATGTACCTTAGTAAAATAATGGAATTCAATATGCATTAAATTTACTGGCTATATATTCTCTTGTAGATATATTTTCATAGTTAATGACTTGACAGTTAATAGATAGATCATAAACATTGCTATTTAGGTTTATAATAATTACCGTGGAGACCACATTGGTAATTATTGCCATCCAATGCTCTTATAGCTCTGTTCTTCTCTAGAGATACAGACTTCATTGTGAGAATCAATCACGAGGTTTCCCTACTGTGGTCTAATGCAATAGATATTAAATCATTATATTTCTCTGTTCACTAAGGTTGAGGGTGAGTTTGGACTTGAAAGTAGTTCCTATTCTGTAATAAGCTATTGGTCTCAATTATAGGTAGATTTAGAATCTCATTATCCCTCTACTGCAGAGAGGGAACCACTTCTGAGCGTTTACTCTGCATTTTATATGGCATGTATTAACAAGCTATACATCTTGTTTTGTGTGTCATGATTCTTCCCTCTTAATATTCCTTTGAATCACATTGTTAGGGAAGAAAAAACTCTTTTCTAGATATTTTGCCAATATAAAAAATGCTTGTTAATCAGTTTTAAAACTTGAAAACAAATATAATCAGTCTCAGATTGTTAGCTCTTTACTGTTAAAAGACAATTCCGAGAGCTTTACATGGTACAAATATTTTATTGAGTGAGAAACAAACTTTTCAAGAGTAGGGTTCCTTCAAGTCTTAACCTGACATGTTGCTCATAATGTTACAAGATGACTTATAAAGTGAAAATCAAAGTTTTTTAAACTTTACAAGGATTAGTTATTACTGTGGGGGTTTCCAGAGAGCAGGGGGTTTGGAAAAAATGATTAACTTGGAAGATGTCTTAAGTTTCTTTTATGATTATCAGAGGCATTTATAAGAAATGAGCTAAAGTAACTTTCCATTATATCTATGAAATTAGATAGACTTAGTTTTTCTTATGTGGCTTAAGTGATCTTTTGTCTGCTTGTGAGTTTTTAAGCTTGGTCTCTATTTTATTTTAATACTACTATATATAATATAGTTTTAAAAAAATTTAATTTTTTAATTGAGGGATAATTGCTTTATAGAATTTTGTTGTTTTCTGTTAAATCTCAGCATGAATTAGCCATAGGTATACATATATCCCCTCCCTTTTGAAACTCCCTCCCACCTTCCTCCCCATCCCACCCCTCTGAGACATACAGCTAATTCCCATTGGCTATCTATCTTACATATGATAATGTAAGTTTCCATGTTACGCTCTCCATATATCTCACCCTCTCCTCCCCTCTCCCATGTCTGTAAGCCTATTTTCTATGTCTGTTTCTCCATTCAGTTCAGTTCGTTTCAGTCGCTCAGTCATGTCTGGCTCTGCGACTCAATGAATCACAGCACACCAGGCCTCCCTGTCCACCACCAACTCCAGGAGTTCACTCAGACTCATGTCTATCGAGTCAGTGATGCCATCGCTGCCCTGCAAATAAATTCTTCAGTACCATTTTTATAGATTCTGTATAAATGTGTTAGTATACTGTACTTATCTTTCTCTTTCTGACTTACTTCATATCACGTACACTTTGTTGCCTCACTTAAACCTGTAAGATCTAGATTGAAACAATTTTCGGTAAGTTAAATGAGATAGCCTTTCCTAATTATATTGTTTAAAAGATCAAAACAATACTCAGAATTACTATGCAAACTAATTTTTGTTAGATATAAAATTTTAAGCATTAAATTGCATAGTTCCTTAAAGGATCTTTTTTATTGAATGGTAGGATGTTGATACTTCTCTGTGTTTTTTTTCCAGGAAAATAATTTCTTACGGATATTTCCTAACACTAGCGATAATATTTTATCTGCAAACTTTCAAATTTACCAAGAAGCATTTGAAGTACTAGTTAGTATTTTTATTTTGTGTCATAGTAGTATAGTATGATCCACATGTGAAGATATTTGAAAGTTTTCTCAACTTTTAAATTAGAGCCTAAACTTAATATGCTGTCTTCCACAGAAATATTACTGAAGTAAATCTATAGAATTATATAATATTGAAATATGGATAACTGACAGAAAGCAACAATATTTTTACCTGAAACTCCATTTCAATTTATGAGAATGGGCCATTTTAATATTCTTTCTACTTCTCCTTAAATATTATGGTGTGCTTTCTGTTTTATCCCAGTCTAACATTTGCTGAGAGCAAAGGCAATGAATTCCACCTATACTGGAGGAAATTTATGTGCCCATGGATTTCATCAGCCTTGTGAAGAATATCATGACTCCACAAAATGTAAAAGCTGGTGCTCTAGATGGTATACAGAATTTTGTGTATGATTTAGGGGTTCACTGATTTACCAGAGCCCATTTATATTTAAGTATATTTTTATTTTGTCACACGAAATATTCCATCATTCAGTAGTCCATATAAAAACCCAAGATTATAACATTTTTCTTGCAGACTCAAAAGAAGGCTGCACTTAACCTTCAGTTTAGAATCCTACCTTCAGTCTTGACAGCTATTGCTTATAAACAGCTCATCACTCCTCCAAAGACAGCAGGGCCACTCCTAGACAGTGAGAAACTTCTTGTATTTCTGAGGTCATCAGCTGTGGGTGTTTTTCTAGAATACCTGAAAATAGTATAGTAAAATGTGAATTGTCAACAAGATGATCATATTAACAGAATATTAATAGTTCAAACACTTTAGTGTGAAGGTTTTAAAAAAGCCTATTCCCTTGATATCAGCCCTCTACTCTGGGGTAAATTAATTATAATTAACTTCTGTATATTTTAATTTTGCTAAGCTATGCTACACAAATATTTTTGATTCCTCTGTCCTTATGGTCTCAGTGGAAGAGAAACTCTTGTCTACCCTTAAAAATTTACTCTATCCTCAGTACTCTGACTTTTGCTCAGAGGCTTTGTTTCCATGATTATTCCTACAAATCTCTATATGATATCCCTCTCATTTTCCTTCAGATTATAAAATGTTTTTCTTATATTGTAAAAACTTATATTTAGTTTCTAATCCTGCAGTCTTTCTAGTTCCAGTGTCTTTATCCCTTCACACCTGAGTTCCTTGAAGAGGTAATTTATTATCTTTGTCTCCAACTTATCTCAATTTACTCTTCAAATTAGTTGATCAAGTCAACTTTAAAAATCTCCTCATCTTGACTAAACTTTAGAAAGGCTTCTTCTTAATTCTAGGCCCTTAACTTACCTTTTCTTAGAGCATTTACTTCAGAAAAAATGGAATTTTCTGTTCTTCCTCTCCCCTTTGAAATATAAATCTTTTAAGAGACCTCTTGACAGTTTGGGCTTCCCAGGTGGCACTAGTGTTAAAGAACCTGCCTGCCAATGCCGGAGACTTGAGAGGTAGGTTCAATTCCTGGGCTGGGAAGATCCCCTGGATAAGGAACTGGCAACCCACTCCAGTGTTCTTGCCTGTAGAATCCCATGGACAGAAGAGGCTGGCAGACTACAGTCCATAGAGTCACACAGAGTCAGACGGTTTTATTGATAAAACCAAGAAATGTCTTTTTCAAAACCTGGGAGCCATGCTTCAATCATTAAGGAAGATAGGGCCCCTGACTGCCAGTTTCTAGGTAAGAGTAGAAAACCTACACTGGGGAGGCACTTGGCTCCAGATTGTAAAACTATCACCTGTCCTGAAGATGGGAGAAAATTTATCTGTAAGGCCAGTTAGCAAACACAGATGGCCCAAGATGCCTCCACTCCATCTCCTAAAACTCTCCAGGCCTTTGTCTCAGTGGAATTGATCTCAGGCTGAGTCTGGCCTTTCTTCCCTCTGGCAATGGCCATGAATAAAGTATTCCTTGTCTTTTTAACTTTGTCCAGTACAATTTTTGCTTCAGCTCGGTACAATCTCTTTTCTTCCCTAGACACTCCTCTTTATCTTCCGCTAAGATCACAACTATTCTCCTAAATTAACTCACTTTTGAAAAACGTTTCATTCATTGACAACCTCTAAGACTATTCCATAGTGATAACCATGACTTTTTTCTTAAAATTAGATTAGAGCTCTTTGACTTTTTCTGATATTGTTCCTGATCCCACAGTTCTTTAACCATAACTGTTGGTAATCCCTATGTATTCTTCCTTCATTCTTTACCTATATATCTCTACTTTGTTAATTTCAAATATATTTGAATTCCCAAGTACATGCTTATGGCTTTGAAATATTCTTCAGGCCATACTTCTCTTGAGTTGCTAGGCCATGTTTCCAGCTTCTTCCATGTATCTTCACCTTATGCCTCATAAGCATTTCAGAACTTCTATTTATTTAGAAGCTCACCTTGCAGCTTTTTCAATATCCTTTTACTGCATGAGTGCACATCTCTCCACACAGCTGGCCAAGCCAATAACTAGAGCAGATTCATTAATTTACTTTTTCTGATACAAACGAAGTGCCTAATAAATTTTGTTGAATAAAACAATATATGGATACTATTTTATAGAATCTTATTTTTTAACCTGACTTTTTATCTTCTCTCTGGATGATGGCCAGGGATTGAGATGTAACCAGAATGAGTAACAGCTTACAAAACTTAACCTGAGGGCAGGGAGGCTGATAACGTGGTGATGATTGGTTGCATTTTGAGATAATAAAAGCCTAGCTCAAAGCATGACAATAATTAGTTTATAACAACATTTCTGTATATGCGTGCTGCTGCTGCTGCTGCTGCTAAGTCACTTCAGTTGTGTCCGACTCTGTGTGACCCCCCATAGATGGGAGCCCACCAGGTTCCTCTGTCCACAGGATTCTCCAGGCAAGAATACTGGAGTGGGTTGCCATTTCCTTCTCCAATGCATGCATGAATGCTAAGTTGCTTCAGTCATATCCGACTCTGTGCGACCCCATGGACAAGCAGCCCACTAGGTTCCTCTGTCCACAGGACTCTCCAGGCAAGAATACTGGAGTGGGTGTATATGAGTGCAGTATAATCACTACCAGGACAAGCTTTCTGTAAATTGTCATGTAAAGACAGTTTACACTTTGCCAAGAGGGAAAACTGTTATGTAGGTCCTTATATCATCTATTAAAATGTGATCATATAAAATTGTGAAAAAAACATTCTAATCTCTCCACTGATATAAAAGCAGTTAGAAGGCAGATTTAGCCCACAGGCCATAGTTTGTCAATCGATACTCTGTAACATATTATAAATGAGAGTATCAAATTCATGATGCAATGAGCCTGACTAAAGCTTTTTAAAAAACTAATTCCAAATCCGCCACCAGTTATACTGTGTGGTGTGGATGCATGTGTGTGCATGTGCATACGTATTTTTTGCTGTGTTCAGGGTTTTTTATCAGGACACAGCCTTTCACACCTGGGGCTTAATTTTTATTCCTCTGTGTTATAGTTTCTTGGTAGATATAATTGGTAAAGAACTAAATGAATTATTTAATTGAATTTTTATTGTGGTTGTATGTGAACAACTAATCTGTGGCTCAGATGGTATAGAAGCTACCTGCTATGCAGGAGACCCAGGTTCTATCCGTGGGTCTGAAAGATCCTCTGAGAAGGGAATGGCAACCCACTCCAGTATCCTTGCCTAGAAAATTCCATGGACAGAGGAGCCTGGTGTGCTACAGTCTGTGGGATCACAAAGAGCTAGACATGACTGTGCAATTAACACTTCCACTTCCAATCATTAGATGGAAATGAGATGAATTATAGTTATTTCTTGTCATAAAGTGTGAAACTAGTATTAATCTAATTGGCAAATGCTAGGAGAAATGGTAATATTTGTATTTATCACAAGATTATCTTATGATGTAAATTTCATTGAGAAGAGGTATTTGTAAGTTAGTTTCTTTCTAGTTTTATGAAACTCAGACATGCTTGTTGTTGTTTTCTTTCACTTAAGGGGAGTTGATTGTGAGCATACCTTGCAGACCAAGGGAGTTCAGAGGCTTTTACATCTGTCAACACTTCTGATAACCCAGTGGGAGTTTGAGTTCTGTCTTGATTTGGCTCCCTCCTGTCTACCTGCCTCCTGTCCTACCGACTTCCTCCTGTGTTGCCTTCCTCTCTAAATTCTCTAATCAGTGTTGTGACTTCTATTCCACGTAGATTTTGCTTACTTTCTTCTTAATGCCTGTGTGTGTTGGGCTTTTTTATTGTTGTTTTTTAACTAGTAACATTGGCAGCTTCTAAAGGAATCCCTAATCAAGAAGGTAGGCAAATTTCCCTGGTGCTATGAAACTGAGGTTTAGTTTGAGGGTGTGATCCATTTCTTCTCCCTCAAAATGCATATTGTGTGGGATTTTCCTTTTTATTTATTAAAATTTCTTTAATTAAAAAATTTTTTGGCTCTTCATTTTTAAAGGTGTTCACAATCAAAGTTTTCAGTCTAAAACACCATCATTTAAACAAGAGGCTAGTCAATACTTCAAATAAAAGGACACATTATGATTTGAATGTTGTTCCCACGAAGGGAAAATGAAATCTGATTTATGAGCTTGACAGATGATAACACATTTTTTTAGAAAGTCTGTTTTTCTTTTACTGCTTTTTGGTTGTTCTGTGCCTGCCATGTAGTTAAAGGGAAATAAGACTTGTAGTTCCTAAATCTGTGAATTCAACCAGTTTATTTAGATCCATCTTATTATTTTGAATAGTTGCTCTAAGTGGCTTTGACCACTTAATAGTCCAGTCTGCACCTATCACATGGTTGATCCAATAATCACTTACACATAAAAGAAAGATGGCTGAGCTCAAGGCAGGCAGGAAAGACTAGCTTTAACTACTGCCATTCAGTGGAGGCACCATGGCTTCCCTGGTCTCTCAGACAGGGAAGAATCTGCCTACAATGCAGGAGACCTGGGTTCAGTCCCCGGGTTGGGAAGATCCCCTGGAGGAGGAAACGACAACCCACTCTGGTATTCTTGCCTGGAGAATTCCATGGACTGAGAAGCCTGGCTAGCTGCAGTGCATAGGGTCACAAAGAGGTGGACACAACTGAGTGACCTGCACTTTCACACTTTTGACACTAGTGGTACAGGAAGTCAACTGTTCTCATATTACTCAAAGAACAGAAAATCCTCAAATAGTTACTGATATTCATAAATTTATAGTTGACAAGTAGTAACCAGAGATTAGGAAATTAAGAGACTAAGACAACAGATAAAAGAGAGCAGGGCATGCAGGAGAGAGTAGTTACAGTTTAACTCATGCTGACAGGGGCTTTGCAGGAATGCAAGCTCACAGCTGTCAATTCCTATGATTTCTTTCTTTCAATTAAAGCTAAAAATCTGGAATTTATTGTTAGAGTGTTTTGGGTTGAGTAGTGTTTCCCCACTGCCAACTTAAAATTCATATGTTGAGTCCTCACACCCTCAGAATGTGACTTATTTAGAGTTAGGGTCATTACAGAGAAAATCAAGTTAAAATGACATTATTAGTTTGGGTCATAATGGAATATGACAGGTGTCCTTATAAAAATCTAGGCACAGACACACACAGAGAAAATGATGTGAAAAGACCTAGGACAAGGAGGCCATCTGTAAGACACAAGAGAGAGGCCTGGAACAAAACCTTCCCTCACAGGTCTCAGATAAAACCAACTCTGCCAACTCCTTGATTTTGGATTTCTAGTCTTTTTGTGACATAGTAAATTTCTATCGTTTAAGTCATCCAGTTTGTGATACTTTATTGTGGCGGTCATAGTATACTAACACATAAAGTCTTCCTGGGTTTCAGATATTGGTAACCTACTGAATTCAAGTTGAAACTAAAACATTATCTTCATCCTTTTCCCTTTTGACTCAGGATTTTAGCTGATTTCAACAATTTTATCATCAGAGGCAAAGGCAAGTGTACCTGCCTATCTAAGGATGTTGAGTGATGATTGAACATTTAGCAGTATATTTGGGATTTGTTTCAATCATTGTTGTTGGATAATAATTTGGTTATTAGGTGATGTTATTAGGAAATAGGGCTTCCCAGGTGGCAGTAGTGGTAAAGAACTCACCTCCCAGTGCAGGAGACGTAAGAGACGTGGGTTTGATCCCTGGGTAGGGAAGATCCCCTGGAGAAGGACATAGCAATCCACTCCAGTATTCTTGCCTGGAAAAATCCCATGGACAGAGGAGCCTGGTGGGTTATAGTCCATAGGGTCACAAAGAATCAGACATGACTGAAGCGACTTAACACATACAACAATAATTGCTTGCTAAGTATTACTTATTTTTCCTTTATAAAGGCCTCAAATTCAATTTATCCAAGAGAGAGGATTCAGTTGGTTGAAATCACGTTGGATCAAATATTTTTATTTATCAATGTTCAATTACTTTTTTTTTTTTTTCTTAAAGCAGATCATCTAAATGGTTGAATACCACATAGGTTAGCATTTATAGATGAGGGAGCAGGTCATGAGCAATCACTGTAAGAGCACTCACCTATGGTTGTAGGTATAGAAGGTAATCAGTCTTTCATAGACTGCTTTCCACAATAGTTCAGTTCATTGACAAATGCATGTAAGGTTTTGGTCACATAAAATTTGTCCAGAAATTTATAATATTCACTCACTGAGTTATCGAAGAGAGAAAAGTTAAGCTCAAATATCTTTATGGTTGGTTAACTCTTATGGCATCTGTGTTCATCAAACATTTATCCAAATCTGGAACAATATAATAATCATAGTTGCAGGCAGAGAATAAGATGCTTTAAAAAATAATTTAGCTTTCAAACATAGTATCATTCTCAGCTATATTTAAATCCCATATTATATAACAGTATAGTCTTGTTGGTTCTGTTAGTTAAATGACAGTTGAAATCAACTGATACACATTGCTAGCAGTTTTAAATAGTTCATAATTACAAACAAGTCTATTGTTAGACTAACTATTTTCTTTCACTATTTTATACTAAACCGGATCTTAAATCAGTGTCAGTCAGTCAGTTTAGTTGCTCAGTCACTCTTTGCGACCCCATGAATCGCAACACGCCAGGCCTCCCTGTCTGTCACCAACTCCTGGAGTTCACTCAGACTCACATCCATCGAGTCGGTGATGCCATCCAGCATCTCATCCTCTGTCGTCCCCTTCTCCTCCTGCCCCCAATCCCTCCCAGCATCAGAGTCTTTTCCAATGAGTCAACTCTTCAATCAGTGTATGCTATGATAATAAAATTCAAGAAAGAGATAAATATGTATTTCAATAAGGTAAGACTTTTTTGCATAGTAAACATTAAAGAGATATGACTAAGTCAGTTAGATACAACATTACTTTATGTGTCTCATTTTCTCAATCTTTGAAGTTAAGTTAAAAGAAATGAATTATAAGGGCCATTTTAGGACCAAGAGATAAAAGCAGAAGGGTAGGTAGTTTTGTCTCCGTTAGTTGTGGAAAATGTGTTTTTTTGATGGTTAGAAGAATATTATGGAAAAGTAATATTCATGTAAATATTAAATTCTTTGGGATAATTTTTTTCTTTACATCCATTTGTAATGGCCCAAATGGGCTAGAGCATACATTTGAAGAAGTTACAGCCTGTTTTTTCCCCTGTTATAAATTAATGAGCATTTATCGAAGAAATTTTTTTTTTAAAGAGAGAACTGCCCACAGACTTTAGCATATACCTTAGAAGGCACTGGTGTCAGAACAAGGCCATGTCACTTGCAAAAGAAAGTCTGCTAACTGTAACTACTATTTTTACCTGCTTAATGAGCAGCAGACCTCCTGAGTGCATATAAGTGAGCTCATTGTTTAGGCATTAAGAGAACCTAGGAGGGGACTGTGAGGACCAGTGAATAATACAGAATCTATTCTCCTTTGAAGATTCTGTAACTCAGAAAATGCACGAGGAAAACATGATTTGGGGAAGACAAACATAGATTTTTAGTAACATTTAGCTACACTGGAAAAACTGATATTTGAAGAGTAATGCCCTATACTTTCTCTGGAGAGCTTGTGCAACTGTCTGCCACATCATGGCATCCTATGGAGCGTTTATGCTCTGTTTGGTAAAACCCCTGGTGACGGACTCGTTGTTTCTCTCCCAGTGCTGTGTGCTGATGACCCTAAATAATATATAACCCCAAATTCTAAACTGTGTATTTGCCATTAACTTTATAGGAGGGACATATATCAGAGGAAGGAAAAAAAGCAGGGTTTAGACAGCATGATTTGTTTTTGAGTTATAGGACTCAATTGTGATTGATATATGTGTAGCAGCTGGCTTTTGATATGAAATACAATATAAACCTTAGGAATCTGTTAACCAAAGAGTCATCACTGACATTAAACAAAGTTACTCCATACAGGGAAGTAAACTCACAGAATGCGGCATCATTTTTAAAAGTATATTGTAAACATCTGGGCAACATATTAAAATGTTATGCCCCATTTTAATAGGCTCATGTGATACACAGTGCATGGTACATTTTCTTTAGGTGATATGAAGATAAATAGAAACTCTTGCATAATTGCTTCATTTACCAAGTACCCTTAACTCAATTTTTAAAAACCCAAGCTATTCTCACTGTAGGGCAGGTTAAAAGCCTGGTAGCATCCTGAGTCATGGCAGTCACTTCAGTCACTCAGTCATGTCCAACTCTTTGCGACCCCATGGACTGCAGCACGCCAGGCCTCCCTGTCCATCACCAGCTCCTAGAGTTTACTAAAACTCATGTCCATTGAGTCAGTGATGCCATCCAACCATCTCATCCTCTGTCAGCCCCTTCTCCTCCCGCCTTCAATCTTTCCCAGCATCAGGGTCTTTTCAAATGAGTCAGCTCTTACATCAGGTGGCCAAAATATTGGAGTTTCAGCTTCAACATCAACCCTTCCAATGAATATTCAAGACGGATTTCCTTTAGGATAGACTAGTTGGATCTCCTTGCAGTCCAAGAGACTCTCAAGAGTCTTCTCCAACACCACATTCAAAAACATCAATTCTTTAGTGCTCAGCTTGCTTTAAAGTCCAACTCTCACATCCATACATGACTATTGGAAAAACCATAGCCTTGACTAGATGGACCTTTGTTAGCATAATATGCGTCTAGATGACAATAGATAAGTGAAAAGTGTGCAACTGTTAGTCACTCAGTTGTGTCCAACTCTTAGCAACCCTATGGATTGTAGCCTGCGAGGCTCCTCTGTCCATGGAATTTTCCAGACAAGAATGGGTTGCCATTCCCTTCTCCAGGAGATCTTTCTGACCCAGGGATCAAACTCAAGTCTCCTGCACTGCAGGCAGATGTTTCACCATGTGATCCACCTTTGCTTTCAGATAAGTGATGAGTGAGTTTGATTGCAATTTATAATACACATTGATATTGTAAAGTCAGTTTTATCATATTAACATTTGTTAACCTATTTCATTTTCTTTTATGTGTTACTAAAGATGATGTCAATTATACTATTTTTTCTTTGAAATACACAGATAAACACAATAAAAATTAGCAGGAGACTGCAGGAAAAGTAATTTATTACTGTGCTTTTTAAAAAACTGGACTGCCAAATGTCCATCTCATTTATGAAAACTTTTGCTTCTATAGATCAGACAGTAAAACGTGGTGAGAAAGGAAAGTTTCTGGAATTAGTATATTTTTTATCTTCCCGGGTGCCTGGGCTTCCCAGGAGGCACTAGTGATAAAGAACCCACCTGCCAATTCAGGAGACATAAGAGACACAAGTTTGATCCCTGAGTTGGGAAGATCCCCTGGAGAAGGAAATAGCAACCTACTCCAGTTGCCTGAAGAATTCCATGGACAGGGGAGCCTGACGGACTACAGTCTACAGGGTCACAGTTGGACACAACTGAAGGGACTTAGAATGCACTCAATAAATCTTAAGTACAGAAATCTCATATGTTTTCGAATTAGAGTATCGTCAGAAGCTTTTTAAATGACAGACTTGGAAACCCCATCTGCAGCTCCTCTGCTAGATCTTGCTGAAGTCGAACCCAAGTTGCTGACTAGTTAACAGCCCCAGTCTCATAGTGGTTCTAATGAAATGCTCCTGAGAGAGGGACATGTGGAAGATACTAAAGCAGCAATAGTTGATCTAATCACATGAATCAATTATTATTTTTTCTTATATCATTAATTAATAGATATTTATTCAATATGTATGATCAGTGGTTCAGTATAAGTTTATATAATATTTTTATTGGAAGAGAGCAAAAGGTTCAGTCTGCTTATTTTTTGATTTTGTTGTCATTGAGGTCATTTGTTTACGACACTAACATTTTTCAAAAAACATTAAAGTGAAAGCCACTTAGTTGTGTCCGACTCTTTGCAACCCCAGGGACTGTACAGTCCATGGAATTCTCCAGGTAAGAATACTGGCGTGGGTAGCCATTCCCTTCTCCAGGGAATCTTCCCAACCCAGGAATTGAATCCAGGTCTCCTGAGTTGCAGGCGGATTCTTTATCAGCGGAGCCGTGCTGCTGCTAAGTCGCTTCAGTCGTGTCCGACTCTATGAGACCCCATAGATGGCAGCCCACCAGCCTCCCCCATCCCTGGGATTCTCCAGGCAAGAACACTGGAGTGGATTGCCATTTCCTTCTCCAAGCGGAGCCATAGGGAAGCCCAATTAGGTTTTCCACTAATACATTTGAATTTTTTTTCAAAAAGGAAACATCAGGACTATAGAGGAGTGCTATAGTTGATTTCACTTTTTTGGTGTCAGATTGTTTGAAATCTGATCTTTATCCCTAAAACCTATGTCACAGAGCTTATCAGCTGTTTTCTTCTAGAAGTGTTGTGGCTTCAGAGCTGAATCCATTTCGATTAGATTTTTGTGTGCGTTGTAATATAGTGGCTGAGTCTTGTTCTTTATCATGTGTTTGTCCAGTTTTCTCAGCACCATTTGTTGAAGAGATTGTCCTTACTCTGTTGCATATTCTTGGCTTCTTTGTCATAAGTTAATTGATATATATATATATGTGGATTTGTTTCTGGACTTATTTTTTTCTGTTCCATTTATCTGTGTATCTGTTTTTATGCTAATAATATTTTGTTTTAATACTATAGTTTTGTAACATAGAGGGAGCACAGTGCCTCCAGCTTTGTTTTTTCTTTGGATTTCTTTGACTATTCAGAGTCTTTTGTGTTTCCACACAAACTGTAAGATTGTTTTTTATAGTTTTGTGAAAAATGCATTGAAATCTTGATAGAGATTGCATTAAATCTGGAATTTCCTCGGGTAGTATGAACATTTTAACAAATTTGTTTTTTCCCATTTTGTCTTTCTGTGTGTTTGTGTCTTGTTCAGTTTCTTTCTCCAATGTTTTATCATTTTAAATGTACAGATCTTTCACCTCCCTGGTTAAATTTATTCTCATATATTTTATTTTTTCTGATAGGATTGTTTTCTTGAATTTTCTTTCTGATACTTCATTATTAATGTATAGAAATACAGCAGAGTTTGACATAATGATTTTGTATCCTGCAACTTTTTTTTTTTTGGTAGAAACTTTATGGTTTTCTTTATATAATGTCCTCTGAAAATAGTGATAGTCTTACTTCTCCCTTTATAATTTGGCTACCTTTTATTTCTTTTTCTTGCCTAACTGCTCTTTAGCTAGAATGTCCAACACTATGTGGAATAAAGATGCTGATTGTGGACATGCTTACTGTGTTCCTGATGTTAGAGGAATAGCTTCTAGCTTTTCACCATGGAGTATAGGATTAAATGTTTGCTTGTCATATGTACCCTTTTCTATATTGAGGAACATTCCCTCTATACCCACTTCATTGAGAGTTTTTATCATAAATGAATGTTAACTTTTGCCTCTCTTTCTCTGTCTGTTGAAATCATCATATAATATTTATTTTTCATTTTGTTAATATTGAGTGTCACATTGAATGATTTGTGGATGTTACATCCTTGGAATAAATTCCAATTGATCATGGTGGGAATTTTTACATTTTTTCTTATATATTGTTGAATTCTCTTTGCTAATATTTTATTGAGAATTTTGAGTTATTGACTTGTAATTTTCTTACAGTACCCTTGTTTGAAATCAAACATCAGGGTAATAATAGCCTCTTAAAATGAGTTTGAAAGAGTTTTTTTCTTTTTTTTTTAATTGCATTTGAGAAGGATCGGTATTAACTCTTCTTTGACTGTTTGGTAGAGTTCACTAGTGAAGCCATTTGGTCCTGGATGTTTGTTTGTTGGCAGGTTTTTGACTACTGAATCTGTCTCCTTACTATTAATTGATATGCTAATACTTTCTATTTCTTCCTAGTTAAGTCTTACAAGGTTGGGTTTCCAGGAGTTCATTCATTCTTTTTCCTAGGTTGTCCAATTTGTTGGCTTGTAATTGTTCATAGTAATCGCTTATAATCCAGTATATGTCTGTGGTGTCACCTGCAACATCTCCTTTTTTATTTCTGATTTTGTTTATTTGCAGTCCCTCTTACCTTTCAGTTAAGTTAGAGGCTTGTCAATTTTATTTATCTTTTCAAAGAACTGTTAGTTTTATTGATAATCTCTATTGTCTTTTTATTCTTGATTTCTGCTCTAATCTTTATTTCTTTCCTTCTACTAATGTTGGGATTTGTTCTGCTTTTTCTAGTTCCCTGAGGTGTAAAGTTAGGTTGTTTGTATGAGACTTGTTCTGTGAGATAGGTGTTTATTGTTATGAACTTCCCTCTTAAAACTGCTATTTTTTTGCATCGCCCAAATTTTGGTATGTTGTATTTTCATTTTTGTTTGTCACAAGGTATTTTCTGATATCTCTTTATTTGTTCTTTGATCCAATTGGTCGTTCATTGTTATGTTTTCAATCTCCACATTTTGTGAATTTTCCAGTTATTTTAATTATTTTATAGTTTCATACTATTGTGGTTGGAAAAGATGCTTGATATGATTTCAGTGCTTTAAAATTTATTAAGGATTTGATTTATTCTTTGACTAAAACTTAGAGGTGAGGTGAACTTACCAAAAATAATACTGCTGCTGCTGCTGCTAAGTCACTTCAGTTGTGTCCAACTCTGTGCCACCCCATAGCCTGTGCGGCCCACAGGCTCCTCTGTCCCTGGGATTCTCCAGGCAAGAATACTGGAGTGGATTGCCATTTCCTTCTCCAATGTGTGCATGCATGATAAGTTGCTTCAGTTGTGTTTGACTCTGTGTGACCCTATGGACAGCAGCCCACCAGGCTCTTCCGTCCATAGGATTCTCCAGGCAAGAATACTGGAGTGGGTTGCCGTTTCTTTCTCCAAAATAATTCTAGTTGTCTCTAAACCCCTCAATTACAATATATTGCTTTCACCTCAGACTTATTAATTAAAATAGTTTTCTTTCTTCTGTATCCATAGATATAAATTAAGACTTAGAATATTAAATGAAGTACAGGCTCAATAAATTTTGAAGATCTTTACTTGGCATCGGCATGAGACATAGTTCTCTTTATTTAAAAAAACCCTCCATCAGTCAAGAAAACAGACAGGAACCATCAGAGATTTGCTATTATAATTGACTCTTCAGTGTTTTGTGTGTGTGTGTTTAAACAAACTAAATTTTCATAGATTAGAACAGTTAATATTTTCTAGGGATAAGCAGAATAATACCCTATAGAACCAAAGAGAAGCATTTTAGTACTACTTTTGCAGGTAAGCAAGCAAACAATTTAAAAAAATTACATAAAGCCAAAAGAACAGAAACTTACTAAATTTTTAAACCTTTTTCCAGCTATTTTTAAAGAAAAAGACCAAGGAAATGTATTAATATTTTAATAAAATTCCACTTAATAATTCTAGTCACAAAAGCATATGCAAATACTCATTTAACTGTCATTTTAAGTGAGCATAGTTTTCTCTTACCTGGTAATATTCAGGAAACTATTTTGACATATATACCAAGGAGCTATCTCTGGCAAGAAGTTGTAATTTTTGTTCCTGTTACCATAAGAACTTTCTGGTCTCAAGCTGGCTGATTTTGTTTCTTAAGTAACAAAGTTAACACATTATCTTGTCAGAGGATTAGGAAAAATATGTCTCTGCAGATACATGAAATCATGTAAATTCTGGTGTTTATCAAGGATATGGAAACATTGGTGGGAGCTAGTTGAGTCCATTCTGAGTAATTGTCAGTAGAAATGAGTGTGGCCATTTTCTTTTTGCACTAGGAAAGTTAACCATATTGGTGAGTTAATATTGATACTGCATTTCCGCATTCATTAAAATGGAAAAGCTTCTCATTTTGAATTCCATGGGTGTGGATTAGAAGAAGGAAAGGATTAGATGGAATACCCTGCAGTGTAAACATATTCATGGGATAGATAATTTCGATCTAAGTAGAGTTGGATTTGCACAGGAATCCCCATATACTCCTAGTGGACTTTGAGATGATATACCATTTGGGGAGAAGAGAATCCCTGGTTGACCATGATTAGAAACAACATCAGTGAATACTTTGTTCATAAACAATTGTTTCATGCCATAATTTATATGATAACTTATTAATTGATTATTTGCCCTTTAGATAGCTGTAATAATGAATGACCCATTCTTATTTTAACAGCCTTCATGAGTTTTTCTCTGGGTCTTAAAAATGATTTCTTTTCACATTAAAAACCATAGCATTAAAGTTACTTTTTCAAATGTTGCTGTCCACCAGCACCAAATTTTTACAATCTGTTGGTAATATTGTATAGACATAGCTCCATTTATTTTAAGATATATTTGGAGATATAATGTACATTATGCCTTTCTTTTTAGACAAAAAAAGTACAGGTACCACCAAAAAATTGTTAGACAAATACCACTTATTCAGAAATTGCCTTGAATTACATGAAAAAGAAAATGTGTAATTAGGAAAGCTATGTGTTTAGAATAATATATTCTAAACCTAATGCTTCCTTCAAAAGTGGTGGGACTGCAGAGGTGGCAGTGTCTTTCTCTGTCAATAGGCCCAAAAGGAGATATTTTAATATTTTTGTGCTGAACTCAGGTGCCATGAGAGTAATAGCGTGCCTACTGTGTATGTGCTTGCTTGCTTACTTAACAGTCATGCACTACCTTGGGCCCTGGTAACAGCCATGCTTCTCCATGCTAGATTTTACCTCTGCCTGTGCTACATGGATAAACAAGTCAACTGTTCAGAGTTTCCTCAGTTAAATTCACCAAACATTTAATGAAACTGTACCATGTGGAAGATATTGTTCTAGGCATTATAAGGGATAAAACTGAAGTGATCTGAAAGGCATCAAAGAAGAGCTGTAATTGACTGCTGAGTAAGGATGAGCTTAGGAGACACATGAATGCAGAATGCATGGTTTCATTTTGGAACATTGATCCAGTGTACTGAAATGGAGTTGGTAGGAGAATATAGTTGGGATAGGTTAAAAGTTAAAATGGAAGATTGGTTCAAATTTATGGGAAACTTAATGCTCTTACCAAGAGTTTGGGTCTTATGTCAGGTCAATAAAGAAGCATACTTTGACTCTGACTAATAGGTGACCTCCATCCTCACTGCGTAAGTTCAGAGTGTCATCTTTTCTTATGTGATGGCTTCAGTGTTTTTCCATCGACACCTCCTGTGTATTAACCCTAGATTTCACTCTAAGTACAGTGAAATGAGGGCTTCCTAGGTGGCGCAGTGACAAAGAATCTGCTTGCCAGTGCAGCAGATGCAGAAAACGTGGATTCTATCCCTGCTTTGGGAAGATTGCCCCTGGAGAAGGGCATGGCAACCCACCCTAGTGTTCTTGCCTGGAAAAATCCATGGAAAGAGGAGTCTGGCAGGCTGCAGTGCATGGAGTTGCAAAGTCAGACATGACAGAGTGACTGAGTGTGTGCATCCACGTACACAGACACACACTCTGAAATGAAGGAACTTTCCCTTCGTATTGTGAAAAATCCAATACATGTTATTTTACCTCTCAAGATAATTTAAGTAGATTTCCATTGCTTATAGGATAAATTCTAATCTCTGAGTATAGCCTACAGTATCATTTATGACTTCTCCTTTATTCCTTCCCTGGTTGTTGCTTTTGCTTTCTACTTTGTCTTTCCAAACCTGTTTACTATGCTAATTCAGATATACCTGATCTTACACAAATTATCCCTTTTGCCTAGAATACTTTCCCTTTCATTATGTTGCTTCCTCAGGGAGTGTCTATAAAGACTTCAAACCAACTTATCAATCGTCTTCTTTATGAGAACCTCTGCGGCCTCCTCTCTTGCTCATCGTGGCATCACTCACGATGAGTGTGACATCACGGCGTTACTGGGCTGCTGTCGTTTCATGTGCACCCTCCACTTGTTGGACCTGAAATACTGTTATTTGTTCAAATCTCTTTTCCCCATTATGTGGTCATTCTTGAGAACAGGAATTTTATTGTATTTTAACATTTTTCGTTTTTTCATTTGAGATTTTTCATCTTGATATTACTTTTTGAGCAGTTCTGGGCTCAAAGAGGTCCTCTATAAATAAGTGACAAAGTATCACTGTAGACAGATCCATGTTAATTGTCTCAATTACTGTCACTCTAGGTTCTAAACACATTTCTAAATGGAAAAAAAAAACCACATTAACTTGCATAGTTTAGGGGGAAAAGAGCTTATCTAAAACAAACAAAAAATCAGTGTAAAGATTAGTTCACTCTTTTGGAGGCTTTAGAATATTTTTATATCTTTTAGTTAAAAAGCATTTTACTCTGTTTATAGGAATTTTTAGAAAATATATATTGAATCATTTTTATAGTCAGATGCACACTTGTAGGTTTGCATCACCGTTTGTTTCCATCACAATTTAGGACCTTCTTCTACTAGCTCATTTATAGAACTGGGACATCTGCTACTCTTGGACATGCCAGCTCATGTAAGAGCCAGCTGCAGCATACATTATTTATTTGAACAGCTGGTTGATTTGTAAGTTTGTAAAAATTCTTCCTCTAAAAGCATCAATGTATGATTTATTTATTTTGTATTTTCCTTTTTTGCTCAGTGATTTTCAATATCTACAAGACTCTATGAACAGGATCTGGGTAATTAAATTAATAACAGTAAGAAATCTATGAAACAGTGGCATCCATCCCTTAAATAAGGGAAAAGGATACATTGGATAAATGAAAGAGATGGCATTATTTTATGTCCTGGGAGGTACTTATTAATGTATCCAACTTATATATTGAAAAACTATTTTTGTTTATATAAGTACTTATGAGTGGATCAGTCAGTAAAATTTATGCATATAAAAAATGCTTGACCTAGCAACAAGCAAAAGTTTAACAGGTGAGCTTTAAAGATTTATTTTCTAGTTGGTTCCTGCAAACTTTATCAAATTATTGAATTAAATAGTGACTGAATTACTTTTAAATCCTAGGATTTCAATAATTAAAATTAGAGAAAAATATTTCTGAAACTTACTATATACTTTTTCTTCCTAAAATGGTAATGTCATTTTTCTTTGTTGTTGTTATAAAAGTATAAGGCTGATACTGTCAAAAACAAACTGATGTTACAGTGGACTATATACATATTTATCCTGTATATTTTTTTGGAATGTTCACTGAAGCACAGAGGATGAAAAAAGACTTAAATACCACACAAAGAACACTTGAGAAGTCTTAGTGTGTTGTATGAATGCTTACTTATTTGTGACACATTCACTTGTATTCTTAATTAGCTGAAGCTTAGATCCTAAAACAGTAACTTTGATAGCTAATTTATGTTGATCACAACACTACATTATGGGTTATTTCATTACAATGAGTACCGTATTATGTGAGTTTTGATGTTTTTAAACCATGGATTTTTGATTGTATGTGAAAATTAGCATTAGTATTTTTTGTGCAGCGAATATGATCTTATATAGTCAAATTATAGACTCTTTTGTCATTATCTCATTACATAGTTACAATACATAACTATTATAGAAGATTTGGAAAGTAGAAAATTCTTAAGAACATATAAAGAGTCACTTTTTGCCTGGTGTCCCTAGTGGTGTATCATGTAGTATATATACTCTTAGGAAATTTTCATTTAATGTGTATTGAACATTTCCCATGCAATGGAAAATCTTCTCTGATACATTATTTTTAAAACATTTATTGTATTCATTCATTAAGAAAATCTATAGTTTATTTGACCAGTTCCTGGATTTGAACATCCCTATACGTTGAAGAAACCACCTCTTGTGTTGTGTTCTGATTGTTACAAGGGGGCCAGCAGAATAGAGTGTGTAATGAGGAATATTGTTAAAAGATATTTGCTATTTGTAAGTCAGGAACCATTTAAAAAGTGAATCTTTTTTTGCTGTATGATAAAATTATAATTAAACATTGCTGTAAAGAACAAGGGGAACCTCCATTTTAAGTGATATTGATACTGTTGATATACTCACCAGAAATTTTACATCTGTTAATCCTCTTAGCTATAGCTACAAAACAATTTGTTGTATATTTTTATAATTTCTTTAGTAAACAAGTATGTTAAATGTATGAAAAATTTTAAACTATCTCAAAGAGTAGAAATTCAGCCAAACATAATATAAAAATCAGAGCTTTCCCAGTCTCATTTTGGGTATACAAAGTTCAAAACAATTAATGGACACACCAGAGGTTAACATGATACTTTGTCCCAACCTCACTGGATATCTTGGAGGGTTTTTTTGTGTGTGTGTCTCTTACACAGTTGTGTTTTTTATCTATTGAATATATTTTCCCATCCATTCCAGTTTATTTCCTTAACTAACTTTGAAGGTGCACACTTTTTTTTTTTTTTCATTTTTTTCAGTTCAGTTCAGTTCAGTTGCTCAGTCGTGTCTGACTCTTTGCGACCCCATGAATCGCAGCACACCAGGCCTCCCTGTCCATCACCAACTCCCGGAGTTCCCTGAAACTCATGTCCATCAAGTCGGTGATGCCATCCAGCCATCTCATCCTCTGTCGTCCCCTTCTCCTCCTGCCCTCAATCCCTCCCAGCATCAGAGTCTTTTCCAGTGAGTCAACTCTTCACATGAGGTGGCCAAAGTACTGGAGTTTCAGCTTTAGCATCATTCCTTCCAAAGAAATCCCAGGACTGATCTCCTTCAGAATGGACTGGTTGGATCTCCTTGCAGTCCAAGGGACTCTCAAGAGTCTTCTCCAACACCACAGTTCAAAAGCATCAATTCTTCAGCACTCAACTTTCTTCACAGTCCAACTCTCACATCCATACATGACCACTGGAAAAACCATAGCCTTGACTAGACAGACCTTTGTTGGCAAAGTAATGTCTCTGCTTTTGAATATGCTATCTAGGTTGGTCATAACTTTTCTTCCAATGAGTAAGCGTCTTTTAATTTCATGGCTGCAGTCACCATCTGCAGTGATTTTGGATTTTCATTCTTTTAGAAGTTAGTATTAAAACAGGTGTTACTAGCTAGGTTTACATTAGTCAGCATGTTTCCTGTTTCTCAAAGAATCTAAGTGCTACAGTGTTGCCAACACTGGTCTCTCTTCTCATACAAATGCTCTTGTTCAGTATTATCATTGTCCCATAAAACAATAATTGATTTAGATTTGCATATATACTTACCACTTTTCTCAGCTTAATATTTTTCTTGCATCTCCAACATTTCTTTTCCTCATTCCTGAAATGTCCATGTCAAATATGTGCGTATACTGTATCTTCCACATACTAGTCCTGATGCCTTTTATTCTGCAAGTATTGCAGGGTTTTCATTTGGATTTTTTTGATAGCTGTATCATCATTTATGAGGTAAGAACTGTGCAGACACAGTGTTTCTCAGAAAGTGTGGTTAACTAATTGTCAGTGTTTTCCAACTTCAGCCTACTTTTGTACAGGTCATTATACCGTGGGGATCGGCTTCATTTACATAGCTGTCAGTGATATTCTGTCTTTAAATAGAATTCTCCTTGGTCTGTACCCTCTCGATCAAAATCATATTTCTTAATCCTTTGCTCTTCAACCTCAGTCTTGTTTGGGGGAGTAGTTTAGGTAACGGAATACATGCAAAATGAAAATGTCTAGAGTTTAATTCTATCAAAATTCTTCATTTATATGTAGAATTCGTTATTTATTCTTCATTTGTAATTCTTCATTTATTTTTTTCATTTATATATCAATCTATTTTAGGCAATAAATGGCATCCTTCATTTGTTTTAAAATCATAAAACCTGATTCAATTGTAACATTATGAAATATCTTTGTATATTTTCCAGTATGAAAATTTTTGCTTCATTGAATATTCTCATTATTTTGTAATGGTGTGTAGCAGTGGAGGGGGAAAGTCACTTACTTTACCATGTTCCTTGAAAGTCTCCAGACTTGAGATTTTGTGAATAACCTCTGAGGCATCATAGTAGTATAACTTCCAAGATAAACTGCATTTTGATGTTTATCTCTCTGCCCTATCTTTTCCTATCTTCTAATCGTGGAGACTTTTGCATGTGAAATTCTTCATGGTTCTACTGGATTTTTCCCTCCAACGTCTTATCTCTCATTTGTCTCATCAACTTTCATAATTCTAACGTCTCCTGTTTTCTGTACAATTGTCAGTTCTGTAGTCTAGTCATGATATTAATGTTCTGAAATATATTATTGAAGGTCACATCCACTTATTTTTCTGTTTCTCAATTTAATCTGAACTCTTTTTCTTTTATGCGTGTCTTATTTCATTAATTTTTTTCCATTAAATTTCTCTCAGAAATTTGCCATTTCTGACTTTTTTGGTGACCTTATTTTCCTGACTTTACAGGTTGATATATCAGAATCACTTCAGTAGTAAACTTTTGCTTGGACTCCAAGGACCTGCTATTCTGTAGGTTCAACACTGGTCCCCCCCACCCCCACCCCATACACACTTTTTCTTTGCCCAGACACCAGCGCTGCTATTCAGTTCACTTATTAAGGAATTAGAGCCTTCAAGCTAGCTTCTATAGACTTGACTATCTTAAAGTCACCTCCAGGGACACCAGAAATACCTTTTTGGCCCCTAATAAATCCAGCTTCTTACATAATTTGCTGTTAAAACTGTGGCTAGATAGATACTAGTCACAGTAGAGCAACTTTAATCATCAAGAACTATCCTTGGTAGTCCAGATGGAAACTTTCTACCTTGTCTGAGTTCCAGGAGCACCTTAGAGATATTGGCATATTAATGATATGTTTTTGTACATGTCTGGCTTTCTCTGCAGTCTAGTGTGGTGTGATTCCTGTACTGGCAGTTAGTCAAGTGTGGCTGCCAAACACTTGAAATATGATTAGTCTGAATTGATGTGCTGTATGTGTAAAATGCATGCCAGATTTTCATGACACAGTATGGATAAAAAATGTAAAATATCGTATTATTTTATCATGAACCATAACAGCTACAGGCATGTTGTGACTTGTAGCACACATACACAAATGTTTGCAGAAATCTTTACTATGTTAATATGAAATCAGTTCTGAAATCACGTAGTTTCCGGAAAAATATCCTGGTTAAAAGAAAACCTGGATCATCTGGCCTGTAGACTTACCATTTTTCCTTTCAGTTCTGTGTATTGAAAGGAAATACGCAGAACAAGAAGCCTACTGAATCATCTTCCCAAGCTAGAGCTCACTTCTAGTTTTTCACATCCCTCTGTGGCCTTGAGGTAGAGCAGTAATAAAGAGCAATAACTAGTTAAATCATGCCTTTGAGGCCTGAACTGTGCAGCTTCTTGTGTAATAGGGATTAACGGAAACCCTGAGATTACTTAGGTAAATATGAGTTATCTGATAATGATCCATTCTGGTTGCTTTGTGTCACTTAAAGTCATGACTTTGGCTTATGGTGCAAAGACTGCTGATGATCTGACATAGACTTGCTTTCAAATTGGCCTTGTGTCTTTCCAGTATAAAATGACCTTGCAGCACTTGATGGACTTCCCCCACCCCACCTCTAAAGCTGGGAGCACAGCAGTGTCCACTTGAATGGCAAATTGTGATAAAGTAGCAGGAGCGAAATTGCATAGCATAATCACTGCAATTTTTTATTGAATTGAGCCCTTTGCTCTTTTTCTTGACAGAACAGTTTATTGAATGTGCGTGTGGAAAACAAAGAAAGGCAGTAAAGAAACATATCATTTTTTTTTCTGCCTGAGAATAGAACAGAGAGAAAATGTGTCTGCTTTCAGAGTGCACTTCTTAAGTGGAAGACGGTTTTCAGGTGCAAACAGACTCTTTAGAAATATTATAAAACTGTGCCGCTCAAGGGCAATTCAGTGACTGATGAGGTTTCTGTCTGGCAGCCCTATCAACTTGAACAATGGAAGTTTCTTGTGTCCTTTATTCCTGGGAAATAGAGAAATTCTACTGACTAATAAAAATTTTTCATTAAAAGGTAGAAAGAAAATTTTAACAGATGGCTAATGCTTTATTTTGTACATTCAATAATAGAAGGTCTGTTAGCTGTACGTTGAAGTTTTATAATGTACATGATTTAATGGAAAATCGTTTCTTCAGAATTTCAGGTAGAAATTCACAATGGGAAATTTCTAGTTTGACTCATAGGGTGAGCGTGGGTCCATTTGACATATTTCAGAAGCTTCCTAGCTTTCCTTAGCACTCTTGAACTTAATAACCTTTGAAAATAAAATACTGAAATTGTTTAATTTCACATATTCTTCAGTTTAAAATGGATACAATGGTGTTGTCACAAAATGTTTTGGTGAAACTTTTTAATAAACTTAAAGCCTCAAATTCAGATACTGGATTTTACTGTTTTTTTACTGCACATACCAATGGGCTTCCCAGGTGCCTCAGTGATCAAGAATACACCTGCCAGTATAAGAGATGCAGGAGACGAGGGTTCTATCCCTGGGTCACGAAGCTCTCTTGGAGGAGGCAATGGCAACCTGCCCCAGTATTCTCACCTGAAAATCTCCATGGACAGAGGAGCCTGGCAAGTTACAGTCCATAGGACCACAAGGAATTGAACACGGTTGAGTGTGCGTGTGCACACACACACACAAACACACACAGCAATAGATGACTTTGATAGAATATTTTCATTGATGTTGTAATCTCAGCATATTCTAGTTATAAAGTGTAGGCTTTTGTCATATATTTTAAATATTCTTGAAAAAAGTAAAAAAATGAAGTGACTATCAAGGGTCTTGGGACTTTCACCCTTTTGTTAAGTTTTATTTACTCTTAATAGGATTTTTTGTTAAGAAAATTAGAAACATATTTTGCAGTTAAAAAAACCTCTCATTTAGTACTAAATGGATAAGAAAGCTGTGGTACATATACACAATGGAGTATTACTCAGCCGTTAAAAAGAATACATTTGAATCAGTTCTGATGAGATGGATGAAACTGGAAACAATTATACAGAGAGAAGTAAGCCAGAAAGAAAAACACCAATACAGTATACTAACACATATATATGAAATTTAGAAAGATGGCAATGATGACCCTGTACGCAGGACAGCAAAAACGACACAGATGTGTATAACGGACTTTTGGACTCAGTGGGAGAGGGAGAGGGTGAGATGACTTGGGAGAATGGTATTGAAACATGTATAATATCATGTAAGAATCGAATTGCCAGTCTATGTCCGATGCAGGATATGGCACGCTTGGGGCTGTTACGCGGGGATGACCCAGAGAGATGTTGTGGGGAGAGGGGTGGGAGGGGGGTTCAGGTTTGGGAACGCATGTACACCCGTGGTGGATTCATGTCAATGTAAGAAAAAAAAAAATACTAAATGGGAATTTCCCTGGTGGCTTATATGATAAAGAATCCACTGCAATGCAGGAGACCTGGGTTCAATCCCTGGGCAGAGAAGATACCCTGGAGAAGAAAATGGCAGCTCACTCCAGTATTCTTGCCTGGAGAATCCCATGGAAAGAGGAGCCTGGCGGGCTCAGTCCATGGGGTCACAGAGTCAGACATGACTGAGTGACTAACATTTAATACTAAATACCATGATCATGATACTGTTTTTCTAAAAGTTACTTAGCATGAATACCATGTTATTAAGTGTTTTGTTTTGGAATTCTTCCAAGGCAAGGAATATTATACTTAAAACTTGGAAAAGTTTTAGTAAATATACTGTAGAGAAAAAGTCCTTATTTAGCAGAATGGCTCAAAAAAGCTGGCAGATATTTTTTTGTTCTCTGGGAATTCCCTACTATCCGTATGAACTTCCATTATTACTGATAAATCTTAAAGGCAAAGTTGGTGATGGACAGGGAGGCCTGGCATGCTGTGATTCATGGGGTTGCAGAGTCAGACACGACTGAGCGACTGAACTGAATAAGGTCTTACTTCAAAAAGAGTTGTACTTACAGCAATAGTAGTGGCTAACACACCAAAGTTTTGTCACTCTTGAGTACCCCTTAGCTGTTTTTCACATTTCTTTTACATTGGCTTTCCAGTGTACATATTTGCTAACTGAATGACACAGTTTATTATTAAGCTTTAGTGTAAAATTAAGAATTTAAATGAATTTAAAATTTAAGAATTTTAAACAGCACAAGATAAGAATTTCATCACCCTCCCACCCCGCCATCAAAGGCCTTCCCTTATGGCTCAGCTGGTAAAGAATCCACCTGCAATGCAGGAGACCTGGTTTTGATCCCTGGGTTGGGAAGATCCCCTGGAGAAAGGAAAGGCTACCCACTTCGGTATTCTGGCCTGGAGAATTCCATAATCCATGGCTTTGCAAAGAGTCGGACACAGCTGAGCGACTTTCATTTTCACTTTCCCCATCAAAGTCTTTGGTTTTATACATTTATATGATTTTGACAATTTTATTTTTCAGTCTTCAGAACTATTCTTACTTGGAGGTAGGAATGCTATAACGAATTACACTCTTCGAGATGATCTCTTTTAGCACTCTGGGTCTTCAGTTAAGTAACACGTATGTAGAAAAGCATTGAATGGTGTTCAAAAAGGAGTTGTGATAAAAAATAATGTTATACTTGTCTAACTGTTGATATAATGATTCACAATGTATAAAGAAAACTTAAGATACTAAAGTATATTTTATTTGATTTAGCAATTCATATATTATATCAGCTTTATTAGAAATTACAGTTTGTTTTCTGGACCCAGGTTTTATTAAGGTACATATTACACAAATAAAATGGAAAACGCTTCTTCATGCAGTGTGAAAATGACCTAAATCTCTGAATGGCTTATTAAATAACAAAAATGTGAAATTAATTTTATCATTTTAGTTAGTACATGTAGCAATCATCTTGTACCTGACTTTATACCATCTGCTTGGTATTTTAAAATTCCATACTGGTTTACAAGTTCTAATTTGAAGAATAAGTAGTACTAGATAATTTTCTTATAATTCCTTTTCTCTTGTAAATCAGTGTGAATGAACAGAAAACCATGATTTATCGCCACTCCTGTGCCTTTTATATCAAAGGTGCTGGTTCCTGGTGGCCCAGATTGCGTAGGATGCTCCTGGCGCGTTGTTCCTCAGATCGTGTTCTTAGGCTGGCTTCCTCTCTGAAGCGAGCTTCTCTCCCTGGTGGCTCAGTTCCCTTCTCCGCCTGGAAGCCTGCAGTTGCTGCGGTGTCCCTGCAGCTACTGGTTTGGCACTGATGGGCTCCTGCTGTTTAGGCATAAATGTTGCATTTACACACTGAGAATAGTTTTCTTGGCATTTGGGAGAGCTGTTATCATGAACATGATGAATTCATGAACCAGAGTGTTTTTGCACTCTCTATTCTATTTTTCATATATTTAGTATCACTTGTTATGGTGCTTCAAATAAGCATTCATGATTTATTTTCAGTTTTACTAGGAACACAGAGTACAGTCAGATATGCATCCCAACAGATGTTTTCCTATGAGGTTATGATTTATCTAGTTTATATTTTTCACTTAAAAACCATTTTCATATATGTTTAGATGTGTTTTAGAAGATATATATGTAGTTGAAAAGTTCACACTTTGGGAAAAGACAGAGTTGAGTTTTACACTGAGCTCCATTTCTTACTCTGTGATTTTGGAAAAGTTATTCTATACCTAAAGACCTAGTTTCACTTTCTGTAAATGAGAATAATACCTTCTTTATAAAGTTGTGATTAAATTTAATAATGCATCTAAAATATACAGCACAAGGAAGATGTTGAACAAATTATACCATCTCTATACCAGAAGGAAATAAATCTGCAAATTACATTTCTGACAAGGAATTTGTATTCAGGTGTATAAAGAAATTCTCAAACCCAACTAAAAACTAATATTAACTTAGTTTCAAAATAAGCAAAATGATTTATGCTTCTGGAAAGGCGAAGTTGATCATATATTCCCTTATTCTTCTTATGCAGCAAAGCAAAAAATCCTGGACATTATGAATGATGTACATGTGTGTATATATCATATGTGTGTGTGTGTACATATATATATATATGTATATATATATATATCATATGATAGCTTTTAATGGTGGAGAGAACACAGAACTTCTAGGGACCTTGGGACCCAAGAAGCATGATGGTGAATTTCTTGAGTTTTTACTTTGCTTATGTATTCCAGACTAGGCCCTAAATTTGGAAACCTAGAAACACCAATAGGCACAGACAAAAAAAAAAAAGTCCTAACAGAAAGCTTGCCCTCTGCAGCCCAAGGACTAGACAAGCAAAGACAATCTATCAAGATAGACAGTAATCACTCTCCAGAAGCCAGACACTAAAGAGACAACTTTGATCCCCTCTCTCCCACTTTCCACTCTGACCAAGGAATAACAAGATGCCTCAATCCTCCCACAGGATAGGTGTCAAGCAAGGCCCAATAGGGAGCCAGGACTTTTCATCTCCAATAGCCAGCTATCTCTAAAATCCCCATTATGTCAGTGGAGACCACCTAAAGAGCTTGGACTTTCATCCTTACTAAGAAGTAATGAAGAGTCTCTCCCTACCTCACTGGGACCTTTTCAGAGAAGCCACAGTGGAGAAGGAAATAGAATTGTGCGATTAGAGGAACACACAAATAATCTCTGTAAGATAGGTCCACGGATAGATGTTAGGACTGCTGCTACTGCTGCTAAGTCGCTTCAGTCGTGTCCGACTCTGTGTGACCCCACAGACGGCAGCCCACCAGGCTCCCCGTCCCTGGGATTCTCCAGGCAAGAACACTGGAGTGGGTTGCCATTTCCTTCTCCAATGCAAGAAAGTGAAAAGTGAAAGTGAAGTCGCTCAAGAAGTCACAGTCGTGTCCGACTCCTAGCGACCCCATGGACTGCAGCCTACCAGGCTCCTCCGTCCATGGGATTTTCCAGGCAAGAGTACTGGAGTGGGGTGCCATTGCCTAGGACTAGTAGGTACATACTGACCTCATATATTCCCTGATACAATGCACTGTGGAGGACACAGCGTCTCTGTATGATTTTTCCCAGTAATGTAAAGTCTGAGCCTAATTATGAGAGAACATCAAACACTCTAAATTGGAAGAGGACATTCTAAAAAAGTAACCAATCAGTAATCTTCAAAAGTGTCAAGAAAGACAAGAGAGGGTTGAAGAAATCACAGATAGGAGGAGGCTAATGAACCCTGCTCATTAAATGCTGTGTGAAATCCTGAATGGGATCCTGAAACATAAACAAGACATTAGAGGAAAAGTTAATAAAGTCTGAGCAAGTTTAACATATTTGTTAAAATAGCAAAATACCACACCAAGGTGAATTTCTTAGTTTTGATAAACACCCTGTGGTTAAAACATTAACACAAGGAGAAGCTGAGTGAAAGGCTCTTCTTGGGGTGTAAGCTGTACTGTTTTCAAAACCTTTAAATATGAGTCTGAAATTACTGCAGAATAAATTTAAAAAATTTGGATGTTTGCATCTGAAGTGAGTGAAGCAGAACATATTGATTGTGGTCAATAAATTATTTTCTGTAACCATGTCACAATTCACTGTTTAGTCCCCTTTTCGCACTGTTTTTCCAGCCTGCTTAACTGACATTTCCTAGAAATAGCTGTGCTTCACAGTGTAAGTGTTATCAGTGTAGACTGGACTCCTGAAGTTTACAGAGAAATATTTGAGTAACCATATAGGACCATATAGTTTTTTGTGTGTTTAAGAAATATAAAAGATATGTCATATAATTTTAAGGTTATTCAAAAGCATTTATTTTTAAGGAAAATTAAAATGATAAAAAAGAGTGCTTGTCTGAAAGATGGTATTTTGAGTGTCGATTTGAATTTTCTTAGTTTTTGCTTCGAAGAAATATGTACGTCTTGTGTTTGTGTGACTCTAAGCGAGGTAATGTTGTATAGACGTTTAGGATAAAATTTAAAAACCATTAAGGGCTGGATTACATTATATTAACATAGAAAGTGAGAAGATAGCATATTCCGTGTTCTGTAAGAAGTTGTGTTTGTAATATCTGATAGATTATTTTTTTTATTTTAAGCAGATCCAGAAATTTGTCAGAGCTCTTCTTGCACAGTGAGAAATGCTGGAGGTACATCTAATGGTGAGTGATAATCCTGCAGTAACATTTGGTGGTTTACCTAATGCTTTCATATACATCTCATTTAATTCTCATTAACAATTTCCGAGTAGCTTAAAAGTATGAAAAATCAACCCCACTGTCATATTGGAGTAAAGGAGTTGGGGAAGATGCTACCTTTTTGCTAGAAAAAGAGCTCTTCTGACCAGTCAGTATCAAAATGAGTAAAGTGAACCATGTGCAAGGAGCTAAGGTGATTTTCCTTTGAACTGTTTCTTTGTAATAAAGACAAAGAGTGTAGTATGGATAGAACCTAACTTTTTATGGCTTATACATGTTTGTTGGTTTACCTCTTTTTTTCCTCAGCATTGTGTCTGTCATTTTGTATTTTTGTCTGAGCTTTCTACTATGTTGTGGAGAACAACCAGTACAATAATATAAGCCTCAAAAAATATACATCAGTTTTGAGTTTTGTTAAATTAGCTTAAGAAGTTTGTTTCATTTTATCACTGTCCAGCTGAGATAAAAATTTACAACGAATTTTAGAGTCTTTCTGCTGCTGCTGCTGCTGCTAAGTCGCTTCAGTCGTGTCCGACTCAGTGTGACCCCGTAGACGGCAGCCCACCAGGCTACCCCGTCCCTGGGATTCTCCAGGCAATAACACTGGAGTGGATTGCCATTTCCTTCTCCAATGCATGAAAGTGAAATGTGAAAGGGAAGTCGCTCAGTCGTGTCCAACTCTTAGCGACCCCATGGACTGCAGCCCACCAGGCTCCTCCGTCCGTGGGATTTTCCAGGCAAGAGCACTGGAGTGGGGTGCCATTGCCTTCTCCTAGAGTCTTTCTAATGGGTATGTAATGGATCTCATTTGGGGTTTAATTTGCATTTCTCTGATGACCAGTGATATTGAACTAATTTTCATGTGCTTATTTGTCATTTTTGTCTCTTGTAGAAGGTCTGGTCCAATCGTTTGTCTCTTTTAATTTGGGTGTATTATTATTATTGAGTTCTGAGTTCATTATTCTATCTACTTGTTCTTTGGCAGAAAGTGCATTAAGAATATTTTCTGTTATGTGTGATTTGCCATATTTTCTAAATAGCCTTTCAAAGAGCAGAGTTTTAAATTTTAACATCCAGCTTATCACTTTTTGTGTCTTTAGTTTGTATTTCTTATAAACTCTCTTAGAAGTCTCTGCCTGCTCCTGGGTGGCAAATGCATCTGTTGAACTTAGGAATGTGCATAATTTTAGTTTTTACATTTAGTTCTATAATTCATACTGAGTGAATTTATGGACATGGTAAAATTAAGATTCAATATTTATATTTTCCTACGGATAATTAGTTCTTGCACTACTTGTTGAAAAGGGTATCTGCCACTGAATTGCTTTGGTACTTTTGGAAATCAAATGGCCATGCATATGTGGGTTCATTCTTTTACCAGCTGAGGTACAAGGGAAACCATTTTTTTTTTTAACCCCATGGACTATACAATCCATGGAATTCTCCAGGCCAGAATACTGGAGTGGGTAGCCTTTCCCTTCTCCAGGGAATCTTTCCAACCCAGGGAATGAACCCAGGTCTCCCACATTGCAGGCGGATTCTTGGGCTCATTTTTGAACTCTCTGTTTGGTGTCACTGAACTTCAGCCTTTTTTCAGTCCCAGGCAATGGGGATTACTGTAGATTTATAGAAATTTTTTTCAATCAAGTATTATTAATATAAGATTTCTTTTTTTAATGAACTGGTTTATCTTTTCTAGATTCTTTATTTCCTTATGTATTTTAGAATAAGCTTGACAATTATAAGAATAAAAGCCTGCTGCATTTTGGATAGGATTGTCTTAAACTTACAAATCCATTTGGGGAGAATTTGCAATTTAACAATATTAAGCCTTTCTATTAGTAAATATTATGTGTGTTTGTATGTGTGTATAATATAGTATATAACTATATAAGAGGATCTAATGTATATAATCGCTATTTAGAACTTCTTAAAATGTGTTTTTGAGAAAATATCTGAGTAGATTTGAGAGAAATTCAATATAAAGCAAATTGGTAAGCTGTGTTCCCTGGAGAAGGCAATGGCACCCCTCTCCAGTGTTCTTGCCTGGAGAATCCCAGGGACGGGGAGCCTGGTGGGCTGCCATCTATGGGGTCGCACAGAGTCGGACACGACTGCAGAGACTTAGCAGCAGCAGCAGCAAGCTGGGTTCCCATGTCTTCAGCTTTTCACATCTGAAAAAAGTTGCATTGAGGTCTCTAATCTCAGTGAGTAAACATTTCAAAAATAGGACAAAATGGGTACAGTTGGCTCATTATAGGGAGTTAGACCCGAAAAGAACTAGGGCACAAGAAAGATAATATTCTCAGAACCTGACTCTAAACTATTACTACATTTTGACTTTTCACCCCAAGAACGTTCCTATTTAAATCTTTCTCCACACACTGGGTTGCTCAGTCTCTCTGAAAGTTTTTTTTGGTTTTCCTCCCTTCATATATTTTTATTGCTTTGTGACATATATGGAATACCAGACTTTTTTCAGTCTATTTAAACAGGGCCTCCAGGTCCATCCTGTGCTTACTCTTCCCTGCCTGTTCTAGTCTGCAGTTGATCTTTGTGTATTCATAATCACAATTCTGTGTCATTACAGTAGAATATGATTTGTTTGGCTGAGATCTATGTGTTCATTCATATTAGCTTGGCTATTCCATTATACCTTTTCACTTAAGCAAGTTTGGCATATGCTGTCGTGTACATATGTTTAATTGTAAAGACAGGAAAAAATAAGACTTGAATAGGTCTTTTTTTTTTTCCATAGTTTTTCATTTCCCTGTGTGGCAGACTGGTTTTAATGTCAAAACTGATTGATTACAAGTGGTTGTCTGCCGTGCTGCATGGCAAAAAGACTGAAGCTACACCTCTACTTACTGGTTAAAAAGTAGCGTAATCAATTAGCAATGTCTACCAGTGTTTTGGGTGGGAGCTGCCAGTGTGTCAAACCTGCATTGTATTAGTCGCCCTGAAAGTGGGCCTATCCCTTTGCTAGTCCTCACATCATAAACGTGGTTTGGAAAGCAATTGTACTGTTATTATCTCATTTTAGGTGTAGATTTCTAATATTCTTATAGCATATGATGATGTTGTAGTCATTTATTTTGGTTTCATATGAGCATTTTTTTAATCACTGCATTTCCATTTCAAACCAAGCTTATTGTTTCTCTCTTTCCTCTATCTATTTGTCTGTCAGTCTATCTCCTATTTATATTTCTCTCTGTAATAGATAGAAAAAAAAATCAGTCCTTCATCACAGATAGCTTGTGAAGACCTGGGCCAAAGAGCATTGATTAACTTAAATGGCACCCTGCATTTGGAAAAGGATTATAATCTAAGTATGAAATCTTTGAAAAGTGATTTGTAGTTAACTCCAATTATTTTATGTTAAAAATTGGTGTTATGTGGAAATAATTGTTAGGAACTGTTTTTCCCCTTACCTTCTTGGTACCCACATTGTTTCAAGTCTGTAGACTGCGTGCTTTGGCTTTGGTTTGCTGTTTCTATGCATGGATACCCCAGTAAGTTTAAGGGTTGACTACAGATTTTAAGTGTGTTGTTAAAAGAAAATACTGGAGCAAAGACTTTAATCATCAGTATTCACACATAAGTTTTTACTGAATTGCTTGATTCTAGGGATAGGAGTAAACAATAATGTCACTCTTTAATGGCCAGTTTACTTTATACTTAATACTTGTCTGATTAAAAACATTTTATCTATATGAGTGATTTTTCTGACAAGTAAATTATGTGACAGAAGTCTATGAACAATTATTTATTTCTTTGCCTTATCTTATAATTAATGATTACTTGCTTCAAATCTTATATATTTCTTTATTATTAAGACAAAAATTAAATATATTTAAGCAACCTTAGGAAGTATATTTTTTCATTATTATTATTTAATACAGTTTTGTATTAAACATTTGATTTTAAGTTAAATCATTGCTCTGATTTCCTGTTCAGATAAGTGAGAAAAAAGGGTATTCTGTGTAGGCCTTTCTTACTGTCACTTCCGTATTAAATTCAGCAAACTGCTGTACAGAAACTACTTTTCCTTATGAACTAAATTTATTAGGAACAATGTTCTTTGTAATTGTGAAGTGCTTAGATAAAAGTTAGCTTCATTAAAATTTCAATTTTCTGTATTTCTCACTATGAGAGTAAAAACATTTTGTCAAATAATTTAGTTCATTTTAAATCTCAGCTGGAAGAAAGCTGGGCAGATTGGTCTCAATGTTATTATTCCTTCTTTAAATCATATTTAGTGTGATTTAGCTCGTCCTAGTATGATTTCTTTTTCTCTTTAGTAAATCTGATATTTCAGTCACATTTTCTCATGTAGTATACAGAACTGACATATTTATTGGTCTCTTTTTATATCTATTATGATACTTCTATTGAATTTTTAGGTAACATGAAGTTCATGTATTACTTGACTATATATTGATCTACTTTTGAAATCCATTATGTATAATATTTTTAATTATATGAATACTTTTAAATATCTGAATCATTTACAGTTGTTACCATATATTATAAATTTTAGTTTTTTTTAGGATTTATGATGGGAAAATTCTTTCTCATATTTACTTGTGTGTATTCTTTCCCTTATATTCTATTTTATTATATGTATATTGTTAAAGGAGATGATGGTAATAATTGATAGCTATAATTTGTTTTTTATTTTTTTTGAACAGTAATTAAGATCAATTATCAGCATCATTACCCATGGGATGAACTCTGGAGAGACATGGGTGGGGGAGAGGTAGAGCTGAGTGTTATCAGCCGACAGGTGCTAAAAGAAAACTTAAAAATGAACATATTCTTCCACAGATAAAAGGCAGAATAAGTTGAGGGCTGAGGTATTCTCTTTACCACTCAAAGAGCAGATTGCTTCTTGAATAGCAGATCTAATTCTTATATTGACTGTAGGGTAAATCTAATCAGACTTTTACAGAATAACCATAAAGCAGTTTGCTAATTTAACCTGATATCTGTGTTAACAGTCCAGCCCAAATTTTAGCTGATGTCCAGAGGCCAGAGATAAAAGATAGATAAATATTTCAATTTTCAAAATAATTACTTGTTAGACCCTTCTGAGAAAGACATCTATTCTTTTAAACTTTATATATACTTGACTGAACATGATTGCTATTTTCTTTTTTCTCAGGTTTCAAATAGCTTATTGTAAACTTTATTTATTTATTTTTATTAATTAATTAATTTATTTTTTATTTTACTTTATAATTCTGTATTGGTTTTGCCATACATTGACATGAATCCACCACGGGTGTACATTTAGAACACAAAATAAACTTGTATTGGCACTACCTCTTTTATTACTTGTATTTTATGTATGTAAACTATTGTTCATTCACTCAGTCATGTCTGACTCTTAGCAACCCTATGGATTGCAGCACACTAGGCTTCCTTGTCCATCTCTATCTCCTGGAGTTTGCTCAAACTCAAGTCCATTGAGTCGGTGATACCATCCCATTATCTCATCCTCTACCATCCCTTTCTCCCCTTGTCCTCAATCTTTCTGAGCATCAGGGTCTTTTCCAATAAGTTGACTCTTCACATCAGGTGGCCAAAGTACTGGAGCTTCAGCTTCAGCATCAGTCTTTTAAATGAATATTCAGGACTGATTTTCTTTAGGATTGACTGGTTTTATCTCCTTGCAGTACAAGGGACTTTCAAGAGTCTTCTCCAGCAACACAGTTTGAAAGCATCAGTTCTTCAGCGATCAGCCTTCTTTATGGTCCAACTCTCACATCTGTACATGAGTAGTGGAAAAACAATAGCTTTGACTCTACAGCCCTTTGTAGGCAAAATAATGTCTCTGATTTTTAATATGCTGTCTAGGTTTGTTATAAGTTTTCTTCCAAGGAGCAAGTGTCTTTTAATTTCATGGCTGCAGTCACTGTCCCCAGTGACTTTGGAGCCCAGAAAAATAATCTGTCACTGTTTGCATTGTTTCCTCATCTATTTGCCATGAAGTGATGGGACCAGATTCCATGATCTTTATTTTTTGAATGTTGAGTTTTAAGCTAGCTTCTTCACTCTCTCCCTTCACTCTCATCAAGAGGCTCTTTAGTTCCTCATTGCTGTCTGCCATTACAGTGGTATCATCTGCATATCTGAGATTATTGACATCTCTCCTGGCAGTCTTGATTCCAGCTATGCTTCATCCAGCCTGGAATTTCACATGGTGTTTTGCATATAAGTTAAATAAACAGGGTGACAATATACAGCCTTGACGTACATCTTTCCCAGTTTAGAATCAGTCCTTTGTTCCATGTCCAGTTACAACGGTTACTTCTTGACCTGCATACAGGTTTCTCAAGAGGCAGGTCAGGTGGTCTGGTATTCCCATCTCTTGAAGAATTTTCCAGTTTGTTGTGATCCACACAATCAAAGGATTTCAAGCAGTCAATGAAGCAGAAGTAGATGTTTTTCTGAAATTCTCTTGCTTTTTTTATGACCCAACAGATGTTGGCAATTTGATCTCTGCTTTTTCTAAATCCAGCTTGTACATCTGGAAGTTCTCTTATTATGAAGTCTAGCTTAAAGGATTTTGAACATTACCTTGGTAGCATGTGAAAAGAGTGCAATTGTGTAGTAGTTTGAACATTCTTTGGCATTCCCCTTCTTGGAATAAAAACTGACCTTTTCCAGTCCTGTGGCCATTGCTGAGTTTTACAAATTTGGTAGCATATTGTGTGCAGCCCTTTAATCAGCATCATCTTTCAGGATTGAAATATCTTAGCTGGCATTCCATCACTGCCACTAGCTTTGTTCATAATAATACTTCCTATGGCCCACTTGACTTCACACTCCAGGATATCTGGCTGTAGGTGAGTGACCACACCTTTGTGGTTATCTGGATGATTAAGACCTTTTTTTTTGGTACAATTATTTTGTATATTCTTGCCACTTCTTCTTAATATCTTTTGCTTCTATTAGGTGCATACTGTTTCTTTCCTTTATGGTGCCCTTCTTTGCATGAAATATTCCCTTGTTATCTCTAATTTTCTTGAAGATGCTGCTAAGTTGCTTCAGTCGTGTCCGACTCTGTGCGACCCCATAGACCGCAGCCCACCAGGCTTCCCCGTCCCTGGGATTCTCCAGGCAAAAGTACTGGAGTGGGTTGCCATTTCCTTCTCCAATGCATGAAAGTAAAAAGTGAAAGTGAAAGTGAATTCGATCAGTCGTGTCCAACTTTTTGCGACCCCATGGACTGGAGCCTACCAGGCTCCTCCGTCCATGGGATTTTCCAGGCAAAAGTACTGGAGTGGGGTGCCATTGCCTTCTCCTTCTTGAAGATATCTCTAGTCTTTCCCATTGTGTTGCTTTTTGCTGTTTCTTTGCATTGTTCACATGAGAAGGCTTTTTTTAATCTGTCCTCACTATTCTTTGGAACTCTGCACTCAGATGGGATATCTCTCATTTTCTTCTTTGCCTTTTGCTTGTCTTCTTTCTCAGCTAGTTGTAAGGCCTTCTCAGATGGCTGTTTTGCCTTGTAATTGACCATTCCAATTTATTTCTATTAAATCTTCCTCCCATAATGTACTCTTAATCAGAAAGCCAGTGACACTAGTCAAAGAAATGAAAGACAGGTGCAAAGTGTAATTCAAAACACTCATTCGTCGGTCACCCTACTGGTTTACATCTAAGGGTATGTTACCTACGAGAGCCCACTTCTTGAAGTAATGGACTTTATGTCCCGAATTTGGTGATTAAAATTTCTAAGTACTTAAGGACTTCAGGCCATGTGTTTGTCCCTTTGTTTCCCTTTACCTCTGCTCAGTGTCTGTGAGAAAATATTGTAGAATTCAAAAAGCTGTCCAAATTGCCACTGGGGGCCCATTCCCAAAGATTTTCCCTTGAGCGAAGGAAGACTTTGCACATGCCTTTCACTCCAGGGATTTATGCCTTGGAGAACGAAGTGTCAAAGTGAAACTAAGTGACAGGATAAAGTGTGGTGAACTCCAGGAGTGCCAGGTAAATAGAAATCACAGCACGCTTTTGGGTAAATTTCTTTTTTTCCCAAATTTGGTGTAGTCTAAAGTTAGTTTCAGAAATTCTAAATTTAAAAATGGAATTTTTTTCTTGAAGCTATTATACTATTTTCACTTGCACTCCACTTATTTCACATTTGCAAAGTTGATACATCCCAGGGTAATATTGTAATATTGCATTATAGCATTAATTGCTTACTCTTTAGATATTTGTAGCCATTACAGTGATTGCTTTAAAGACAAACAGGAAAAGTAAATTTTTTGATATTGAATAAACTCAAAATTATCAAGTTGTTTAAAATAATTTATTTGTACTAACCAAACTTATTATGCAAATCTAAAAAATCAACAATGCTGCCAACATCCAGTTTCTTTTTACCTTATTAGCTGGCTTTATGGCATTTTTCTGTCTTTTGTTGTTTTGTTTTTGTTTTTCTGCAGACCTCATTATTGCACCTTTTAAAATATAACTTTTACATAAAATTATATAAAATATTTAATCTAGATTAAAAGTCAACATGACTGATATGATAGAAGTAAAATATATGGCAATAACTGACTGGTGGTTTCAGCAGTGAATTACTGAAGACTATTATTGTTCTAGGATTTCACCTCTGTGTACTTGGTCATAGTTCTACCCAGACAGCAGTGTTTTCAAGCTTTCTAGACCAGATAGTAAAACAAATAATTTTAGGGAAGAGAAAGAAACAATTAACAACAAACACAGAAACTTTTATTTTAAAAATTTCTTATTGGTTCATTTAATTAGAATAACTATTAAGTCCTGATTAGATTTATGTAATCACAGATTGCCAGTTTCTTTTTTTTATTTCAGTATAGTGGTTCAATTAGGTTGAAAGATTCCAGAAAAATGAAATTATCTTTAAATTAAATTGTTGTTTATTTATAGGCATGGAAATTAACAATGTTTAAATGACTTTTAGGAGTATATATAGTATTTTGAAAGAAGTGAAATTTAGGTATACATGATAGCTGAGTAAATTGCATCTTGCTTTTTTGAGATTTCACTTGTCTTCTCGTCTAGTATAAAGAGTGTCCTAAACTGAGCTTCAGATAACCACAGTTTTACTCCTAATTCTGCATCCAAATAAATCACTCCTTTACCAAGTATATTATCAAATTATTCAACACAAAGATATTGTCTCTCCCAAATTTTGTAAAGTTGATGCAATATAATGCAAAGGATAGGAAGCCTAGGCTTTATCTAACATCTTAATTTTGAATATTTATTACTGGAATATGCTACAGGTACTTTGTTTAAATAAAACCAGTGTAGTTTGTTTTACTTTTAATAATAAATAATATTTAAAGCATATTAGTGATAAAATGATTTTTGGGAGGCAAGATTTAAGAAATATATTTAATCACAGTAGGCTTTTATTTTACATTTCTTTGGTAAATTTAATTGTGCTTTTATCTAACATTTATATTTTGAGTAAATACAAATGCAAAAGCAAAATGGTTACTTTTATTAAAATTTTGAGATCCTGAAGATGAAGTAATATAAAAATAGAAGCTGACACTACTGGCATAAATTTTCAGTGCTAATTAAGTTGTGGTCTACTGCTTCCTATATGTTTTGCTTGGTTGCTATGATCAGTGTTTTGAGCCATGAAAATAAGTGGAGGTCCATGTGCCCATGGCCTAATGAGGACTGGGTAGTTAGCTAAAGTGAAAATATAGCATTTCTTCTATTTTCCTTTGTCATTATTTTTATTCTGCTTTGGTGATACATCATACTTTCTCCTTTAAGCAAATGTCTTTGCCTATTGATAAAAATAAACTCAAGAAATATTAATAACAATCTGTTATACATAATGCAGTATGCAAGGTTGTAGGGAAACCACTAAAATGGTCCTTGTTCTCAAGGAGGTTCTAGTAATATAGAAAGTATAGGTATGTAAACAATCATTTTATATACTAGATCATTGTTTTCAAAGTGAGTGTAATCATGTTTGCCTTGGCAAGTCAAGTAATAAATGGAATGATATTAATACACATTTAAATTCACATCCACATCTCTTGTAAATTACTGGTTCATTGCTGATATACTGTCAATATTTTGTACTTGTGAAATGCCTTAGAAAATGGTTGGAAAATGCATAAAAATGGGGAAACTGAATTATTGCATGAGGGTCAAATAGGAATGTTGCTGCTGCTGCTAAGTCGCTTCAGTTGTGTCCAACTCTGTGCGACCCCGTAGACGGCAGCCCACCAGGCTCCCCCGTCCCTGGGATTCTCCAAGCAAGAATACTGGAGTGGGTTGCCATTTCCTTCTCCAGTGCATGAAAGTGAAAAGTGAAAGTGAAGTCGCGAGACCCCATGGACTACGGCCTACCAGGCTCCTCCATCCATGGGATTTTCCAGGCAAGAGTACTGGAGTGGGTTGCCATTTATACTTTCCTTATTTTAATACTATTTTCCTAAACCCATTATATCAAAGATAATTATTCTAGAAATGCAGCATAAAGACAATATCACACAAATCAGACAAAAAATAACAATAATAGCTCATATTTAAATTTTAAGTTATAAAATCTATGAGATGTTTCTTCATATTGCTTATTTTTTAAAAGACTCTACATTCCTATAGAGAATATTCTATATTCATAATTATTTTATTCAATCTGCATATTAATGAGAGGTATGAATTAGTTGTATGTTACTGATTTTTAAATATATTTTCTCATATCACTTACTACTTTTGATTTATTAATGTTATATCATAAAGTCACATACATACAGATATTTGTCTGTTATATTAATTTATGCTAGGAAGTCAAAATACATTATAAATGCTGTTTCTTTGTAGAATATTCAGATGCTCTAGTATATAGGTCTAATAATAAAGTATCCTCTTTCTACTTCACTTCCTTTGGCATATATTTCCCTTTAATCAATTATATTTTTATTAGAATTTACTTATATACTATTTAATGAGCTACTGTTCTTGAGTTCTAGGCTTTAAAATATGCTTATTGATATAATATGCACATAAGAGATAAATCTACTATATTTGCATTCTCTTCATCTTTTTACATTCTTCCCTTTTTAGGTGTTTGTATTTGATACATTCTGTTTCACTCTTTGCGTGTGTCATCATAGTGCATTTACTTCAGGTGTGTTATGGGAACACGACATTGGTATAAAGATTTAGACTTTACTGCTGCACCAGTGGAGAAGGCGATGGCACCCCACTCCAGTACTCTTGCCTGGAGAATCCCATGGATGGAGGAGCCTGGTAGGCTGCAGTCCATGGGGTCGCTGAGGGTTGGACATGACTGTGACTTCCCTTTCACTTTTCACTTTCATGCATTGGAGAAGGAAATGGCAACCCACTCCAGTGTTCTTGCCTGGAGAATCCCAGGGACGGCGGAGCCTGGTGGGCTGCCATCTATGGGGTCGCACAGAATCGGACACGACTGAAGCGACTTAGCAGCAGCAGCAGCTGCATCAGTTAGTTGACTCGATTGTTAAGGAAGAGTTTATGGGACCATTATTCCCAATACTTTTACATGTTTAAAACTTTTACATTTTACTTGGTACACATTTTTGGGTTATACTAGGTTTCACTTAGGAATTTGTGGAAATTGTCCAGTGTCTTTGGACATTAAAAGTTGATATGAAGAATTCTAAGACCGTTCCAGGAATTTCTCCATTTATTTCTCCATTTATATTTTGATCTTTAATCTAGCTGGACAAATGATAGTTTCTTTGATTTCAGTTACTGGTAACTTTAGTAGGATATGTTCACATGTTGTCTAATTTGGCCATTTTTTTCCAGTAGTATTACATGTTTCTACCAAAGTTTAGATTCAAATATACTTGTATTTTAATGCTTTACTTATTTGTATATCTGTAACTATTAATTTTGTTCCACTGTTTACTTTCTTCTTTAATAATAGTCTGTTTTCATGTTCTTTAGTTTGTTTCTGTCATGCTCATTTTATTTTTGCTTTAATTTTTGTGATATTTAATTTTAATGTCATATCTTCCCTGAACTCTTTACCTTTCCATTACATCTATTTCTGTTTTCTCACTATCTCATCTTTAAATTCTTATATTTTTGTTTGGTATGCTTGATCATAAAAGCAGCAACTTTATTCATTTTGTAAATTCATAAGAGAAGTTTTTGGACTAAATGTTCATGTATTTCATGGTATACCAGGTTGAATAGTGTCCCTTCAAAATTTATGTCCCTTCAGAACCTCATAAGGTGGATTTGGAAATAGGGTCTTTTCATACATAAGTTGGTAAAAAGAAGTTTTGAGGAATTAGGGTGGTCCTTAAATCCTGTGACTGATGTCCTTGTAAGAAGGCCATGTGGAGACATAGACATGCGGAAAATCCATGTGATGGTGGAGGCAAAAATTGCAGTAATGCAGCTGAAAGCCAGGGAAATGCCCAAGAAAGCTAGCAATCATCAGAAGTAAGGAAGAGACAAGGAAAGATTCAGAGAGAGCATGGCTTCAGAGATAGCATGGCTCTGCTCACACCTTGATTTTGGACTTCAAGCTTCTAGATCTAGGAGAGAATATATTTCTGCTGATTTAAGCCAACCACTTTCTGATAATTTGTTACTAGGAAGCTAATATAATTGGTAAACTTGATGTAATGAGTTTTCTTCGTCTGCCACTTTTCTTTTTGTGTCTTACACTGTTTTTGTATGCTTGTTATATGCTCTATACTAATCAGTCCCTTAAAGAGGTGGTGTTTCTGTTTCTTTCATTTTTTTAATCACGGAGGACCAGGCATGTTTTCTAGCCAAACAGATTTTTGCTAACGACCTAGGGATTTGTGTTTATATTTATTTATCTGTATTCTAAGCCAGTGGAGATGCGCAACTGTAGTTTTGCACACAGTAAAAGATGTCTCTTCTGCCAGAATAATTTTTTTTATGGTTTGTATATGTGCTCTCATCTTTAGCCTGTGCATCTCATTAGTGCCACTGAAGACTTGAATTTTTGATTTTACATCATGGTTTGGTCCCTTTGATCTATTCTGTGGCTTCCAGTTATAAAGCTAGTATCTACCTTTCTGTATAATCTTTCATTGGCTTTAAGGTATTTTTCGAAAGACAAAAGGTGATGCCAATATCCTACTACCATTTTCATGCAGAAAGTTCTTTAACTAATTATATAAATGGCAGTCCAAGTTTAATTTGCTTTAAATTATCCTAGTAGGAGACAGTTTAATATTTTGAGTTGACTATATGGGATCCAGAACCCAGTAGCTTAGATGCAAATCCCAGCTCTGCCACTTTTTATATCTTTGGGAAAGTTACTTTTATCTATTTCAGTTTGCTTGTCTATAAAATGTAGTAATAAATAGGTGTCTTTTAAAGTTTCTGAGAGCACAAAGTTATCTCTGTAAAGTGTCACATATATAAAATTTTTAGTACTTGTTAGTATAATTTCCTGTTATATTTCATTCTTGTTCACAGATAGGTTTGCCCGGAACAAGCAAAAGATCTTATTCTGGAAACCATCCAGATATTTGCAAGTAATTTTTATACTTTAATTCTATCTTCATCTTTACTCAGTAAAAAATACCTATTTTAATATCATTGAGATTACTTTATCAATCCTTAATTTATTCTTAGTGTTCATTTCTGAATTTCCATAATTATCTTAATCTTTCCTTTAAGGATTGTGAAATGGCTGATTTCTGTCAGAATCATGAACCATCCTAGCAATATGTAATTAACTGGAAAAAAATCTTGGACAATATTTCATTTTTCTGAAATTTGCTGGAAGAATAGCTAACAGTGTAACTCAATTTTTTACTAAAAGTAAAGGGGGCTTTTATGTTTGAATACTTTCTATAACATTTAAAAATCCATTGTCCTCCTGGTAAAATTGTCTCATCTCATCATCTGAGATCATCTTTTCTGATCCTTTTAACATTCTTTTAGCATAAAATTCTTGATTTTAAGCCTCAGATATTCTTGGTACTAGGTGGGAAAAAAGCTACTACTAAATGTCTTTGAAGGAAAAGTGAATTTCCATGTTGAAATTAGGATTCCCAACATGAAATAAACTGAGTAGAACTGGGAATTTTTCTCTGTTAATTTCTGTGGGTGATGTTATGGTGAATGTGAAATCAGAGCAGGTCATCCTTCCAAATCAGAATCTTAGAAACATGGACTGCATTACAGACTAGGAACTTTTCTACTTCTTAGGTATTCATTTTCCTTTCAAGTAAATGAAGGGATAATGTCAATCTTGAGTCCTTTCACTAAATCCATTTACTTTTGACTTGATGAAGACTAGTTTAATTATGATTAGTTTAATGTAAGTGAAGAATGTGTTATGATGATTGAGTAATATGCTCTATATGACACCAATATTGTAGAAATGTGAGCACTCTGACATTATGGCCTGCTTCTTGTAAATCAGTACCTATGAAATAAGGAGAAAATTAGCTAGTTTATTGATTTTCTTCAACTTGTATGTAATGCCTAAACCATGCACATCCATGTTTAAATGCTTGTGCAGTAGTAAGATTTAAATCTTCTTTTTAATTGATTAGATTTCAGATATTTAGGAGAATGTCTTCAAACTTTGCATTTAATTGAAATGTCTTCTTGAAAAGTCATATTTGTAGATGTCCAAAATGTAAGACCTTAAGTGAAAAACTTGCATTTTTTTTAAACTTGAATTTTTGTTTTCTGTTTCAAGAATATATTTTTGAAAAATATATTAAAGAAGATAAAAGAATAAATGACATACTTGTCTCTTTGTCTTAGCTGGCAAGAAAATCTAGAGATAAACTCAGGACCTAGTTTTAACACTGTCCTTAAATATATATCTTACGGTCCTTTTACTCACTTAGGTGGCCTGTGATTTAATACATCCATATATCCATTCATTTTACATTGCTTTTGAGCTTCTAACCTTCTTAAATTTCCTTGAAAGGAGACTGAATATTTGTTAAGGATAAAGGATACTCTCCATAACCATGTGTATTTAAAATGTCCCATTTAAATTTTCCTTTAGAAGTATTCTCAATACTTCTTATGTACTTACCATTCTTAAACTTTTGATGATGCAGTGTTTGTTTATACATGTAAGTGTAACTGGTAACAGAGCTTTTATGTTGATGTATTTGAATTGAATTTTAGTCTCAAAATGAAACTCACCCAGGAAGCCATTTGAAGAAACATGATTAATCTTTGAGTACATGAGAGTGGACCAGGTAGCTACTATCAAAGACATCACAAATATGGTAGCTTGCAAAGAAAGAAGCTTCTTTCTATTTCACGTATAGCCCTAGGTAGGTAAGTTCCACTCCACTGAGTTACCCAAGGACCCAAGCTAGAATGGTGGCTCTGACATCTCACTATACACGGGGCTTCCTACCTAGGTCATAAGGTGGCTGCTTGGTGGTCAGTCTGCACTGTTTAAGGAGGTGGACCAGAATGTCCACTGAAAGTGTGCTGTGCTTTTAGAGCCAGGCTGGTGAGCCAGGTTGGTAATGCAGTTTCAGTCTTCATTGTACCTTTCGATGTTACCTGTATCCACACTCCCATCTCCAGCTCATTTATCCAGCCTTCTCAGTTGCTACTTCCTCAATCAAATCACATTCTACCCACAAGGAGCAAATCATGGTTCCCAAATGCACAATGTCATGTTCATAATATTTATACATCATTTTCCATGTTTTCTTCCTGTACCTCTGACACCTCTTCTTTTTCTCAGAATGCTTTATCAGTCTTCAGTACACAAATCTCTGTGCCCTTTGTTCAAAATATACTATATATCCCAGTTGTATTGTAAACTCTTTGTAGGCAGCTACCATGACTCACAATCATATTTATGCCATTTCTGAGCTGGTGTGACCATGGGCAAGTTATTTAAAGCTTCCATACCTAATTTTCCTTATATGAAGTTGTGATATGTCCTTGGACAGAGGAGCCTGGTGGGCCACAGCCCATGAGATCACAGAGTTGAACATGACTGAGCCACTAATACCTACTGCTACTGCTGCTAAGTCACTTCAGTCGTGTCCGACTCTGTGCGACCCCATAGATGGCAGCCCACCCGGCTCCCCCGTCCCTGGGGTTCTCCAGGCAAGAACACTGGAGTGGGTTGCCATTTCCTTCTCCAAAGCATGAAAATGAAAAGTGAAAGTGAAGTCGCTCAGTCATGTCTGACCCTTAGCGACCCCATGGACTGCAGCCTACCAGGCTCCTCCACCCATTGGACTAATACCTAGGGGTTAGGTAAAGATTGAATGAAATAGTCTATGCAGAGCTCTTTAAAGAATAGCTCTTTCATCAAAAATAGTATAAGCACTCAACAGATGTTAGTTATTCATAGTTATCACTGTCTTTTGTGCCTCTAAAATATATAGCTTCCCCATAGGTTTCAAAGACATTTGTTACTTGATTTTATTTGAAAATCGCAACCTACATAGTGTATTTCATAAGTTCACAAAACACACACAAGTTGGTTTGTGACTGAGGCTATAATGACAATTAGAAAGTGAAGTGACTATGATGGTCTGGAAGGAAGGATAAACCAGGACCAGGGCAATAAAACATAACGGCTTATATTCATCAAGAGTATTTTTCGGCTGATTCATGTCAGTGTATCGCAAAAACCGCTACAGTATTGTAAAGTCATTAGCCTCCAACTAAAATAAATAAATTAATTTAAAGAAAAGAGTATTTCTCTCTTAGGCAGGCAAAAATACCATTCCAATTGCATTTTGTGTGCATGGCTTCAGAATGGAATTTATTTCTGTAATGAATGTCACCACAAATTGTATTTTCTGTGTTTTGTACTATTCCACCAATAGTTCAGACAACTTGAGTTAAGAATTCATTGTTCAGTGCATTCATACATGTATAACTGTGCAAATGGGTACATACAAAGATGTCTACTAAGTATTATTTGTAATTTTAAAATAAGAGAAATAACATAAGTGCCTAAAAATAGAATATTGAGTAAACCACCGCTGTTTAATGAAATATTACATAGCTATTAAAAAGAATATGAAAAATCCATATTTATAGGCATAGAACAGTATGTTCAACTGTTACATGACAATATAATATAATCATGCTGCTGCTGCTGCTGCTAAGTCGCTTCAGTCATGTCCGACTCTGTGCAACCCCATAGATGGCAGCCCATAACATAATATTAATAATATTCAATATAATAATTTATGATTTCCATGTCATTTCCTAAATGTTTTTAAAAATTATATACATTTTAAAATTTATATGTACATTTTTACATCTAGAGGGATACCTATTTGAGCTGTAAACAGTTCTGGACAACAGTTTCAAATTTATATGCTTTTTTTTTTTTTACTATTTGAACTATTTAAATGAGCATATATTGTTTTCTAATAAAATAGTAATTTCCACCTAGGAATATTTTCCTCTCAAGTATCAGGAATGCAACTTACAGTTCATCTTTGAAAAAGGAAAGGATGAAAAAGAAAAGGTATAGGTTTATGGGACCATCCACGGATTTGTAGCTTGGCTAGACACACATACCAAAGGAACATTATCTTCTTATCCATTGCTTAATTTACTGGTTATCTTCTGGGTTGACCTTATTCTTAATTCTGAGTCGCTTGTCAGCTCCAGATTTCTCTGATCCTTTAATTGGCAATGCTGTTGAGAAGAAAATGCTTTTGTTTTTTTACAGCTTTAATAGTGATCTTAGAGCTGAGTTTTACTCTTCTGGCTTTCTTTGTGAGCCCATCCCTGAATCAATCATTGTGATTTATTGGAAGAGTACTTCATCTATGTCAGGTCAGACATGCTATATTAGAAAATTTGCAACATAATTAACCTTCTATTATATAAGGTAGTTTTATATTTTACCTTAATACTTTCCTTTTGTATTATATGTAGAAACAAATGCCCATTTTACAAAAAAGATTTTCATGAATGTTTATTTATATTTTGTTTCAGTATGCTGATGGTATCTTGGTGTTTAGCTCTTCACCTATTTGGTATTATATTGAGAGAAAATAATAAACAGTTATTCCAGAATGATTACTTTCCTTCTTTCCCCATCAATTTAAGTTGGCATTTTTATACCTCTCTCGCTCACTTGCATGCAATTATTTCTAGACATGCACACATAATCTAGAAATACTTTTGTTTTTGAGAGTTTTTGCCATTTGTTATAGAACATAGGCTCTTTCACATATTTTTTCTGGTCATAACAATATAACTTATTTTACATTCGATTTCTATTTGTATATATGTGTTTTGCTGTGTATATGTGTTGTACTGTGCTAAGATGCTTCAGTCATGTCCAGCTTTTTGCAACCCTATGGACTATAGCCCACCAGGCTCCTCTGTCCATGGGATTCTCCAGGAAAGAATTCTAAAGTGGCCATGCCCTCTTACAGGGGGTCTTCCTGACCCAGGGATCAAACCTGTGTCTCTTATCAGACCTTGCACTGGCAGGTAGGTTCTTTATCAATATTGTCACCAGGGAAGCTCTTTGTCTTTTTCTCTTTTGTGGTTTCCTTTTGTAACTTTTGTTATTGTTATATGACATTATTCCTTTATATTTTGTATCTGTGTTAAAAGTTTTTTTTGTTATTCTGAAGCTTACTTGAAATAACATGTATCTATAATAGCATTTTTTTTTCTTTCTTTCATTTTTTTTTTAATTTTACTTTACAATTCTGTATTGGTTTTGCCATACATTGACATGAATCCACCACGGGTGTACATGCGTTCCCAAACATGAACCCCCCTCCCACCCCCCTCCCCACAACATCTCTCTGGGTCATCCTGCTGGAGCCAATTATACAGAGTGAAGTAAGCCAGAAAGAAAAACACCAATACAGTATACTAACACATATATATGGAATTTAGAAAGATGGCAATGATGACCCTGTATGCAGGACAGCAAAAAAGACACAGATGTGTATAGCAGACTTTGGGACTCAGAGGGAGAGGGAGAGGGTGAGATGACTTGGGAGAATGGCATTGAAACATGTATAATATCATGTAGGAATCGAATCGCCAGTCTATGTCCGATGCAGGATATGGCACGCTTGGGGCTGGTACGCGGGGAATGGATAAGAAAGCTGTGGTCCATATACACAATGGAGTATTACTCAGCCGTTAAAAAGAATACATTGGAATCAGTTCTAATGAGATGGATGAAACTGGAGCCGATTATATAATAGCATTTTAAACTGATAATAAGTTACATTTAATTTCAAACAAACACTCTACACTTTTATTTCTCTTCCCTCCACATTTTGTCAACTGATATCACACTTTACGGGCTTTTCAGGTGTAGGAGGGTCCTGTGATGGTTAACTCCTGAGCTTTAATTTTTGTCGTGCAGTGCCTTTCTTTCATTTCTGGAAAATACTTTTTCTGGGTATAGTATTCTTGGCTGGCAAGTTATTATTATTTTTCTTTCAGCACTTTAAATGTATAAAACCACTGCTTTGCCTTGGTGTTGCCATGTTTTCTTTTGTTTGTCATCCACGTAGCCTTTTGTTGGTATCTGTGCATCTGAATGAGCAGAACTTTCCTCTACTTTTTACAGACTGGTTTCAGCAGGCAATGACATTCTTCTGTTGGTTCCCCAGGCTGATGGAATTATCTCCAAACTTGTAATCAGCCTAGGTTGGAGCTGGGTCATATGACTGTTGCTGAGTCTGCAGTGGGTTCCACAATTGGTGAACCTGTTACCAGGGGTTTGGGAAGACTGATCACTCAGTGAAGGAGACTGACTCCAACACCTTGTTCAGTAGGGTTTGACACTGAGTACAGGGCTGCTTTAGGGCTCATTCATATTTGGATACAGACAGACTGGGTCACAGATATATAAGCAGGGTATACAGATGGCCTTGAACTCCCACCAAGTCCTTGAGAGAGCTCCTTTCAGATCATCTGGGGGAGTCGGTGGTCAGTCAGGACTGTCCTCTGACTGTAGCTGAGAGAGGAAGGAACCATTGCTGTTTAAGTGTCCACAGCCAGGACGAAGCTCCAGACCTCTTCTCTGAGTTAGGTATAGACAGGACTCCTCCTGGGTCACTTAGTATATATGATGCCAGTGGTAGGCTCAAAGGCCACTGGGGCTGTAGCCAAGTCCATATAGGTCAGGGTTTTACTAAGCCCGTAGCCAGGAGTCATCCTTCTTGGCATTGGGCTGTTTTCCCAAAACACTCCTCCTCAGGTTTAGACTCCACTGGGGTTTCACAGTTTTCCATCTGGATCCCAAAGTTCCCACAAAAATCACTGTTGTCTAGATAGATGGCTGCAAAATTATTATGTTGAGGGAGGATATGAGCAGGGGACCTTCTAGTCTATCATTTTGTGGCTCATTGTTTTGTTTTTCTTAATCAATGTCTTTCTTATTTTGTGAACTTTGCAAAAAGTCCTTCTGTAATTTCTTTCTTTTTCTTGGTTATTGTTTTCTTCCTTTCCTCTCTTGTGCCTCTGAAATTTCTACTGCAGATGGAAGGAACTTTTTTTAAATAATTGACATAACTTGTATGATTTCACATCTTTGTAATTTTAATTTTAATATGAGGGAGAATTGCTTAAACTTCATTTAACTTCACATATTAGGATTTATAAAAGTTGGTTTAATGCAGTCTGATATTCATTCTCTCTACTGCAGCTTTTTATTCAACTGTATTTAAATCCCCATTTCTTGGTCTCAGATTTGTTCTTTTCATTGAGTTCCAATTCTGTTTGAATAGAGGCAGAATATTTTTGAATCCTATCATGATAATAAGTTAGACGTGTTTGAAAAATTCCTTTTTTTTTTCAGTAGTTTTATTTCCTTGACAACACATATGCTCTAACTTCCACGCCACACTTCTTTAAATATTGTAGCACATTTTCACATGTTTTGTAATGGTGCTCCTTTTTGTTGGTATTTATGGCTAAAGCCATGTACTGTTGAAGCCTGGCTTGGAGAATTTTGAGCATTACTTTGCTAGCACGTGAGATGAGTGCAATTGTGCAGTAGTTTGAACATTCTTTAGGATTGCCTTTCTTTGGGATTGGAATGAAAACTGGCCTTTTCCAATCCGGTGGCCACTGCTGAGTTTTCCAAATTTGCTGTCATATTGAGTGCAGCACTTTCACAGCATCATTTTTTAGGGTTTGAAATAGCTCAACTTGATTCCATCCAACAGAACATGAACCATGAATTTCCACATGTTCAAGCTGGACTTAGAAAAGGCAGAAGAGCCAGAGATCAAATTGCCAATATCCATTGGATCATTGAAAAAGCAAGAGAGCTCATAAAAATATCTACTTCTGCTTTATTGATTACATCAAAGCCTTTGACTCTGTGGATCACATCAAACTGTGAAAAATTCTTAAAAAGATGGAATATCAGACCACTTTACCTTCTTCCTGAGAAATCTGTATGCAGGTCAAGAAGCGACAATTAGAACTGGACATGGAACAACAGACTGGTTCCAAATCAGGAAAAGAGTACGTCAAGGCTGTATATTGTCACACTTCTTATTTAACTTATATGCAGAGTACATCATGTGAAACACTGGGCTGGATAAAGCACAAGCTGGGATCAAGATTGCCAGGAGAAATATCAATAACTTCAGATATACGGATGACACCACCATTTTGGCAGAAAGCAAAGAAGAACTAAAGAGCCTCTTGAAAGTGAAAGATGAGAGTGAAAAAGCTGGCTTAAAACTTAACATACAGAAAACTAAGATCATGGCATCCAGTCCTATCACTTCATGGCAAATAGATGGGGAAATAGTGGAAACAGTGAGAGACTTTCTTTTCTTGGGCTCCAAAATCACTGCAGATGGTGACTACAACCATGAAATTAAAAGATACTTGCTCCTTGGAAGAAAAGTTATGACCAACCTAGAGAGCATATTAAAAAGAAGAGACATGACTTTGCCAACAAAGGTTCATCTAGACAAAGCTATGGTTTTTCCAGTAGTCATGTATGGATTTGAGTGTCGGACTACAAAGAAAACTGAGCACCAAAGAATTGATGCTTTTGAACTGTGGTGTTGGAGAAGACTCTTGAGAGTCCCTTGGACTGCAAGGAGATCCTACCAGTCCATCCTAAAGGAAATCAGTCCTGAATATTCATTGGAAGGACTGATGCTGAAGCTGAAACTCCAATACTTTGGCCACCTGATGCAAAGGATGGACTCATTGGAAAATATCCTGATACTGGGAAAGATTTAAGGCGAGAGGAGAAGGGAAAGACAGAGGGTGAGATGGTTGAATGGTATCACCAACTCGACATGAATTTGACCGAGCTCCAGGAGCTGGTGATGGATAGGGAAGCCTTGCATGCTGCAGTCCATGGGGGTGCCAAGAGTTGGACATGACTGAGTGACTGAACTGAACTGATGGGTAAAGCCACAAGTTTTAATCATACCTGGTAACTTAGATGAATCCTATTAATATCTCATTTGCATGTTCTTCAAAGTTTAGTTCCAGATGAGAGAACAAACATAACTTTTTCTATGTTGGATTTACTTTGTCAGATTAGTGGTCCAGCAACGTGGACAAAGTAAGAAGGTAGGACTCATCCAAAACAACTGTTGCAGGAGAGAGCACCACTTCCTATGTGACAAGTAGAACAAGAGGCCCCATGCATTTTCTGTGCAGTGTGTTAGTAGAAAGTAAGCACAGTTCAGTGGTACTTCCATTTGTGGTGACTTCTGACAATACATCTGTTCCCCAGGGCTTTGAAAAAGATATATGGGTGTTTCCCCAGGGCCTTATCCCCACTGGGTTAGGGAATATCAGTGTGGTTCAGCAGTGATTTCTTTTTTATTTTTCTTTCTCTCCTTCCTTCCTTCTTTTTCTTCCTTCCTCTCTCTCTTTTTTTCTTTCTACCAAGTAGCATCTTTAGTCTGGCCTTCCTTCAGTTTCTATCATAACTTCTTTTTGTGAAGGATACATTCCTTAAACTTTCAAGTACGTCCCTATCAGCCCTCTCTAGTTTCCAGGCCTCATGCCAAAAAGTAAGTTCATTTATCCCTTCAGGTAAAATTTAGGGAAAGGGGAAGAGTTGGAAATGTTTGATAAAATTTGCTTTCTCATTCAGAAGTAGATTTGATTTTTTAATCTATCAAAAAACCTCACTTTTCTCCATTAATTATATCTTATTACACACAACATATCATTTAAGTCTTTCCATATAAAGTACTTGGATATATTTTGTCTGCAGTCTGATGTATTTGATATCTCTGCAGTTTAATTAATGTGATGAACATCTATCCCATGTATTCACCCAGATTTTTAATGAAAGAATGAAAAGGAATTAGTGTGTTGTTTGTCTCGAGAACTTACTTGCGGTTGTCAGCTCTCATATTATGATCACTAATATCCTTGTCACTGTTCTCAATTTAATATTTAATATTGTTCTTAAGAACAGGTTGTGTTGTGTTAGTCGCTCAGTCATGTCCTATTGTTTGTGACCCCACGGACTGTAGCCTGCCAGCCTCCTCTGTCCATGGGAATCTCCAGGCAAGAATACTGGAGTGACTTGTCATTCCCTTCTGCAGGGAATCTTCCCAACCCAGAGATTAAAGCCAGGCCTCCTGTATTGCAGGCAGATTCTTTACCACCAGAGCTACTAGGGAAGCCCAGGTTCAGTCAGTCAGTCAGTTCAGTCTCAGTCGTGTCTGAATCTTTGCGACGCCATGGACTGCAGCACCCCAGGCCTCCCTGTCCATCACCAACTCCTGGAGTTTACTCAAACTCATGTCAGGTCATGATTAGGTATGACCTAAAGCAAATCCCATATGATTATACAGTGGAAGTGAGAAACAGATTTAAGGAACTAGATCTTATAGACAGAGTGCCGGATGAACTATGGACAGAGATTCGTGACATTGTACAGGAGACAGGGATCAAGACCATCCCCAAGAAAAAGAAATGCAACCAAGCAAAATGGCTGTCTGAGGAGGCCTTACAAATAGCTGTGAAAAGAAGAGAAGCGAAAAGCAAAGGAGAAAAGGAAAGATATACCCATTTAAATGCAGAGTTCCAAAGAATAACAAGGAGAAATAGGAAGGCCTTTCTCAGTGATCCATGCAAAGAAATAGAGGAAAACAACAGAATGGGGAAGACTAGATATCTCTTCAAGAAAATTAGAGATACCAAGGGAACATTTCATGCGAAGATGGGCTCAATAAAGGACAGAAATGGTATGGACCTAACAGAAGCAGAAGATATTAAGAGGTGGCAAGAATACACAGAACAATACAAAAAAAGATCTTCATGACCCAGATAATCATGATGGTGTGATCACTAACCTAGAACCAGACATCCTGGAATGTGAAGTCAAGTGAGCCTTTGGAAGCATCACTACAAACAAAGCTAGTGGAGATGACAGGATTCCAATTGAGCTATTGCAAATCCTGAAAAATGATGCTGTGAAAGTGCTGCACTCAATATGCCAACAAATTTGAAAACACAGAAGTGGCTACAGGACTGGAAAAGGTCAGTTTTCATTCCAATCCCAAAGAAAGGCAATGCCAAAGAACGCTCAAACTACCTCACAATTGCACTCATTTCGCATGCTAGCAAAGTAAATCTCAAAATTCTCCAAGCCAGGCTTGAACAGTGCGTGAACTGTGAACTTCCTGATGTTCAAGCTTGTTTTAGAAAAGGCAGAGGAACCAGGGATCAAATTGCCTACATCCACTGAATTGTCAAAAAAAGCAAGAGAGTTCCAGAAAAATATCAATTTATGCCTTATTGACTATGCCAAAGTCTTTGACTGTGTGGATCACATCAAAATGTGGAAAATTCTGAAAGAGATGGGAATACCAGACCACCTGACCTGCCTCTTGAGAAACCTGTATGCAGGTCAGGAAGCAACAGTTAGAACTGGACATGGAACAAGAGACTGGTTCCAAATAGGAAAGGAGTACGTCAAGGCTGTATATTGTCACCCTGCTTATTTAACTTCTATGCAGAGTACATCATGAGGAACGCTGGGCTGGAGGAAGCACAATCTGGAATCAAGATTGCTGGGAGAAATATCAATAACCTCAGATATGCAGATGACACCACCCTATGACAGAAAGTGAAGAAGAACTAAAGAGCCTCTTGATGAAAGTGAAAGAGGAGAGTGAAAAAGTTGGCTTAAACTCAACATTCAGAAAACGAAGATCATGGCATCTGGTCGCATCACTTCATGGGAAATATGTGGGGAAACAGTGGAAACAGTGATAGATTTTATTTTTGGAGGGCTTCAAAATCACTGCAGATAGTGACTGCAGACATGAAAGCCCAGGTTGAGAGACAGTAAAAAACCTACTTTGCTTAAGATTTAATACATTTTATTAATATAATCCACCTTTTCTAAATTTATAAGATAAAAGTTTTACAAAGAAAATGAGGATAGTCTATGTTATTATTTGCTAATGAATTTTGCTGTCTGTAGTGATCACTGCTTTCTTTTTAAGAAAGTGCTCACAAACCATGCCCTTATGTCAGGCAGACCTCAGAAATATTGTAGGTTTTGTTTCAGATCACTGAAATAAAGTAAGTTACATAAATTGTTTTGTTACCCAGCTCATATTAAGGTTATGTTTATACTATAGTTTGTTAAGTATGTAATAATATTTTGCCTTAAAAAATGTGCATACCTTAATTTTAAAATACCTTATGGCTAAAACATTCTAAGCATCATCTGAACCTTCAACAAGTTTTAACTTTTTGCAGTAGTGACATCAAAGATCACAGATCACCATGACAAATGCAATAATAATTAAAAAGTTTGAAATTTAGCCTCATATTACCAAAATATGACACAGAGACATGAAGTGAGGTGTTGGAAAAAATGGCACTGATAGGCTAGCTCCAAGCAGGATTGGCACAAACCTTCATTTTGTAAGAAATGCTGAATCTGTAAGGTGCAATAAAAGGAAGTAGGCCTATAATTTATTTTAGGTTCTCAAGTAAAATTGACGTTAGATTCTCTTTCTAGACTGTTCAGTATCAAATTATCTCCCTTATGAAAATGCACCCAATTGCTTACACTAAATTGAAAATGGAAAAAGTCTGAGATGCAAATGATCTGTAAAATGTAAATAATTTTAGCCGCATCTGCTTCAGATATTCTTGGAAAATGGGATTTTGAAGCACTAAAAGTGAAATACCATTTTCATATTTTCAGAACGTATTACTGTAATGTTGCAGACACTGTAAAATCTTATACCTATTTTTGTGTTAGGGTTCTGAGACCACTTTACTAAGAGTTTCCTTGTATGTAGAAAAAGCCATGTGAAGATACAAGTACCTACATGCCAATAACTTGGAAAGAGGCATTAGAATGAAAGAGGACAAAGAATTTGGTAACATAATTTTTAGGATGTATGAACTTGAATTTGATTTAGCCATTCATTCTTTTGTCTTTAATAGTCAAGTCACTCAAACAGTGAAACGGATAAGTAGAATTAATAGTCAATAAATTCCAAATATGCTTCAACTCTGAAAATTCTTCAAGTTTCTGTTTCTACCTTTGTGGTGATAGCTGTCCAGATGTTTTGTTACTCAGGGGCCATTTTGTTTGTTTACATTTCAAATGCTCTGCTTAGGATAGACTTGCTAAATAATTAAGCCTGAACACCATTTGGATCCTCCATGAAGATCTTCAGTCAAATGACTGTCACATAATTATTGCTCTGCTTGAACAAATCAGTATTTAAAAAGAGAGATCTATGACTAATCTGGGGAAATAACACTGTTCCCTTTAACTGTTTGCTTTGCTGTTTGCTGTTGTTTTCTGTTGTGACTGATGCTACAGAGATGTAACCTTATAGGTTCTAGTGTCACTATATATGTGAATTAGTTTATTTTTGTAAAAACATTTTAAAATTATGGAACTCAGAAGTTATAGAAAATAAATCCATTGAAAATTTAAAATCTCAGTTTACTTGAATTATTTAAATAAAAAGTCATAAAAAAATATTGGAGACTTTGGAAATAACTGAAGAATAGATGGGTTCTCTAGGCAATTTGGGTTTAGTGATTAAAAAGTCCATCTCTCTCACTTTAGGGAAAATGCTAACCACCCTCCCCTCCCCCAATAGTGCATACTAATGCATGTTTTGTTAGCCCTTGATGCCTGGAAGAATCATTTTATTCAGTAACTGAAGTCTCATACACCCTTGCTCCTGTTTACCCCTCCTTGTAACACAGATGGACTAAATGGGCCTGTAATTCCTCAGGGTTTTAAAAAATTCACTGTCGTGGTTTAGAAATTGTGGCTGCACCATTGACTTCCTACTAAAATAGCCTATCTCAGTATGACATTCTAGATGTAAAGCCTGCATAAGATGAAACCATATCCTTAACATCTCTTTATGGACTGTTAATCACCAAAGCAGATAATATAATGGATTACAAATATTTACTAGATTTTCACTTCTATATTTAGCTGAGACTAGATAATTTAGTTAAGGTTTGCAAGACAGTTTCTTCTGAAGAGTTTTGTAATTCTGAATTTAATAAGGAACTATTCCAAGAAAAATACTATGCATTATAGTGATTTTGATTGTTGGCCATGAAATAAAAAAATGCTTTCATTTCTGACATATTATGTAAAAACAATAAAACAGACATAGTATTATCTATTAACGATATACAGTTGCATCCTTAGGTTTAAAAAAATATGGCTCCATAAAAGCTCATTGAGGTTTTCCCTATGGGAAAGCAGAAAACAGACAATTCTGTTCGAAGGGCAGAAAAACAGAATAAAATTAATATAAATCTCAGGGAAAAGGATATCAGTTTCATTATGCTTTACTGATGAACAGTATTCATTTCAAATGCTTAAATAAAAACCTGTCTCACAGATAATCTCCTTCTCCCCAAATGGACATTGCTTTATTCAATATTTTAAAATTTCCTGGTGAGAATCTTTACAGGGGAATATTCAGGCCCTGATTTATTTGTCATTTTATTAAGTTTGCTTCCTTCTTTAGCCCATATCTGTTTTGAAAATGCATAGCCTCAAACACAAGCCAGCTGTGTAAGCAAATCATATTGGAAAACCCATATGAGGAAACAAAAGGCAGTAACAATAAGTCATATGTAAAAACATTTATCAGTGATGATGAAAATGAATTCTGCAAGGAGATGTTTCATTGAAATTCATCAAGGTAAAAATCAGTGTTGGGATACATTTGTTAGAATAAACTCTAAAATCATTACAAAGAAAAAGAAACTTTGTACTTGAAAAGATAATAAAGCCCTGTGATTTTCAGACTGAAAACCACACTGTTTAGGAACTAAGCAGTGTAAGTGAAAGATTCAAAGATTAAGTGAGAATAAATTTAAAACTGTGCAAACTGCTCTAGGAGGCCTGTGAGACACAGGCTAAATATTTAATGATCCTGTTTCTATACTATAGAGAGATCTAAAATGCCAAGTTGAAAGTCTTTATAATGGGCATATCTTGAATGAAATGTAAGAATCAATTACCACAACTTTGTGGCACATTCAGCAATAAATGTACTAAATCAAGAAGAACAAGTCAGGTTAATTTGTGTTAATCTGTTCTTACACTCTGGCCATTTATTTAAAGCATGCTGCAGAATAATATAGGAATAATAACTATTTTACAAAGATTCTTCATATGGAAATAAAAAAGAGGCCTTGTAATTAAGGTCTAGGGACACTCTATTAGGGCCTTGAGGGATGAGATGATCATGGGAGCAGGGAGGCTTTTATGCCACTTCCAAGGGAAACAGCACGTGGTGTGGTAAACCCCTGAGGTGGCTGATGATGACTGCAGTATTAAGCCTCTGGGACGTTTTGAGGGAAGTGTAGGAAATTGTATGGGGGCCGTTGGAGGCTTGTCTAATACTCCTGCACATTCTTAACCCTAGCTTAATTTTATCATCTCTAACCTCTAAAGCTATAACGCCAGGTATGTGTAAAACCAATTTGCTTTAAAGTTCGGTCTGTGGAAAACAAAAGCTTCAAAAGGTGAACAAACAAAGCTTAGGGATGGACGGAATATTTTTAAATGTAGTATAAGGTGATTGAAACACTATTGGATTGACTTTTTCTGATGGGAGTGAGTGGGGCAAACTCTATTCTAACACTGAAAGGATTAAGGATCATATTTACTCTTGAATGGCTCTATTTAAGTTTGTGAGAACTTTCCATTTTTCATACAATCTATTGATTTCTCTTTGAATTAACTCATATCTTAGTTTTTACCTTGTTTGTAAGGCTGAAGAAACTGTTGAAGATGGAACTAAAATAATCTTGGTGAAAACATACTGTTGTTCTCTGGAAAAAGTTAATACAGTAATTTGAAAAGATGAACACAACGCAGTGTTCATAACAGCATGGTTTACAATATCCAAGATATGGAAGCAATCAAAGTGCCCATAAGCAGAGGATTGAATTAAGAAGATGAGGTATATATTTTAAAACGGAATATTACTCAGCCATATAAAAGAATAAAATACTGCCATATTAAGGAATATGGAAGAACTTAGAGAATATTATGCTTAGTGAAATAAGTCAGAGGAAAACAAATAGTTTGATATCACTTATATGTGTAATCTAAAAAATAATACCAAATGAATATATAGACAAAACAGAAACAGAGATACAGAAAAACACACTTCTGGTTATCAAAAGAGAGACGGAAGTGGAGATGGTATGGGATTAACAGATACACACTACTGTATAGAACAAAGTTACAAAGATGTATTGTATAGCACAGGGAATTATACCCATTATTTTACAGTAGTCTACAATGGACAATAACCTGCAAATATACTGAATCACTATTTTGTATACTTGAAACTAATACAATATTCTAAATCAATTATGCTTCATTAAAAACAAAATAATAGCAAAATAAAGTCAGGAGTACAGGCACAGACATGCTAATATTCTGTATCTGTATTCTCAGAAAAAAAAAAAGAAAAGAAATGTTGGCTTTTTTCCAGGATTGGGAAGTTGGGAGGGATTGTTGTAGAGGCTAAAGAGGCATGATGAGCCTTGACTGGATCCAACTTAAAACAAAACAAAACAAAATGAAACAAAAGCCACTAAAGTTGCTGCTGCTGCTGCTGCTAAGTCACTTTAGTCGTGTCCGACTCTGTGCGACCCCATAGACGGCAGCCCACCAGACTTCTCTGTCCCCGAGATTCTCCAGGCAAAAATACTGGAGTGGGTTACCATTCCCTTCTCCAATGCATGAAAGTGAAAAGTAAAAGTGAAGTCACTCAGTCGTGCCTGACTCTTAGCGACCCCATGGACTGGAGCTTACCAGGCTCCTCCATCCATGGGACTTTCCAGGCAAGAGTACTGGAGTGGGGTGCCATTTCCTTCTCCAATGCATCAAAGTGAAAAGTGAAAGGGAAGTCACTCAGTCGTGTCCGACCCTTAGCATGGACTGCAGCCTACCAGGCTCCTCCATCCATGGGATTTTCCAGGCAAGAATACTGGAATGGGGTGCCATTAGTTAGTTATTGCTAAAGTTATTAGGATAGTCACTATTGTTGTTGTTGAGTTGCTAAGTCATGTCCAATTCTTTGTGACCCCATGGACTATAGCCTGCCAGGCTCCTCTGTCCATGGGATTTTCCAGGAAGAATACTGGAGTGGGTTGCCATTTCTGTCTCCAAGAGATCTTCCTGACCCAGGAATTGAACTCATGTCTCTTGCATTAGCAGGCGGCTTCTTTACCACTGAGCCACCAGCAAAGCCTTTGAGTAACAGACCTTACATTTAATTGCCCACTTAAATTGTTTCCCCACATGTTTACATATTATACTTGTCAAAATGGAACTCTTGGTCATTGTTTTCATACCACATTATCCATCTTGAATAGCATGAAAAAAGTATGATTGTGGATCAACAGGAAAAATAATACCAGTTTTAGAATAGAAACTTCATAGCATCTTATTGATGGAATGAAACGTGGTCTTTTAAAAATTCTTTCCATGTAGACATGATATTAACAGAGATATTAGTAGACCTGATATAGAAGCATTAATGTGAGAGGATTTATACAATTTATTTCTCATATTTAGAGGTTAGTAGCTATGAAAATTGCAAAAAATCATTAATGTGATGTGGCTATTTACTTACCTGATGATGAGAGAAATATTTCTCTAAAAATATGACTTACAGATAGATCTTAACCCAATAGTCTCTTTTTAAAATGATTTTTCAGAGCTCATTATCCAAATTGATAAAACTTTAGTTGAGTGTGTAACATCTTTTTATAAAGATATATTGTTAATTGAAAACCTTGGCTCTCATTCCAAAATTTAACTTTCCATCAGACTCACCAATAAAAATATATTTGACATAAAATAATGTAATTCTTTCTTTTCTTCCAAGGACTCTTTTTGTCTGTTCCTCTAAATTATGTCATATGTTAGCAGTTAATTACCACTTAATATTTCCCTCCTTTTGTATAGAGAATGACTTCCATAATATATTTGTCTTTTCCTAATAAACTAATTTGATAGTTTGACATATAAAGTGTAGTTTAAAAGTGAAAGCAAACAATGGATAGGCTAAAATGTGGTGAGTGTTAAACTGGACTATAGAGGGATGTTTTTATTAGATTTGAAATACTATATCTTACAACTGAAAATGCAAATTATGCTGTACCATAATGTTCCTTTCAAGCACACAAGATAAAATTTGCATATCTAAATTGAATCAGGCTGAATGGGTTTCCCTAGTCTCTTTCCCTTTAGCAGCAGTCAGCCTGGAAACGCTTGCAAGTGGTCCCAATAGTGAGTTTTTAAAGTCCACATTCAAGATTCTTCTTGTGTGTGTATGTCTTTTGAGGTGTATCTACAAGTATCTGTGATGTATAAATATCAATACATTCGTACTCTATTTTTATTTTAATTTCTTAGGGATTTACAGCAAAACTTTTCCACCTTCTGATAATTAAATGCTTTACATTTTATGTTATTTTGGTATATTTTTCAAAATCTTTCTGCCCAATGTCCACATTGCATTTTTCTTTTACTGATATTATTGTTAGTTGATGTTTTAGAGCATGATAAATACCTGAAACTTTGAGTTCTAAATGAAATTATCTTTATATATTAATAAAGTATGTTCTCTGCTCCATTCATCTTTAAGGAAATACCTTAAATATTTAATGAAAAAGAATAAAGTTTTATGGGGCTGTTATCTGAATATATCCTACATTTTATTTTTTAAGTACAAAATTCTTATTCAAATTATTTTTTTAGTCTCTTGACACAGTCAACTGTTCAACAGATAAAAAGTTCACTCAACAATAGAATTGACTTAAATTTTAATATTTACATATGTGCTAGTTTATTTTAACTTTCTTCAGTGGAATTAAAAATGTGGTTCAAAAACTTTGAAATATTGTCATGGTTAATTACCTTAACACATTTATGTGTGTATGTGTGTGTACATGTTGAGTCGTCCATGGACTGTCCACAGGGACTGTAGCCTGCCATGGAATTTTCCAGACAAGAATACTGAAGTGGGTTGCCATTTCCTCCTCCCAAGGATTTTCCCAATCCAGGGATTGAATCTTTGTCTCTTGTATCACCAGCATCTCCTGCAGGTGGATTCTTCACCACTGGACTGGTAAGTTTAGATAAAATGAATATAATGTGGAAATTTTGGATGTAATGGACAACTACATCGTTGTCAAGACTTCAGCATTCCAGATCAACCCCCCTGGCTCTAGATGCTATTAATAAAAATCAACTTTAGCTATGTTTAACATATTTTCAACTTTAGAAATTTTTGAAAAATAAAATAAATCCCAAGTGTTAACAAGTCAACAATAACCTTATGCCAGTTAGTGTTTTAAAAAATTGACAGTGCTTCTATTTTTATAATATGTCAGATTCACTTCTAGTATATTTGCATCTAGAGGATTGTATGTTTTATCCAAATGTCATAGAAGTATTTCTGTGATGTTCATTCTTTTCCATTATAGGTTATTTACAAGATACTGAATTTATTTCCTTGCACTATTCAGTAAATCCTTTTTGTTTATATAGAGTAGTGTATCACAAGAGAAGACTCTACACATGGACTGTCAGCATGAGGAGTCCCTCCTGTGGCAAAGGTCACGAGGTTAAGGGACCCGACAGGCAAAGGCGAGTCAGGCCTTAAGGGAGCCTCACTGGATCTGCTCGTGCATCTGCCCCGAAACCAGAGTCTGCCTGTTTTACTGTGTTATGTTTTTTACCTACTCTTTTGACATTAACAGGGGGCCGTCCCCCCACCACCTTTTTTTTTGGAAAAAGTTAATTTAGAGCTTTTAGATAATAAATTTCTTGGGCATAATAAGAGTGTTTCAATCCAAAAACCCCTCTGATGGCTTTCTAGCCTGTCTGTCGGACACTTACAGCTGTGTATGTGATTGTTTGTGGCCTCCCAACTGCGAGAGGCACAGGAAGCTTAAAACATCCTAGAAATATAAGGGCTTTTGAGGAGTCAAAATCATTAGAATAGGACTGATGAAGGGTTTCATTTGTTGAGCCAATACTTGTTGTCAAGTTTTCATATCTTTTATTTGTTGATATAGTTGGTATGTAGAAAAAACAGGTAGTAGCCCTGGCATTAGCAAAATTAGATCTTTGAGTTGAGTACTTTATTTGTTATAACCCACTGTACCTTTGTTCTACAAGAATGTAACTTTATTTAGTACTTTGAAGGTGATTTAGATGAAGAAAAAACACTTTAAGGGAAAATGAGTTTTTTGGTTGATAGACATTTATCTAGGAAAAGAGCCATAAAAATGTTAACCGGCCCCCTGGCCAGAAGATGATGTAAAACCACCTAAGACCTTTTGCATATGGGAAGGTTTACAAAAAGCAAGCCTGGTCTCAATAAGGGTCAGTACTGCTGCCCCTGTATAACTCTGTATATTTCATTATTTTTTTATGTATAACTTGGGGTATATAAGCTGCTTTTGAAAATAAAGTTGTGGGTCTGGCACCAATGCTTGGCTCTCCCATGTCGTTCTTTTTTTCCTTTTTTGGCTGAATTCCCATCTGGAGCACAGAGGCTATCCGTGTCTACTTATTTGTCCTGGCTTTTAAGACCCACGCGAGAGCTAGCCCAAGGCAGGGCACCCTCCGCTATTAAAGTGGGTGCCTGTGGCCTACGTAGACGGTGCAAGTTCCTTGTCTTAGAACTTTATTGGTCTCCTGTGTAAACCAAGTTGTTCAGCCACTTTTCTCCACTAATTTTCCTATTACACTATTCTTTCCTAATCTCTTTTTATATTTCTAAATAAATAACTTTTTCCTCGCTGACTCCATCCCCACTTCGAATTCCCTGGATCCACCAGGGTTGGACCCCAGCAATGGACATAACCAGATGGTCAACACTGAAATCAGATTGATTATATTCATTGCAGCCAAAGATGGAGAAGCTCTATACAGTCAGCAAAAACAAGACCAGGAGGTTACTGTGGCTCAGATCATGAACTCCCCTTACTGGCAAATTCAGACTGAAATTGAAGAAAGTGGGGAAAACCACTAGACCATTCAGGTATGACCTAAATCAAATCCCTAATGACTATACAGTGGAAGTGATAAATAGATTTAAGGGACTATATCTGATAGACCGAGTCCCTGATGAACTATAGATGGAGGTTCATGACATTGTACAGAAGACAGAGATTAAGACCATCCCCAAGAAAAAGGAATGCAAAATAGCAAAATGGCTGTCTGAGGAGGGCTTACAAATAGCTGTGAAAAGAAGAGAAGCAAAAAGCAAAGGAGAAAAGGAAAGATATTCCCATCTGAATGCAGAGTTCCAAAGAATAGCAAGGAGAGATAAGAAAGGCTTCCTCAGTGATCAATGCAAAGAAATAGAGGAAAACAACAGAATGGGAAACACTAGAGATCTCTTCAAGAAAATTAGAGATACCAAGGGAACATTTGATGCAAAGATGGGCTCGATAAAGGACAGAAATGGTATGGACCTAACAGAAGCAGAAGATATTAAGAAGAAGCAGCAAGAATACACAGAAGAACTAGACAAAAAAGATCTTCATGACCCAGATAATCATGATGATGTGATCACTCACCTAGAGCCAGACATCATGGAATGTGAAGTCAAGTGGGCCTTAGAAAGCATCACTATGAACAAAGCTAGTGGAGGTGATGGAATTCCAGTTGAGCTATTTCAAATCCTGAAAGATGATGCTGTGAAAGTGCTGCACTCAATATGCCAGCAAATATGGAAAACTCAGCAGTGGCCACAGGACTGGAAAAGGTCAGTTTTCATTCCAATCCCAAAGAAAGGCAATGTCAAAGAATGCTCAAACTACCACACAATTGCACTCATCTCACAGGCTAGTAAAGTAATGCTCAAAATTTTCCAAGCCAGGCCTCAGCAATACGTGAACCGTCAAATTCCAGATGTTCAAGCTGGTTTTAGAAAAGGCAGAGGAACCAGAGATCAAATTGCAGCACCCACTGGATCATGGAAAAAGCAAGAGAGTTCCAGAAAAACATTTATTTTTGCTTTATTGACTATGCCAAAGCCTTTGACTGTGTGGATCACAATAAACAGTGGAAAATTCTTAAAGAGATGGGAATACCAGACCATCTGACCTGTCTCTTGAGAAACCCACATGCAGGTCAGGAAGCAACAGTTAGAACTGGACATGGAACAAGAGACTGGTTCCAAATAGGAACCAGTTCCAAATAGGAGTACATCAGGGCTGTATATTGTAACCATGCTTATTTAACTTCTATGCAGAGTACATCATGAGAAATGCTCAGCTGGATGAAGCACAAGCTGGAATCAAGATTGTCGGGAGAAATTTCAATAACTTCAGATATGCAGATGACACCACCCTTATGGCAGAAAGTAAAGAGGAGCTAAAAAGCTGCTTGATGAAAGTGAAAGAGGAGAGGGGAAAAGTTGGCTTAAAGCTCAACATTCTTAAAACTAAGATCATGGCATCTGGTCCCATCACTTCATGGTAAATAGATGGAGAAACAGTGGAAACAGTGTCACACTTTGGGGGCTCCAAAGTCACTGCAGATGGTGATTGCAGCCATGAAATTAAAAAATGCTTACTCCTTGGAAGGAAAGTTATAACCAGCCTAGATAGCATATTTAGAAGCAGAGACATTACTTTGCCAACAAAGGTCCATCTAGTCAAGGCTATGGTTTTTCCAGCTGTTATGTATGGATGTGAGAGTTGAACTATAAAGAAAGCTGAGAGCTGAAGAATTGATGCTTTTGAACTGTGGTGTTGGAGAAGACTCTTGAGAATCCCTTGGACTGCAAGGAGATCCAACCAGTCCATCCTAAAGGAAATCAGTCCTGACTATTCATTGGAAGGACTGATGCTGAAGCTGAAACTCCAATCCTTTGGTCACCTGATGCAAAGAGTTGACTCGAAAAGACCCTAATGCTGGGAAGGATTGGGGGCACGAGGAGAAGGGGACGACAGAGGATGAGATGGCTGGCTGGTGTCACTGACTTGATGGACATGGGTTTGCTTGGACTCTGGGAGTTGTTGATGGACAGGGAGGCCTGGCGTGCTGCTATTTATGGGGTTGTAAAGAGTTGGACATGACTGAGCAACTCAACTGATGTCTGTCAATCTCTAATTTATCCTCCCCGCTTCCCCTTTTGTAACCATATATTTGTTTTCCATATCTGTGAGTCTGTTTCTGGTTTTTTGAGCTGTATGACCTGTTTGTGTTTTTTAGAAATTATCACTTGCTGGTTGGACCCTTTGCAAGTATTTTCTCCCAGTCAGTAGGATTTTTTTTCTTTTGTTTATAGTTTCCTTTGCTGAGCACAAGCTTATAAGTTTAATTATGTCCCATTTGTTTATTTTTGCTTTTTTTCCATTACTCTAGGAGATAGATCCAAAAAAATATTACCACAATTTATGTCAAAGGGTGTTCTGCCTGTATTTTTTTTCTTTATGATTTTTGTAGTATACAGCCTTATATTTTGTTCTTTAAACTTTTATTTTTGTATATGGTATTAGAGAATATCCTCATTTCACCCATGGACATGTAGCTGTACAGTTTCCCTAGCATCATTTTTTGAAGAGGAGGTTTTCTGACTTGTCTATTATTGCCTCTTTTGTCATAGATTAATTGACTGAAAGTGTGGATTTATTTCTGGCTTTCTATCCTGTTCTGTTGATACATGTGTCTATTTTTGAACCAGTACCCATACTGTGTTGATTACTCTAGCTTTGGAGAAGGAAATGGCAACCCACTCCAGTGTTCTTGCCTGGAGAATCCCAGGGACGGAGGAGCCTGGTGGGCTGCCATCTATGGGGTCACACAGAGTCGGACACAACTGAAGCAACTTAGCAGCGGCAGCAGCTTTGTAGTATAGTCTGAAATCAGAGTGTGTAATACCTCCAGGTCCATTCTTCTTTATCCAGATTGCCTTGGCTATTCAGAATCTTTATTTTTTTCCATACAAATTAAAAAAAAAATGTCTTCTATTTCTGTGAAAAATGCCATTGGAAACTTGGTAAGAGATTACATTGAGTCTATAAATTTTCTTGGGTAATGATTCTTCTAGTTCAAAAACATTTCTCTTTCCCATCTGTTTGTGTCAGCTTCAGGTTTTTTTTTTTAATCAGCATCTTCTAATAATAATTGTTCAGAGTACAGGTCTTTATCCTCTTCAGGTAGGTTTATTGCTGGGTGTTTTATTCTTTTTGATGTATAGTAAGTAGGATTGTTTCCTTGATTTCTCTTATATGTCATTATTAGTGTATTGAATTGCATTCAATTTCTTTATATAAATTTTGTATCCTGCAACTTTTCCGAATTCACTGATGGGCTCTAGTGGCTTTCTTGTGATATTTTTAGTATTTTTTATGTATAGTATCATTTCATCTGTAAACAGTGACAGTTTTACTTCTTCCTTTCCAATTTGGGTTCCTTTTATTTCTTTTTTTTCTCTGATTGCTGTAGTAGCAAGAAACAGTTAACAAAATGGCAGCAATAACATACATATTAATAATTACCTTAAATATAAGTGTATTAAATGCTCCAACAAACAGGATAGACTAGCTTATTTGATGAAAAAAAAAAAAAGACCTGTATAAATGCTGCCTACAAGATACTCACATACTGACAGTGAAGGAATGAAATAGATATTCCATACAAATGGAAATCAGAAAAAAGCCAGAGTAAAAGTACTTATATCAGACAAAATAGCCTTTAAAGACTGTTGCAAGAGACAAAGGCAAAGACAAATTACTACATAATTATAAACGGATTAATCCAAGAGCTATAACAATTGTTCATATATATGCACCCAACATAGGATCACCTCAATATATAAGGCAGGTATCAACAGACATAAAAGGAGAAATCGACAGTAATAGAATAGTAGTAGGGAAATTAACACTTCACATCAATTGGCAGATCATTTGGACAGAAAATTAATAAGGAAACACAGGCCTTAAATAACACACTAGACCAAATCAACTTAACTCATATTTACAGAGCATTCCATCTAAAAGTAGCATAATACACAATCTTTTCAAATACACTTGGAACATTCTCCAGGATAGATCACATCAGTTCAGTTCAGTCGCTCAGTCATGTCCGACTCTTTGCAACCCTATGAACTGCAGCACGCCAGGCCTACCAATCCATCACCAACCCCCGGAGTTCACTCAAACTCACGTCCATCGAGTCAGTGTTGCCATCCAGCCATCTCATCCTCTGTCATCCCCTTCTCCTCCTGACCCCAATCCCTCCCAGCATCAGAGTCTTTTCCAATGAGTCAACTCTTCGCATGAGGTGGCCAAAGTACTGAAGTTTCAGCTTTAGCATCATTCTCTCCAAAGAAATCCCAGGGTTGATCTCCTTCAGAATGGACTGGTTGGATCTCCTTGCAGTCCAAGGGACTCTCAAGAGTCTTCTCCAACACCACAGTTCAAAAGCATAATTCTTCGGTGCTCAGCCTTCTTCACAGTCCAACGCTCACATCCATACATGACTACTGGTAGAGTTTTCTCTTGTGTTGTTGGAAGAGGGTGTTTGCTATGATAGATCACATGTTAGGCCACAAAATGAGCCTCAGTACATTTAGGAAAGTTGAAATATCATTTCAGTCATTCTTTTCTCAGATTTAGTTTTATCTAGAATTTCACTGGAGTATATGAATGTTAAGACAGTTTAATAGTTTGAAAAAACATCCTAGAAAATAGAAAGATGAAATGCAAGAATACACCACCAGTACTAGTTTTACGCTAGTAAAGTAATGCTCAAAATTCTGCAAGCCAGGCTTCAGCAATATGTGAACTGTGAACATCCAGGTGTTCAAGCTGGTTTTGGAAAGACAGAGGAACCAGAGATCAAATTGCAAACATCTGCTGGATCATGGAAAAAGCAAGAGAGTTCCAGAAAAACATCTATTTCTGCTTTATTGACTATGCCAAAGCCTTTACTGTGTGGATCACAATAAACTGTGGAAAATTCTGAAAGAGATGGGAATACCAGACCACCTGACCTGCCTCTTGAGAAACCTATATGCAGGTCAGGAAGCAACAGTTAGAACTGGACATGGAACAAAAGACTGGATCCAAACAGGAAAAGGAGTACATCAAGGCGGTATATTGTCACCCTGCTTATTTAACTTATATGCAGAGTACATCATGAGAAATGCTGGGCTGGATGAAGCACAAACTGGAATCAAGATTGCCAGGAGAAATATCAATAACCTCAGATATGTAGATGTCACCACCTTTATGGCAGAAAGTAAAGAGGAACTAAAAAGCCTCTAAATGAAAGTGAAAGAGGAGAGTGAAAAAGCTGGCTTAAAGCTCAACATTCAGAAAACTAAGATCATGGCATCTGATCCCATCACTTCATGGGAAATAGATGGGGAAACAGTGGAAACAGTGTCAGACTTTGTTTTGGGGGTCTCCAAAGTCACTGCAGATGGTGATTGCAGCCATGAAATTAAAAGAAGCTTACTCCTTGGAAGAAAAGTTATGACCAACCTAGATAGCATATTCAAAAGCAGAGACATTACTTTGCCAACAAATGTCCGTCTAGTCATTTTTCTAGTGGTTTTTCCAGTGGTCATGTATGGATGCAAGAGTTGGACTGTGAAGAAGGCTGAGAGCCAAAGAATTGATGCTTTTGAACTGGATGTTGGAGAAGACTCTTGAGAGTCCCTTGGACTGCCAGGAGATCCAACCAGTCCATTCTAAAGGAGATCAGTCCTGGGTGTTCTTTGGAAGGAATGATGCTAAAACTGAAACTCCAGTACTTTGGCCACCTCATGCAAAGAGTTGACTCATTGGAAAAGACTCTGATGCTGGGAGGGATTGGGGTCAGGAGGAGAAGGGGATGACAGAGGATGAGATGGCTGGATGGTATCACCGACTCAATGGACGTGAGTTTGAGTGAACTCCAGGAGCTGGTGATGGACAGGGAGGCCTTGGCGTGCTGCAGTTCATGGGGTCACAAAAAGTAGGACATGACTGAGCAACTGAACTGACTGACTGACTAGTTTTATGATGGAATTGACCATGACAAATTTGCACATTTTATTATTTAAGTGCATTTGCCACTATGTTGTAAACATGACTTCTAAAATTTTGGTTTTTAGTGATTCCTACTATGATCTATCTCTCTCGTATTCCCTAGTTTTAATTCCTTTCTATTTGCACTTCTTTTCTTCTAGGTAATGAGAGGACTTAACAGAGTAACCAATCACTATTTGAAGATATTTGGGCTGTTAAGAGGGAACTATTTTATGAATATGGCAATTTTCCATGATATCCTATAATTTTAGATTCTGTGTAAGGGCTATATACTTGGTGTATATTATTCATGATGAAGATATATATATGTATATATATTTGTACATTATATTGATTTATAGATATGTGTACATATTCATACATTTATATTGCCTAGTTGGAGAACATATACTAGTACTTGTATGGTGGTGATGGTTTAAGTCATTAAGTCCTATCTGGCTCTTGTATAGTCCTGTTCAACTCTTTTTTAGTATGCTGCTACTGCTGCTAAGTCGCTTCAGTCTTGTCCAAGTCTGTGCAACCCCATAGACGGCAGCCCACCAGGCTTTCCCATCCCTGGGATTCTCCAGGCAAGAACACTGGAGTGGCTTGCCATTTCCTTCTCCAATGCATGAAAGTAAAAAGTGCAAGTGAAGTCCTTCAGTTGTGTCCAACTCTTAGCAACCCCATGGACTGCAGCCTACGAGGCTCCTCCATCCATGGATTTTCCAGGCAAGAGTACTGCAGTGGGGTGCCATTGCCTTCTCTGCTTTTTTAGTATAAGCAAATGTAATTTTATATATAAACATTTTCCTCACATGTATTTATATCTGTTGAGTTGTTTCTAATTCGTGTAAGTACTCACTTTTAGCTTGGTTGTAGCTTCTTGGACACACAGAATTCTCTCTTTTTTCCTCTTTCTCCACTGGAATAAATGGTTAATTCTATTTGTTGATTCTTTGAAGAAATATGTAGGAAAAAAATGAGACTGATGAAATTTTTAAAACATGAAATTAGTTTTTGCTCTAATAAAATTTTATTAAATATTTTGAAGTATAATTTGGCAGTATCTGAGTAAGTGAAGACATATATGCTTATGATGAAACAATAGTATCACATGGGGTGTTTAAAGGAGAGAAACTTGCCTGTGTGCCCAAAGATGGTATACAAAGATGTTCATGGCAGCCTAATTTTTAATAGCAAAATAGTGAAATCAATCAAAATGACCACCAAAAGAGGAATAATAAATAAAATAAAATATGGTATGTTTATTTATTAGATTTTAAAGTGAAGAAGCATTACTTGTCATCTATGTTAACATAGACTGGGAGATACAATAGTTTGAGTTGCACTGAAGCATATCATGAGACAAGACTTTAAGTGCAGATAGTTTATTTGGGAGAGCATCCATGCTAAGTCACTTTAGTAATGTCCATCTCTTTGCGACCCCATGGAGAGTAGCCCGCCAGGTTCCTCTGTCCATGGGATTCTCCAGGCAAGAGTACTGGAGCGGGCTGTCATGGCCTTCTCCAAGGGATCTTCCCGACCCATGGATCAAACCTGGGTCTCTTAAGTCTCCTTTATTGGGAAGCAGGTTCTTTACCACTAGCACCATCTGGGAAGCCCTATTTTGGAGATAATCACAAAGGAAACCAATAGGTAGTGGAGAAATGAAACAGAAAAGAGAAGAAATCCAATAAAGGATGTGTTATCAAGTGATTCACAACTGTGAATAACTGGGACAAGTACAGTCCTGCTGGAGAACTCTGGAAGACTGAATAGGCTCACTTCAGGGATGAGGGGTATCAGCATCCATCAGTTGCTTGTTAAGGGCTGCTGTGGAGGAGGAGAGGAGCTTATTTTGATCCTTCTGGCCTGATGTACTGGGATGGGTGGACTTTAGTGGTCAAAGATAGGGATAGGCAAAGAGATGCAGGTGCTTAGCTGTATCTGAGTAATTGAAGACATATCTGCTTATGATGAAGCAATAATATCACGTGGACTATTGTGATACTAGTCCATTGTATTAGTATAGTTTATTGTACTAGTCTGTACTAGTCTACTGTACTAGCCTATTGTGGAAAGTCAGGACTATTGGTAAGTGCCTGCGGAAGACCTTGGTCCCTACCAAATTGATGATCGTGCTTGTGGGTGAGGATTAGTAGGAGGGTAAGGAATGAAGTTGGGGATGCAGGACAAATTCCATTTACATGATTTTCTTTCTGTCTCTACTAAGTAAAAATATTTCATGTAAATATTATAGTATATTAATGTCTTTCAGTTCTGATATGAGTGCAAAGATGTTTGGAATGGCATTTTTAAAGTTTCCTAAAATTAAAAACAAACTAAAAATAAAGTATAATAAAAACCCAATTAGCCTTTTATTAGCACACACTGATTCAGTTCTGAGAGTAAAGATACATATTATAAACTCCTTGAGATCAGGTATCATAAAATTTCATTTACCAGAAGATATACAAAGAATCTTGGAGGAAATCTGTAAAACAAATGTGTGAATTAATGAATTCTGGATTTTAGTTTACAAAGTCATATCTCTACAGGTATTCTAGGCCAGCTGTGAGTTAGCCTGTTTGGCTTTAACCATTATAAACATAATTGTCTCATAGTTCTCTGATGTACTTTGGTGTTGGCTAGGCAAGAAATTTAATGTCCATCTTAACAGATCTTAGTATATGATGTAAGTGCTCAGCCGTGTTTGACTCTTGTGACCCCATGGACTGTAGCCTGCCAGGATCCTCCATCCAGGAATTTTCTAGGCAAGAATACTGGAGTTGGTTGCCATTTCCTCCTCCAGGGGATCATCCCTTTTCAGGGATTGAACCCACACTTCTTGAGTCTCCTGTATTGATAAGTGTATTCTTTACCAACTGTACCACCTGGCAAGCCCCTTGTATAGAATACTGGCATCAAAAGAGGTAAGGCCCTGGGTATTAAAGGCATCTTCCAGTGGATGTGAATAACCAAGACAACAGAAAATTTAAGAAGCTGGTCATTTGAGAGTCTTGATACTCCTCTGTGTAGATCATAGTAAGTCTGTGTAGATGGGTTTTCTATTTTTTTAGTATCTTGAGAAAATCATCTTAGATGCAGTTGTGAAGACAGTAAATCCCAATCCTTGTATAGAATCAACAAAGAACAGTAAGATATGAGTTTTCTTCCCTTTATTATGATTACAAAGGTACTGATACCACCAGACGTTCCCTGTGAATGTTAAGAAACATGTCGGGAAATAAGTGAAGTGTGTATAACCCCATTCCAAAATATATCAGCTCATGAGGCAAAAACTTACTTGTGATGAGCCAGTTAAAGGCTGTGTTGTCTAAACATCATGAAATGAATTTTATCAGCCTTACAAATAGCTGCTTTCTTAGTAACCAAAGGCTGTTAACTGTTTGGTGAGTAAGAAAGGGTGTGTCTAATTTGTTCTTTTGGCGGTAGTAAGAACTAATAAAACTAAAATGAAAAGGCAGAAGATGGAAGTGCTTAAAGTCATACAGATAACTATACTTCACAGAAAATATCATTTGAACTAAAATTATGAAATATTGATTGAAAAAGAAACTTGCCTTCTGTTCCTAACATAATTATAATGTGAAAAAATATAACTTCTTTGAAAATGAAAAGTCCTTTGTGATACCAACACTGAGTAATTTTAAGAGTTATAAGGATGTAGTACATTTCAAGCTACTGTCCAAAAATAAAGTATGGCAAAATAAAATCTCTAAAGTCACAAGGCATATAACATTTTGTTGTTGTATATAATTTATAGGTCTGAAAAGTCACTGCTTGGTTTGCTTAAATCCTAGACAAGATAATCTTGCAAAAGTATAGGACCAAATACTAACCCCAGGCTTAATACTGATTCTGCTTTTGCCTTAGGCAGTATGTAATGCCAGTATGTTTCAGGTTTTGTTTCTGAAGCTTGATGTCTAGGTACCAGCATTTTTCAATTGCTTGTTGTATGAGCTCTAACCAGATAGAGCCTGCTAAGCATCCTGAAACAAACTGCTGTGTTCGTGTATCATGCACTCCTTTGCCTTCGTGTTTGTCAACTGGAAAGGCTTAGTTTCTCCTACTTTCTGGTAGGCTCGCAGCACATGGTTCAAAGTTGCCAAAGTATTAGAATTGAAAGTGTGGATAGATAATCTTTAAAAGTAGATACCCATGGTTCACATTCTGTTTGTGTTTTCACCTTGGTTTTAAGTGAAATTACCTGTTATGAAAGGCTTCCCAGATGAAGCTAGTGGTAAAGAACCCACCTGCCGGTGCAGGTAGATGTAAGAGATGCGAGTTCGATCCCTGGGTCAGAAGATGCCCTGGAGGGGAGGGCACAGCAGCCCACTGCAGTGTTCTTGTCTGGGGAATCCTGTGGCCAGAGGAGCCTGGTGGGCTGTAGCCCAGAGGGTCACACAGAGTGGGACACAACTGAAGTGACTTAGCACACACACACCTATTATAAAGTGTGAATTTTATCTTGTGAAAAAAATTTTAGCCTAATAACACCCACCCATTCCTTGAAGAAAAAAGTTTAGAGAAGACAGCTTTGACTGCTATGAACGAACAACAAAGCATGTAGACGAAGAATCTGAGAAGCTTGTCAAAGCAGAATCTAAATTTTCTTTAAAAGATTATTGAGGAGAATCTATATGATCCTTTATTTAAAATTTTCATCAAAAGTTAAGTTCAATTTTCACAATATTTATCAGTATTATTATTTTTCCTCTTAATCTTACAGTGTATTATTTCTTTGAATGGATCATCATTTCACTAATTATACGAAAAAATTCGAATAAGACTTTCAAAATAGAGACTCCTTTTTTTAATTTTAGGAGATTCCCTTTTTCTTTCTAAGGTTAATTAGTTATTTTGTTCCAGTTATCTGTTTCCTCCTCAAGAGAGCTGTGCTGGCACTGTATCACTGAGATACCATACTGACCATGACTTTGGTTATTATATTTCAGGGTCTTTCTTGTGATATTCTTTGTATGTTAGACCGTTAATTTTGTTCTGCACATTTATATTTCTGCTTACTGCTCCAATATGAATTTTTAAGTCTCTTATTGATTTAATTTTATATGTTTTTAAATAGATTAAAAAGAATTCATACGAACAGTACTTACTTATTTTGAAACAAAAGTCAACTATCACTGGAGGACAAAAACCAAAGGGAAATGTCTCCTGTATCTTATATCTTTTATATCTTATATATTGAAGATGAATTTCTAAAAAGTTCAACAACAGTTCAAAGGATTACCCTTTAAATTTTAATGAATATTGCCAAACTGCTAAGAGGTTGTACCTAAAATCTCACTGCAGAGTGTGAGAGAGCAAGCTTATCCACAGTATCATTTAGAGCAGCCTAGAACTGGGGGATGACGGGGCTGTTAACCATCTTGTGGGAAATAAATAAGCGCATCACTGTATGATGGTGTTCCTTCACCAGAAGAACTGCTGGATGCACAAAATGTAGGTGTCTACTAAATGCTATTAAACATACTTTAATCTTACTAATACTAACATAATAGGTAAAAAATTGGCTTCTCATTGCTATTTTGAATTTAATTTTTTAAATTATAAGGTTGAATTTTTTCTTGTTTCCTGGCCAGTTGTATATCTCTTTCATGAACTGCCTATTGATAAACTTCATCTGCTTTCTTATAGTACTGTTAAATATTTGTCATGCTAGGGATTTTATATGTTAAAAAAAAGTGAAGGAAAGTATAGAAAAAGCTTCTTTCCAGTTTTTCTTGGTCATGGTATCTTACTCTTGATGTAATTAATTATTTTAGTTAAAGTATTAGTAATTTAATAATTTTAGAATTATAATTACAAATTTAATAAGTAATTATTAAATTATTTAATTAATTATGATGAGGCTACAAGTCATCTTTTGGCTGCTGAGTTTTTGACTATGTTCAGTTCAGTTCAGTCGCTCAGTAGTGTCCGACTCTTTGTGACCCCATGAACCGCAGCACGCCAGGCCTCCCAGTGTCTATCACCAACTCCCAGAGATCACTCAGACTCACGTCCATCAAGTCAGTGATGCCATCCAGCCATCTTATCCTCTGTCGTCCCCTTCTCCTCCTGCCCCCAATCCCTCCCAGCATCAGAGTCTTTTCCAATGAGTCAACTCTTTGCATGAGGTGGCCAAAGTATTGGAGTTTCAGCTTTAGCATCATTCCTTCCAAAGATATCCCAGGGCTAAACTCCTTCAGAATGGACTGGTTGGATCTCCTTGCAGTCCAAGGGACTCTCAAGAGTCTTCTCCAACACCACAGTTCAAAAGCATCAATTCTTAGGTGCTCAGCTTTCTGCACAGTCCAACTCTCACATCCATACATGACCACTGGAAAAACCATAGTCTTGACTAGATGGACCTTAGTCGGCAAAGTAATGTCTCTGCTTTTGAATATGCTGTCTAAACTTTTCTTCCAAGGAGTAAGAATCTTTTAAATTCATGGCTGCAGTCACCATCTGCTGTGATTTTGGAGCCCCAAAAAATAAAGTGTGACACTGTTTCCACTGTTTCCCCATCTATTTCCCATGAAGTGATGGGACCAGATGCCATGATCTTCCTTTTCTGAATGTGGAGCTTTAACCCAATGTTTTTACTCTCCTCTTTCACTTTCATCAAGAGGCTTTTTAGTTCTTCTTCACTTTCTGCCATAAGGGTGATGTCATCTGCATATCTGAGGTTATTGATATTTCTCCCGGCAATCTTGATTCCAGCTTGTGTTTCTTCCAGTCAAGCGTTTCTCATGATGTACTCTGCATAGAAGTTAAATAAGCAGGGTGACAATATACAGCCTTGACGTACTCCTTTTCCTATTTGGAACCAGTCTGTCGTTCCATGTCCAGTTCTAACTCTTGCTTCCTGACCTGCATACAGATTTCTCAAGAGGCAGGTCAGGTGGTCTGGTATTCCCATCTCTTTCAGAATTTTCCACAGTTTATTGTGATCCACACAGTTAAAGGCTTTGACATAGTCAATAAAGCAGAAATAGATGTTTTTCTGGAACTCTCTTGCTTTTTCCATGATCCAGCCATGTTGGCAATTTGATCTCTGGTTCCTCTGCCTTTTCTAAAACCAGCTTGAACATCAGGAAGTTCACGTATTGCTGAAGCCGGGCTTGGAGAATTTTGAGCATTACTTTACTAGCATGTGAGATGAGTGCAATTGTGCAGTAGTTTGAGCATTCTTTGGCATTGCCTTTCTTTGGGATTGGAATGAAAACTGACCTTTTCCAGTCTTGTGGTCACTGCTGAGTTTTCCAAATTTGCTGGCATATTGAGTGTAGCACTTTCACAGCATCACCTATCAGGATTTGAAATAGCTCAACTGGACTTCCATCACCTCCACTAGCTTTGTTCATAGTGATGCTTTCTAACGCCCACTTGACTTCACATTCCAGAATGTCTGGCTCTAGATTGACTATGTTAGCCCTCCTCAGAGAAGGCAATGGCAACCCACTCCAATACTCTTGCCTGGAAAATCCCATGGACAGAGGAGCTGGGTAGGCTGCCGTCCCCGGGGTCACTGCAAGTTGGACACGACTGAGCGGCTTCACTTTCCCTTTTCACTTTCATGCATTGGAGAAGAAAATGGCAACCCACTCCAGTGTTCTTGCCTGGAGAATCCCAGGGATGGGGGAGCCTGGTGGGCTGCCGTCTATGGGGTTGCACAGAGTCAGACACAACTGAAGCGACTTAGCAGCAGCAGTAGCAGCAGCAGCCCTCCTCACTCCAAATTTATCAAAATATTCTCCCACATTTTGTATTAGTACTTGTACAGTTTTGTTTTTATTCATGATTCATTCATCTGTAATTTATTTTAAATTTTGAGGAGAGATGCATTATTCCTGACTTCCAAATGGCTGGCAGTTTGTTCAAACAACATTTTCTGTTTTCTTTATTTTTCTTTGCTCATTTGAAATGTCACTTTTGATCTGTTCTAAACTGTCATAGACACATTTTTTTTTAATGTCTATTTATTGATTGGTGTGCGGGTGCACGGTTGTGCACACCTCCAGTTGTGCCACTCTCATGTTGTTTTTAACATGGTGAGTTTATCTTGTAGAATGAGAGGCCAAGGCTGTTTCCATAGCTGTATATTTCCATTTAAGTACTAGAATCCATTTACCTGATTTAATATTTTACTATCACTTAATCATATGGAGTAATGTGAGGAAAATATGTATGAAGTGGATTGCATGAAATCCAGTTGAGCTATTTCAAATCCTGAAAGAATATGCCATGAAAGTGCTGCTCTCAATATGCCAGCAAATTTGGAAAACTCACCAGTGGCCACAGGACTGGAAAAAGTCAGTTTTCATTCCAATCCCAAAGAAAGGCAATGCCAAAGAATGCTCAAACTACCACACAGTTGCATTCATCTCACACACTAGTAAAGCAATGCTCAAAATTCTCCAAGCCAGGTTTCAACAGTACATGAACCATGAAATTCCAGGTGTTCAAGCTGGTTTTAGGAAAGGCAGAGGAACCAGAGATCAAATTGCCAACATCTGCTGGATCATTGAAAAAGCAAGAGAGTTCCAGAAAAAACATCTATTTCTGCTTTATTGACTATGCCAAAGCCTTTGTGTGGGTCACAATAAACTGTGGAAAATTCTGAAAGAGATGGGAATACCAGACCACCTGACCTGCCTCTTGAGAAACCGGTATGCAGGTCAGGAAGCAACAGTTCAAATTGGACATGGAACAAGAGACTGGTTCCAAATAGGAAAAGGAGTATGTCAAGGCTGCATATTGTCACCATGCTTATTTAACTTATATGCAGTGTACATCATGAGAAATGCTGGACTGGATGAAGCACAAGCAGGAATCAAGATTGCCGGGAGAAATATCAATAACCTCAGATACTTAGATGACACCACCCTTATGCCAGAAAGTGAAGAAGAACTAAAGAGCCTCTTGATGACAGTGAAAGAGGAGAGTGAGAAAGTTATCTTAAAATTCAACATTCAGAAAATGAAGATCATGGCATCCGGCCCCGTATCTTAATGGCAAATAGATGGGGAAACAGAGGCTGACTTTATTTTTTGGGGCTCCAAAATCACTGCAGATGGTGATTGCAGCCATGAAATTAAAAGACACTTACTCTTTGGAAGGAAAGTTATGAGAAACCTAGACAGCATATTAAAAAGCAGACACATTACTTTGTCAACAAATGTCCGTCTAGTCAAGGCTGTGGTTTTTCCAGTAGTCATGTAAGGATATGAGAGTTGGACTATAAAGCTGAACACAGAACTGATGCTTTTGAATGGTGGTGTTGGAGAAGACTCTTGAGAGTCCCTTGGGCTGCAAGGAGATCCAACCAGTCCATCCTAAAGATCAGTCCTTGGTGTTCATTGGAAGGAATGATGTTGAAGCTGAAACTCCAATATTTTGGCCACCTGATGCAAAGAGCTAACTCATTTGAAATGACCCTGATGCTGGGAAAGATTGAGGGCAGGAGAAGTGGACAACAGAGAATGAGATAGTTGGATGGCATCACCGACTCGATGGACATGAGTTTGGGTGAATTCCGGGAGTTGGTGATGGACAGGGAGGCCTGGCGTGCTGCAGTTCATGCGGTTGCAGAGTCGGACATGGCTGATCGACTGAACTGAACTGAAAGTCACTTAGGGAAAAATTTGCCCTTTATATTTTAATTTAAACGTAGTTTTTTCCTTATTTTGGAAAATCCCCTGAGAAAAAATCAAATCTTCTTTTTCTAACTGTCTTATACATCTCTTATTAATTCAGAACTTCTTTAGCTTAGTTTATTTATACATAGGAATTCTTTTTACCATGTTTTCCAACTGATTATTCTTAGTTTAGGAAATTAATGATCATTTTACATCCTAAAAATTTAATTTTTTGACTTCTCAGTCATTTAAAAGGCTTTTCTGTTGATATCTTTGGTTTTCTTGTTATTGCTATTGCTAAGTCACTTCTGTCGTGTCCAACTCTGTGCAACCCCATAGACAGCAGCCCACCAGGCTCCCCCGTCCCTGGGATTCTCCAGGCAAAAACACTGGAGTGGGTTGCCATTTCCTTCTCCAATGCATGAAAGCAAAAGGTGAAAGTGAAGTCACTCAGTCATGTCTGACTTAGCGACCCCATGGACTGCAGCCCACCAGGCTCCTCCATCCATGGGATTTTCCAGGCAAGAGTACTGGAGTGGAGTGCCATTGCCTTCTCTGTTGCTTTTCTTAGATATATGATATTATAAATTTAGTTACTGATAGTTTTCACTCCAATAGTTGTTTATTCTTTCTTTTTTCCAATTATATTTTTTGTACTATTAGAATAATTGAAAACTTAATTAGCAACATTTGTATTTGTATCTTGTTCACTAATATAGTGAGAATATATTGAAATGTTTTGTGGAGAATGTAAATAGTTTGTGGTAAGGGACATATATCTTTTATCATTATGAAAATATTGGTGTATCTCTTGTTAAGAAACTTTATCTATTTTCTCTTTGGTATATTATAATGATCACAGAATGTGTCTCTCTCTCCCTAGGAATATGGGGAAATATATAAGTCCTGATATTCAGCTATTTGCATTCTGGGCATAACTCTAAATAATGTTTTGTAGTATTTTATTTTTCTACCAAGTAACTCAGTTTGGTTCAGTTCAGTTGCTCAGTTGTGTCCGACTCTTTGCGACCCCATGAATCGCAGCACGCCAGGCCTCCCTGTCCATCACCAACTCCCAGAGATCACTCAGACTCACGTCCATTGAGTCAGTGATGCCATCCAGCCATCTCAACCTCTGTCATCCTCTTCTCCTCCTGCCCCCAATCCTTCCCAGCATCAGAGTCTTTTCCAATGAGTCAACTCTTTGCATGAGGTGGCCAAAGTACTGGAGTTTCAGCTTTAGCATCATTCCTTCCAAAGAAATCCCAGGGCTGATCTCCTTCAGAATGGACTGGTTGGATCTCCTTGCAGTCCAAGGGACTCTCAAGAGTCTTCTTCAACACCACAGTTCAAAAGCATCAATTCTTTGGTGCTCAGCCTTCTTCACAGTCCAACTCTCACATCCATACATGACCACAGGAAAAACCATAGCCTTGACTAGACGGACCTTAGTCGGCAAAGTAATGTCTCTGCTTTTGAATATACTATCTAGGTTGGTCATAACTTTTCTTCCAAGGAGTAAGCATCTTTTAAATCCATGGCTGCAGTCACCATCTGCAGTGATTTTGGAGCCCCCCAAAAATAAAGTGTGACACTGTTTCCACTGTTTCCCCATCTATTTCCCATGAAGTGATGGGACCGGATTCCATGATCTTCATTTTCTGAATGTTGAGCTTTAAGCCAACTTAATCACTCTCCTGTTTCACTTTCATTAAGAGGCTTTTTAGTTCCTCTTCACTTTCTGCCATACGGGTGGTGTCATCTGCATATCTGAGGTTATTGATATTTCTCCCGGTAATCTTGATTTCAGCTTGTGTTTCTTCCAGTCCAGTGTTTCTCATGATGTACTCTGCATAGAAGTTAAATAAGCAGGGTGACAATATACAGCCTTGACGTACTCCTTTTCCTATTTGGAACCAGTCTCTTGTTCCATGTCCAGTTGCTTCCTGACCTGTATATATGTTTCTCAAGAGACAGGTCAGGTGGTCTGGTATTCCCATCTCTTTCAAAATTTTCCACAGTTTATTGTGATCCACACAAAGGCTTTGGCATAGTCAACAAAACAGAAATAGATGTTTTTCTGGAACTCTCTTGCTTCTTGCATGATCCAGAGGATGTTGGCAATTTGATCTCTGTTTCCTCTGCCTTTTCTAAAACCAACTTGAACATCAGGGAGTTCACGGTTCATGTATTGCTGAAGCCGGGCTTGGAGAATTTTGAGCATTACTTTACTACCAAGTAACTCAATTTGCCAATATTTTATTTCAAAATTTTGCATCCATATTTCTAATGAAATCTTCTTTAAAATTGAAGTATAGTTGATTTACAACATTGTGTTAGCTTCCGGTGTGCAACAAAATGACCCAGTTTTATATATATGCATACTTTTGCAGATTCTTTTCTATTATAGGTTATTAGGTTATTGCACAGTATTAGCTATAGTTTAGGACCTTGTTGTTTATATGCTTCTTATCTAGTAGTGCATATTTATTATCTCAAGCTTCTAATTTATGCCCCCTCCCGCCCCTCTTTCCTCTGTGTGACTGTTTCTGTTTTATAAATACATTTATTTGTATCTTTTTTTTTTTTTTAGATTTCACATGTAAGTGATATACTGAATTTGTTTTTCTCTGACTTATTTTACTTAGTATGATAATGTCTAGGTCCATCCAAGTTGCTGCAAAAAGAATTATTTCATTCTTTTTTGTGACTAAGTATAAGATCCTCTAGAGTGGGAAATGGCAACCCACTTCAGTATTCTTGCTTGGAAAGTTCCGTGGACACAGGAGCTTTGTGGGCTACAGTCCATGGGGCCATAGAGAGTCAGACACAACTGAGCCACTAAGCAGATGCATACCCTGGATATACACCAGAGCTTCTTTATCATTTATCTGTCGATGGCCGTTTAGGTTGTTCCCATAGCTTAGCTGTTGTAAATAGTGCTGCTGCATTCGGGTGCATACATCTTTTAAATTAGTTTTCTTTGAATATCTGCCCAGGAGTAGAATTACTGGATCTTATAATATCTCTATTCTTAGTTTTCTAAGGAACTTCCATCACATTCTCCATAGTGACTGCATCAATTTATATTTCCACCAACACTGTAGAAGGGTTCCCTTTATCCACACCTTCTCCAACATTTATTATTTGTAGACTTGTTGATGATGACCATTCTGACAAGTGTGAGATGATACCTTGTCATTTTGATTTGCGTGTCTCTACTATTTAGTGATGTTAAGCATCTTTTCATGTATATATATGCCATCTGTAGGTCTTCTTTGGACAATTATATCTATTTAGATCTTCTACCCATTTTCTGATTGGGCAGAAAATTTGTTATAGTTTGTTTATGTATATGATGTGCTATATGTGATATTTGTATGGGGCTTGTATATTTTGAAAATTAATTCCATGTCGGTCATACATTTTGCAAATATTCTCTCCCACTTATCTTTACATTTTGTTTATGGTTTCTTTTGCTGTGCAAAAACTTATAAATTTAATAAGTCCAGTTTGCTTGTTTTTGCTTTTATTTCTTTTGCCTTGAGAGACTGACTTAAGAAAACAGTGCTTAGATTTATGTCAGAGAATGTTTTGCCTATATTCTCTTCTAGGAGTTTGGCATCATGGCTTATATTTAAGTCTTAAACGATTTTGAGTTTATTTTTGTGTATGGTTGAGGGAGTGTTCTAACTTCATTGATTTACATGTGACTGTCCAGTTTTCCCAACACCACTTGCAGAAGAGTTTATCCTTTCTCTATTATGTATTCTTGCCTCCTTTGTCAAAGATTAATTGACCATAGGATATAGATTTACTTCTGGACATTCCATTCTTTTCTGTTTATCTATATGTCTGCTTTTGTGCCAATACCATGCTTTTAAAATTACTGTAATTCTGTAGCATATTGTCTGAAATCTGGGAGGATAATGCCACCAGCTTTGTCTGGCGTAAGAAGGACTTATACGGACCCTTCTGAAATTCTTCCAAAAGACTGCAGAGAAAGGAACACTGCCAAAGTTATTCCATGAAGCCATCATCACTCTGATATCAAAACCAGATAAAGACATTACCAAAAAAGAAAGTTAAAAGGCAGTATCACTGATAAATATAGATGCAGAAATCCTCAACAAAATATTCACAAAATGAATCTAGCAATATATAAAAAGGATCATTCATCATGATCAAGTTGGATTTATTCTGGATTCACAAGGATGGTTTCTGCTGACACCATATCAGCAACAGAAAAGACATAAATCACATGATCACCTCAGTAGATATGGAGAAGGCTTTTGATACAATATTCAGTATCCATTCATGATAAAACTCTTACCAAAGTAGGTATACAGGGAGCATATCTCAGCAAATAAAAGCTGTTTATGACAAACCTACAGCCAGCATAATACTCAACAGTGGAAAACTGAGTGCCTTCCTGCCAAAATCTGGAACAAGATAAGGATGCCCACTTTTACCACTTCTATTCAACATAGTGTTATAAATCCTAATCACTGCAATCAGACAGAAAAAGGAAATTAAAAGGTATCCAAATTAAAAGAGTTGTGGTAAAATTGATGGCATGATACTCTGTATGGAAAACGCTAAAGACTCCACACAAAAACTATCAGCTCTAATAAACTAATTCATCAAGGTAGCAGGATACAAGATTAACATACAGAAATCGATCGCATTTCTTTGTAAATATAGACTATCAAGTTTAAAACGTTTAAGAGGATGGATCTGTTTGTAGTGAGTTGGGAGTGGTTGAAGGAGTCTTGCATGCAATTAGATGTGTCAAGCCAGTGATATATGGAACGATAAGATATTCAGTGTCTCTGTGTAATTCAATGGCAACTTAAGTTTCCTGCAGTTGTGTAGGGAAATTAAAGTCAGGTTTAATTTCAGAGCAGTATGTATTCATGACCTTTTTGCTGTGCAGTGAACTCTGTTTAATGTTTCCACTCAAGGTGCTGCAGTAATTGTTAACTCAACAAGAATCTTAACTAAAATATAAACAGTTGAATGAAGCCTTCAGTGCAGATTTTACTGGTTTAAAGATTAGCCTCTTAATTGTAAGAAATTATAATGATTTTTTCTGTTGCTATTACTCAATGACTTCTCTTTAGTATAAATTGACTTCTGGGATTTAATTACCACATTTATATTGTCTCACCAAAATTAAGTAGAAAATTCGATGAATCTGGCTGTTTTTAAGTGCTTTGCTATTAGATTAATAAAAGATTTTTAGAATATCAGGGTGAATTGGGCAGGAGAGATAGCCTATTACCATTCCAATAGCCACAGCCAATAATGAACTTTTGCATGAATTATGACTAGATCTAAATAATATTAATAAATGATATTTTATATAAATATTTTAATGAAAACTGACAAATCAAATGAACCATATAAGTGTCTCCTCACCTCCAGATTTCAAAAGCAACACTTTATGATAATCTCTGGGTCACATAGTTATTAGGGATTTAAGATTATAAAAAATATTAATTCAACTCAAAGTAACCAGTATCCTGGAAATGCCAAGATAACTTGGCCCTCTGAAGTTATCTTTATTGAAACACAGACTTGGTGTTTTGCAAAGAAATCATTTGTTCTGCCTTAGTGAAGCTAATTATTCTCAGCATGCAACCACTGTTTCAAAAAGGCACATCAGCCTTTGCTGTATGTTGCAGGAATTAAAACCCAATCAAATGAGATAATGAAGTGCATACAAAGAATATCATCTCACTTTTGCAATGCAATAAAAATGAAAGCCATTAAAAATCTTGCAAAAATCTTAATTTAGAGAGGAAAAACATGCTATAAAGCAAATGTTTACTGTTTATTTTAATTACCTATTGCTTAGAGGTAAGCATTAGTTTTATTTATGGTGTGGTTAAGACTCTTCTTTTCAGTGACTTAGGAATATGGTGGCTAACAGTCCAATATGAAGCAGCATAATGCAGGAGCTTTTTTTTTTTAATTTATTTTTTATTTTACTTTACAATTCTGTATTGGTTTTCCCATACATTGACATGTTTAAATTTCATGGAAGATTAAAAGGATATAGTGCATATTATTCAGGGATAAAGCTATGTACTTATAGGAATTTCATGATAAAATACTAAGAAAGTGGTTATAGTAAATAGTAATAGGCGAATATTGGTGCTCCTTTGTACCTGTTTGACCTGAAAGAACGAAATATATTAGTGCTCTTATTCATTTAAAAAGTAATAATAACATCTATGTTAATATCAGCAACATATTACCTATTTAAAAATCTTTACTTCCTCTCTTTTCCCTGTGAAACTTACCTTTTTTCTAAGAGTATATAAATCATTAGTATCAGTTCAGTTCAGTTCAGTCGCTCGGTCGTGTCCGACTCTTTGCGACCCCATGAATCGCAGCACGCTAGGCCTCCCTGTCCATCACCAACTCCCAGAGTTCACTCAGACTCACGTCTATTGAGTCAGTGATGCCATCCAGCCATCTCATCCTCGGTCATCCCCTTCTCCTCCTGCCCCCAATCCCTCCCAGCATCAGAGTCTTTTCCAATGAGTCAACTCTTTGCATGAGGTGGCCAAAGTACTGGAGTTTCAGCTTTAGCATCATTCCTTCCAAAGTACACCCAGGACTGATCTCCTTCAGAACAGACTGGTTGGATCTCCTTGCAGTCCAAGGGACTCTCAAGAGTCTTCTCCAACACCACAGTTCAAAAGCATCAATTCTTCAGCGCTCAGCCTTCTTCACAGTCCAACTCTCACATCCATACATGACCACTGGAAAAACCATAACCTTGACTAGATGGACCTTAGTTGGCAAAGTAATGTCTCTGCTTTTGAATATGCTATCTAGGTTGGTCATAACTTCTCTACCAAGGAGTAAGCGTTTTTTAATTTCATGGCTGTAGTCACCATCTGCAATGATTTTGGAGCCCCCCAAAATAAAGTGTGACACTGTTTCCACTGTTTCCCCATCTATTTTCCATGAAGTGATGGGACCGGATACCATGATCTTCATTTTCTGAATGTTGAGCTTTAAGCCAATTTTTTCACTCTCCTCTTTCACTTTCATCAAGAGGCTTTTTAGTTCCTCATCACTTTCTGCCATAAGGGTGGTGTCATCTGCATATCTGAGGTTATTGATATTTCTCCCAGCAATCTTGATTCCAGCTTGTGTTTCTTCCAATCCAGCATTTCTTTTTTTTTTTTTTTTTTGGCTTGTTCAATAAGTTTATTGTTGTCTTATCTGAAAAGTCTTGATAGAAAATTGTGGTTTGGTTTAACTCTCAGCAGCTCATTCCTGAGCTCTAAGGAAGCTTGCCTTCTTCTGAGCTACCTGATCTTTCTTCTGGGCAAGTAACATTTTGGGACGGTTCCACCTCTTCTTTTTAACTTCTTTCTTAGGCTTCTTCTCATACACTGGATTCTCTCGTATTGCAGCAGGAGCTTTCCTATACATCTCCTCCATCATGTCTGGAGTTACGTTGTTCTTTATGTACTGAGAGCATGTTTCTTGTAAGCATCTTCATCTTCTTCAATCAGGTAACGCATGTAATCTGCAACGTTTTGCCCCATGATGTGCTTTTGGTGTACCTCAGCACTGAATTCTTTGCTTTCTGAATCATAACCAGGGAACCATTTGGTACTGTGAGGGATAGACAAGCCTCCATCGACAGCTCCCTTTAGGGCCCCAAAAGCTTTATTCCCGGTAGTAGTTCTGGCAAGTCCTGCATCCAAGTAACAGGTGAAGGCACCAGGTTGACCATCAATGCTTTCCACATTGTATTCATCGCCAGTCACCTCGACTTGGCCTTCATAAATTTTGTCCATACCAAACCTATTAAGAAGCCTGTGGGCCAGCAGCAGGCCAGTACAATATGCGGCAGCATAATTTGTCAGGCCAACCTTCACACCATATTTTGGGAGTTTGTGAGCATAAGCTGCACAAACTATCATATCTCCTTCTATATGGGCATAAGCAATCTGACAAATGATATCTCTGTTCTGTATTTAGATGTGTTGTACTTATTTTTATCTTGGATTACCAATTGTTTCCGAGCATAGTAGTCAGTTTTGCCCTCTCACCTTCTTCTAAATTTCACTTGGTATCTCTTGAAGTAGGCCTTGTTCTTGACAACTTTAACAAACCCCATCCTGCAGAACAGAACCCTGACTCCACGGCTTGCCACAGAGCTCCAGTCCAGCGTTTCTCATGATGTACTCTGCATATAACTTAAATAAGCAGGGTGACAATATACAGCCTTGACGTACTCCTTTTCCTATTTGGAACCAGTCTCTTGTTCCATGTCCAGTTCTAACTGCTGCTTCCTGACCTGCATATGGGTTTCTCAAGAGGCAGATCAGGTGGTCTGGTATTCCCATCTCTTTCAGAATTTTCCACAGTTCATTGTGATCCACACAGTCAAAGGCTTTGGCATAGTCAACAAAACAGAAATAGATGGTTTTCTGGAACTCTCTTGCTTTTTCCATGATCCAGTGGATGTTGGCAATTTGATCTCTGGTTCCTCTGCCTTTTCTAAAACCAGCTTGAACATCAGGAAGTTCACGGTTCATGTATTGCTGAAGTCTGGCTTGGAGAATTTTGAGCATTACTTTACTAGCATGTGAGATGAGTGCAATTGTGTGGTAGTTTGAGCATTCTTTGGCATTGCCTTTCTTTGGGATTGGAATGAAAACTGACCTTTTCCAGTCCTGTGGCCACTGCTGAGTTTTCCAAATGTGCTGTCATATTGAGTGTAGCACTTTCACAGCATCATCTTTCAGGATTTGAAATAGCTCAACTGGAATTCCATCACCTCCACTAGCTTTGTTCGTAGTGATGCTTTCCAAGGCCCACTTGACTTCACATTCCATGATGTCTGGCTCTAGGTTAGTGATCACACCATCATGATTATCTGGGTCTTGAAGATCTTTTTTGTACAGTTCTTCCATGTATTCTTGCCACCGCTTCTTAATATCTTCTGCTTCTGTTAGGTCCATACCATTTCTGTCCTTGATCAAGCCCATCTTTGCATGAAATGTTCCCTTGGTATCTCTAATTTTCTTGAAGAGATCTCTAGTCTTTCCCATTCTGTTGTTTTCCTCTATTTCTTTGCATTGATCGCTAAAAAAGGCTTTCTTATCTCTTCTTGCTATTCTCTGGAACTCTGCATTCAGATGCTTGTATCTTTCCTTTTCTCCTTTGCTTTTCGCTTCTCTTCTTTTCACAGCTATTTGTAAGGCCTCCCCAGACAGCCATTTTGCTTTTTGCATTTCTTTTCCATGGGGATGGTCTTGATCCCTGTCTCCTGTACAATGTCACAAACCTCATTCCATAGTTCATCAGGCACTCTATCTATCAGATCTAGGCCCTTAAATCTATTTCTCACTTCCACTGTATAATCATAAGGGATTTGATTTAGCCCCCATAATTGCATAATGAGAGCAGAACACAATAGGGTGTGGGTCTGTCATTCGATTTTACTGAAGAGAAATCTCTTGTGATTTAAACCCATTGAGTTAGTACTTTTTTCAATTGATTGTTTTGTTGTTTGTTTTCTTCCACACTCACCATTGTCAGTGATTCTTCCTGCTCCCACCAACACTAACTTTTTAGTTACCGAAGGCAATGGCAACCTACTCCAGTACTCTTGCCTGGAAAATCCCATGGACAGAGGAGCCTGGTAGGCTGCAGTCCATGGGGTCACTAAGAGTCGGGCACGACTTGAGCGACTTCACTTTCCCTTTTCACTTTCATGCATTGGAGAAGGAAATGGCAACCCACTCCAGTGTTCTTGCCTGGAGAATCCCAGGGACAGAGGAGCCTGGTGGGCTGCCATCCATGGGGTCGCACAGAGTTGGACACAACTGAAGCGATTTTGCAGCAGCAGCAACAGGGGTGAAATTAGAATGGACTCTAGGTTTTGTCCCTCGCTTATTATGGGAGAGACCAGAGTAAGCTTCCTTTCAGCTGCCAACACAGTACAGTCATTGCAACAGCCCAGAATGTGAAAGCAGCAGGATCCAGACATCAGCAGTGACAACACAGAGAGCCTGAAGTTTCTGCTCATTACACACTATGGGGGCTACCTGTCTGGAGCAGTTTACCCTGCAGAGTATTGATTGAGGATAATGCCCACTGTTAGTTATTTACATGTCTAACACTACCTGGGGTATTAATATATTTGTGGACTTTTCTCTTGATTCTGTGTTCTGTCTTCATTTTACATTTTGACTTGGTTTACATGATGCTATCGTATGTGTTATTTTGTCCTAGGGTTGAGGAACATGGCAGTTTGGTAGCAAGTACACTTCCAAGCTCATTAACATGCACACAGGAAGACTCAGTGAATGATATGTGGTGTATATGTATGTCACTGTATCTCCAGAGCTTCACAGTACTTGGCACATAGTAGGCACTTAGTAAATATTTTCCCATTGGTTAAATGAATGGGTCAGTTTTCATCAGAGGTTTGATTTGGCAGACATAGTGGAGATCACATAAGAACTGTGATGAAATTAACTTTCCACAGTCACATCTGGGTTACAATTTAGCAAGCCCTGGGAAGAGCCTTGGTCTAGATGCTTGGCTTGTGTGATGTTGACAGTGTTGTACTTGTCAGTATTTATATTCTTATTTTGGGCTAAAAATGTAACGATTTCAGAATATTCAAACAGCTTCAAAATGTGGTTTCTGTCACTTTTAATTTAAAGACACATGTGTTTATAAGGGCATTTTGTCCACACTCTCAAAAAGCCTTAAAAAACCTGGAAATGAGATATGTTGTAGATTAAATAGTCATGTTTGCTAAGACACTTTTGCAGTACTGCTTTTATTCACATCCCAGTTTAGATGCTTAAGTGCATTTCTTTTCAGTTGAGGAAAGTAAAATTGGATAGTGAGCTGTTGTTCAGCCACAACTTGGCTGTTCTTAGCCCGTTATTCAACTTAGAAAGGAAAACAGGTTTTGAGTACCTTTTTGTCCCCTTTATCATCTGCTGGGATCTGCAACATTTTTTGTGTCATGGATTAGCAAATGAAAGAAAAATTATTTTCATTGTAAATTGCAGAAGGATGCTATTGTCATAAACTGAGACAGGTTAGCATCTGTATCTCAAGGGGAAAACTTTTGGAAGTAGCAGGTCTGCCGGTAGCAATTAATTAGAAAGCTTTTCATACTGTTTTCAGCTACAGATGTGTACTAGCAGCTAGAGAAAATTGATAGTGACGTCCGCTGTCACCACAGGATAGTACAAAGGATGGAGCTCATTTACTGACATTTGCTTTTTTCTTAAAGTATCCTGTCTTCATCTTTTGTTGAGCTTGATTTTCATTTTCAAATGCTGAATTCAACATAACTATAGATTTTTTTATTGCATTGTAATGTGCAGTGTGTAAGATGTAAGCATATCTGTCTCCATAAGACTGAATACATCTTACATTTATGAATGCCAAGAATCGGTGTTGAACAGTTGATCTCTATTCACCACCTACTAAGCTGAAATATAAAGAAAGGCCACACTTTTAATAAACAAAGATATATCAGCTTAAAATACCAGTAGCAAGATTGTCAAAAATTGTCATTAAAAAAATAAACATGACTTTTATATAACAAATTATTTTATCTCAAGGACAAGCTTGAGCTTTTAAGTTCCTTTATGGATAATCATGTATACCAAGATTCATTTTTCTTAGGAAAATATTGCCATTGAATTCATTCTGTACATCTGGTCCTAGGACAATTGAGTAAAGTTGTTTATCTCCAAGTCTAATTACTAAAAAAAAAAAGTTACTTTAAAATTTTAAGCACATGAATTATTTAAATTATTTTCCTTTTTTTCATAAGCACTTTACATGCATTTATTTCATGGACCTTGTACTACTTAAATAAATTCAAGTCATACAAATAGGGGCTTCCCCAGTGACTCAGCAGGTAAAGAATCTGCCTGCAATGCAGGAGACACAGGAAATGCAGGTTTGATCCCTGGGTCAGGAAGATTCCCTGGAGGAGGAAATGGCAACCTACTCCAATATTCGTGCCTGAAAAATCTCACGGACAGAAGAGCCTTGTGGGCTACAGTCCATGGGGTCCCGAAGAGTCAGACATGACTGAACGACTAACACTTTCACTTTGTGTTTATTGTATTTTTAGTGGAGATATTCTCTACAAAAATCATTGATTTTCAGAAAGCTGTCTCTAATTTGGCAAGATAATGTATAGGGAGATCATAGTATCTTACTACTGTTTTTTTGGCCATACCGCGCTCATGGGGAACTTCTCAGATGAAGTTCCACAACTCTTGCCATGGAAACTAGTAGTTTTAGCATTGGACCACCAGGGAAGCCTGATATGCTACTACTTTCAAAACCATCACTAAGCACACGGGCAAATTGTTAAACTTCTGTGTTTCTTTTCTTTTCTTTTTTTTTCTGTTGTCACATAATGATGCGATTTCCATTTCTGATGTGAAAGGTTTAATGGACATTTAACATATGAAAGTAATGAACATCAATTAGTTTGTCTTCATAGTTGATTAAAAATATAAAAGAAAAATGAAACTAGAAAATGAAATTATTGACTCCCAGTTAAACATTATGGGTTGAACATAAGAGATCTCTGTGCTTCATCTTCAAACCCTGCTAAAACAACAGTAGCAGAATTTTAAATGTATTAAAACAGGGCTGTCTGGTGATGAAAGTAAAATCCAATGCTGCAAAGAACAATATTGCATAGGTGCCTGGAATATTAGGTCCATGAGTCAAGGCAAATTGGGTATGGTCAAGCAGGAGATGGTAAAGAATAAACATTGACATCTTAGGAATCAGTGAACTAAAATGGATGGGAATGGGTAAATTTAATTCAGATTACCATTGTATCTACTATTGTGGGCAAGAATCCCATAGAAGAAATGGAGTAGCCCTCATAATCAACAGAAGAGTCTGAAATGCAGTACTTGGGTACAGTCTCAAAAATGACAGAATGATCTTGGTTTGTTGCCAAGGAAAGCCATTCAACATCACAGTTATCTAAGTCTATGCCCCTGCCACTGATGCCAAAGAAACTGAAGTTGATCAGTTCTATGAAGACCTAGAACACCCCCTAAAACTAACAACAACAACAAAAAAGATGTTCTATTCATCATTGGGGAAAAAGTAGGAAGTCAAGAGATACCTGGACTAACAGGCAAGTTTGGCCTTGGAAAACAAAATGAAACAGGGCAAAGGCTAACTAAATTGTGCCAAGAGAGTACATTCATCATAACAAATACTCTTTTTCAACAACACAAGAGACAACTTTACACGTCAGTTCAGTTCAGTTCAATTCAGTTGCTCAGTCATGTCCGACTCTTTGTGACCCCATGGACTGCAGTACGCCAGGCCTCCCTGTCCATCACCAATTCCCGGAGTTTACTCAGACTCATCTCCATTGAGTTGGTGATGCCATCCAACCATCTCATCCTCTGTTGTCCCCTTCTCCTTCCACCTTCAATCTTTCCCCACATCAGGGTCTTTTCAAATGAGTCAGTTTTTCACATCAGGTGGCCAAAGTATTGGAGTATCAGTTTCAGCATCAGTCCTTCCAATGAATATTCAGGACTGATTTCCTTTAGGATGGACTGGTTTTATCCCTTGCAGTGCAAGGGACTCTCAAGAGTCTTCTCCAACACCACAGTTCAAAAGCATCATTCTTTGGTGCTCAGTATTCTTTATAGTCCAACTTTCACATCCATACATGACTACTGGAAAAAACTTATCTTTGACTAGATGGACCTTTGTTGGCAAAGTAATGTCTCTGCTTTTCAATATGCTTTCTAGGTTGGTCATAATTTTTCTTCCAAGGAACAAGGGGCTTTTAGTTTCATGGGTGCAGTCACCATCTGCAGTGATTTTGGAGCCCCCCAAAAATAAAGTCTGTCACTGTTTCCCCCTGTTTCCCCATCTATTTGCCATGAAGTGATGGGCCTAGATGCCTTGATCTTAGTTTTCTGAATGTTGAGTTTTAAGCCAACTTTTTTACTCTCCTCTTTCACTTTCACCAAGAGACTCTTTAATTCTTCTTTGCTTTCTGCCATAAGGGTGGTGTCATCTGTATATCTGAGGTTATTGATATTTTTTCTGGCAATCTTGATTCCAGCTTGTGCTTCATCCAGCCCAATGTTTCTCATGATGTACTCTGCATAGAAGTTAAATAAGCATGGTGACAATATACAGCCTTGATGTACTCCTTTCCCTATTTGGAACCAGTCAGTTCCATGTCCAGTTCTTACTGTTGCTTCCTGACCTGCATACATATTTCTCAAGAGGCAAGCCAGGTGGTCTGGTATTCCTGTCCCTTTACAAATTTTTCACAGTTTATTGTGATCCACACAGTCAGAGTCTTTGGCATAGTCAACAAAACAGAAGTAAATGTTTTTCTGAAACTCTGTTGCTTTTTCAATGATCCAAGGATATTGGCAATTTGCTCTCTGGTTCCTCTGCCTTTTCTAAATCCAGCTTGAACATCTGGAAGTTCATGGTTCATGTACTGTTGAAGCTTGACTTGGAGAGTTTTGAGCATTACCTTACTAGTATGTGAGATGAGTGCAATTGTGCGGTAGTTTGAACATTCTTTAGCATTGCCTTTCTTTGGGATTGGAATGAAAACTGACCTTTTCCAGTCTTGTGGCCACTGCTGAGTTTTCCAAATGTGCTGGCATATTGAGTGCAGCACTTTCACAGCATCATCTTTCAAGATTTGAAATAGCTCCACTGGAATCCCATCACCTCCACTAGCTTTTGTTTGTAGTGATGCTTAGGCCCATTTGACTTCACATTCCATGATGTCTGGCTCTAGGTGAGTGATCACACCATTGTGATTATCTGGGTAATGAAGATCTTTTTTGTACAGTTCTTCTGTTTATTCTTTCCACCTCTTCTTAATATCTTTTGCTTCTGTTAGGTCCATAGCATTTCTGTCCTTTATTGTGCCCATCTTTGCATGGAATGTTCCCTTGGGGTCTCTAATTTTCTTGAAGAGATCTCTAGTCATTCCAATGCTATTGTTTCCCTCTATTTCTTTGCACTGATCACTGAGGAAAGCCTTCTTATTTCTCCTGGCTATTCTTTGGAACTCTGCATTCAAATGGGTATGTCTTTCCTTTTCTCCTTTGCCTTTCGCTTCTCTTCTTTTCACAGCTTTACACATGGACATCACCAAATGGCCAATACCAAAATCAAACTGATTACATCCTTTGTAGATGATATGAATAAGCTGTGTACTGTCAGCAAAAACAAGACCTGAAGCTGACTATTGCTCAGATCATCAGCTTCTCATAGTAAAATTCAGGCTTAAACTAAAGAAAGTGGGAAAGACCACTAGGCCAGCCAGCTACAACTTAAAATCTCCTATGAAAATGCAGTGGAGAAAACGAGTAGATTCAAGGAATTGGAACTTGTAAACAGTGTGTCTGAAGAACTGTGGATGGACGTCCGTAATACTGTACAGCAGGCAGCTAACAGAACCGTCCCAAAGGAAAAGAAAAGCAAAAGTACAAAGTTGTTATCTGAGGGGGGTTTACAAAGAGCTAAAAAAGAAAAGTGTAAAACAAGGGAGAAAGGGAAAGGCATATCCAACTAAGCACAGATTTCCAAAGAACAACACGCAGAGACAAGGCCTTCTTCAGTGAACAATGTATAAAACTAGAAGAAAACACCAGAAGGGTAAAAACTAGATATCTCTTCAGGAAAATTGGAGATATCAAGGGAACATTTTGCCCAAAGATGAGCACAATAAAGGACACAAAAGGTAGGTACTAGCCACCTAGTCGGAGAAGGCAATGGCACCCCACTCCAGTACTCTTGCCTGGAAAATCCCATGGATGGAGGAGCCTGGTAGGCTGCAGTCCATGGGGTCGCTAAGAGTTGGATACGACTGAATGACTTCACTTTCACTTTTCACTTTCATGCATTGGAGAAGGAAATGGCAACCCACTCCAGAGTTCTTGCCCGGAGAATCCCAGGGACGGGCGAGCCTGGTGGGCTGCCGTCTATGAGGTTGCACAGAGTTGGACACGACTGAAGTGACTTAGCAGTAGCAGCAGCAGCCACCTAGTAGTTGGCTGAACAGATCAAGAAGAGATGGAAAGAATACTTGGAAGAACTATATAAAAAAGATACAGGTGAACCGGATGACTATGATGGTGTGGTGGGCCACCCAGAGCCAGACATTCTGGAGAGCAAAGTCAAGTGGGCCTGAAGAAGCACTGCTGTTAATAAAGCTGGTGGATGTGAAGGAATTCCAGCAGAGGTATTCAGAACCCTAAAGGATGATGCCATCAAGCTGTTACATTCATTATGGTCAGCAGATCTAGAAGACTTAGCAGTGGCAACAGGACTGGAAAAGGTGAGTCCTCATCCCAGTTCCTAAGAAGGGTAGTACTAAAGAATGTGCTAGCCATCAGACAATCGCACTTATCTTCCTTGCTAGTAAGGTCATGCTTAAAATCATGCATGCTAGGCTGCAGTACTATGCAAACCAAGAACTTCCAGATGTCCAAGTGGATTTAGACAAGGAAGAGGAACCATAGATCAAACTGCAGACATTTTCTGGATCATAGAGAAAGCTAGGGAATTCCAAAAGAAACATCTACGTCTGTTTCATTGACTATGCAAAAGCCTTTGACTGTGTGGATCATAATAACCTGTGGAAAGCTCTTAAAGAGACGGGAATACCAGACCATCTTACCTGTCTGTTGAGAAATCTGTATGTGGGTCAAGAAGCAGCTATTAGAACCATATATGGAACAACTAATTGGTTTAAGATTGAGAAAGGAGTAAGACAGGGCTGTCTGTTATCACCATGTTTGTTTAATCTGTATGCTGAATGCTGGGCTGGATGAGTTACAAGCAGTAATCAAGATAGCAGGAGAAACATCAGCAACCTCAGATATGAGGATGACACTACTCTAGTGGCAGAAAGTGAAGAGGAGCTAAAGAGCCTCTTGATGACGGTGAAGGAGAAGAGTGGAAGAGCCAACTTAAAACTAAACATTAAAAAACTTAGATCATGGCATCTGGTCCCATTCAGTTCAGTTCAGTCGCTCAGTCGTGTCCGACTCTTTGCGACCCCATGAATCGCAGCACGCCAGGTCTCTCTGTCCATCACCAACACCCGGAGTTCACTCAGATTCACGTCCATCAAGTCAGTGATGCCATCCAGCCATCTCATCCTCTGTCGTCCCCTTCTCCTCCTGCCCCCAATCCCTCCCAGCATCAGAGTCTTTTCCAATGAGTCAACTCTTTGCATGAGGTGGCCAAAGTACTGGAGTTTCAGCTTTAGCATCATTCCTTCCAAAGATATCCCAGGGCTGATCTTCAGAATGGACTCGTTGGGTCTCCTTGCAGTCCAAGGGACTCTCAAGAGTCTTCTCCAACACCACAGTTCAAAAGCATCAATTCTTTGGCGCTCAGCCTTCTTCACAGTCCAACTCTCACATCCATACATGACTACTGGAAAAACCATAGCCTTGACTAGACTGACCTTAGTCGGCAAAGTAATGTCTCTGCTTTTCAATATGCGATCTAGGTTGGTCATAACTTTTCTTCCAAAGAGTAAGCTTCTTTTAATTTCATGGCTGCAATCACCATCTGCAGTGATTTTGGAGCCCCAAAAAATAAAGTGTGACACTGTTTCCACTGTTTCCACTGTTTCCCCGTCTATTTCCCATGAAGTGATGGGACCGGATGCCATGATCTTCGTTTTCTAAATGTTGAGCTTTAAGCCAACTTTTTCACTCTCCTCTTTCACTTTCCTCAAGAGGCTTTTTAGTTCCTCTTCACTTTCTGCCATAAGGGTGGTGTCATCTGCATATCTGAGGTTATTGATATTTCTCCCGGCAATCTTGATTCCAGCTTGTGTTTCTTCCAGTCCAGCATTTCTCATGATGTACTCTGCATGGAAGTTAAATAAGCAGGGTGACAATATACAGCCTTGACATACTCCTTTTCCTATTTGGAACCAGTCTGTTGTTCCATGTCCAGTTCTAACTGTTGCTTCCTGACCTGCATGGAAAAGGCAGAAGTAGTGACAGATTTCCTCTTCTTGGGCTCGAAATCACTAATAGTAACTGCAGCCATGATATCAGAAGATGTTTGCTTCTTGGCAGGAAAGCTATGACAAACCTAGACAGCATGCTGAAAAGCAGAGACATTACTCTGCTGACAAAATTCTGTATAGTCAAGGCTATGGTCTTTTCAGTGGTCAAGTATGGTTGTGAGAGCTGGACCATAAGGAAGGTGGAGTGTGAAAGAACTGATGCCTTCAAACTCTGATGCTGGAGAAAACTCCTGAGAGTCCCTTGGACAGCAAGATCAAACCAGTCAATCTTAAGGGAAATCAACCCTGAATACTCGTTGACAGGACTGATGCTAAAGTTTGAACTCCAGTATTTTGGTCATCTGATGTGAACAGCTGACTCACTGGAACAGTTCCTGATGCTGGGAAAGATTGATGGCAGAAGGAGAAGAGAGAGCATCAGAGGATGAGATGGCTGGGTGGCATCACCAGTGCAGTGGACAGGAGCTTGGGCATACTTCATGAGATGGTGAAGGACAGAGCGGCCTGACGTGCTGCAGTCCATGCGGTCGCAAAGAGTCAGACAGGACCGGGTGACCAAACAACAACAATACAGGGCTTCCCTAGTGGTTCAGTGTTAAAGAATCCACCTGCCAATGTAGGAGACACAATCCCTGGTACAGGAAGCTCCCACATGCTGTGGATCACCTAATCCCGTGCACCACACTACTGAGTCTGTGTTCTAGAGCCTGGGAGCCACAACTGCTAGACCCCATGTTCGGCAGCAAAAGAAGCCTCCACAATAAGAAGTCCAAGCTTGGCAACCAGAGAGTATCCCCTGCTCGCCACAACTAGGGCAAAGCCTGTGCAGCAACAAAGACCCAGCACAGCCAAAAGTAAATAAATAAAAATGTTTAAAAATGTATAAATACATGAGAGGAAAAGAGGAGTTAGTATAAATAGGGTTGCATCTCCAAACTTGCATCTCCTGCTTGTTTTTTTAAAATTTTTCCCACCATTGAGAGCTACCTGGGAAGCCCATAGCTCTCTAGAGAGCTGAAAACATGTAAGAGGATTATATCATCTAGGTAATCAGACAAAGAAAAATCATAAGGCTTTTGGGTGACACAGTTGTCTGAATGCAGTAATTTATGGTTGAGATATTACTATTTATTTATTAAATCTATTCCATTTTCTTCATCTTGAGCCTACAGGGAGATAAATTTCCCAGCTTCCCTTGCAATCAGATTGTGACTATATAATATCTTCTTGTACAATGGTATACAGAGATAAATAATGTAGACATCTCATAGAACTGTAGCACTCTCTTGCCCTCTCCTTTCTTTCAGAGGCAACCATGTAGAACACATGTTGAAATACTGAGTCAAAAGATGGAAGCACTCTAGGTCCCTGGAAAGTAGAACAGTTGAATTAGTAAACTTGAATATAGATCAATTGAAATGATCTAATATGAATATTGAGAAAAAAAAAAAGATAACATGAGCAGTGCCTCAAAGATCTGTGAGACAGCATTAATGCCAACAAATAGGTTGTGGAAATTCCAGAAGTAAAGGAAGTAGAAGGGAACCCAAAAAAAAATGTATCTGAAGAACTGGCCCTCAAATTTGACGGGAAACATTAACCCAATACCTAAGGAACTCAACAAAGCCTGAATCGAATGAGAAATCTGCATCAGATACAATAAGAAACAAGAGAAAAAAAGACTCTTCGAGTCCAAGGGAACCACAATTGAAACAAGGGTTAAATCCATCTCATCTTCCTTCACTAATCAGAGTCATTTTAAGATTTACCTGTCCTCCAAGCAGCATGTAACCTGGACAGTAAGCCATTTGACTGAGTTGTTTTCTAGGAACTTGGAGTCAGCTGCTTCTAGTTCCAGCTGAACTGGTTGAGACGGGATAGACCCACTGATCCTTTAACTGGACAAGTCTGAGTATCCTCTCCAAGACATTTTGAACATGCATAGTCCTGTAGCTTAGCTATGTATTTCCAGAATAACAACTACCACAGCTTTCTTTCCAGTCAGCTTTTCCTATGCTCCCCATGCCTCAAACTGCCCTGCTTTATCATTCATTATCCCATAAATACCTGGAGCTCCTTGCCTTTAGGGAGGTAGATTTCAGATTTGGAAATGAACAAATATATGTAAAAATGACTCACAGAACAAGGAATTCATCCTAAGGGAAATTAAAAATATATTTTGAACTGAATGAAGATGAAACAACATGTCAGACTGTATGTAATGCAGAAGAGCAGTACTTAAGGAAATGTTTTGGTTTTAAGGCCTACGTCAAAAAATAAGAAAGGCCTATGTCAGAAAACAAGGCTCACATAACTTCAGTAAGTAAGTAACCTAAGTACCTAAGTAACTTAAGGACTCAGTAACCTAAGTTTCCACCTTAAGAAGCCAGAAAAAAAAAAAAAGCAATTAAGCCTTTGGCAAAAGAAAAGAAATTATAAAGTTAGAGTATAAACCTTTGAATTTAAAGAAAGAAAATCAATATTGAAAAATTGGAGAAATCAGAAGTCTTTTCTACGAAAAGACTGGAGAAAAGGACAAACTTTTAACTAGGATGATTAGGAAAAAAGAAAACAGATGAATCACCAAAATCAGGAATGAGAGAGGAGAACTCAGTATCAACTTTATATAATACTTTTTGGCTTAAAAAACAGAAAGTATTTTAATTAAGGTATGTATGCTTTTTTTTTTTAAGACATGCTGTTTCACATTTAATACACATTATAGTGTGAAAATAACTCATGCCCTGGGAAAGCAGAACATTCCATGACTCCCTTTATGGTGACATTTGTTTTATTACGATAGTCTGAAACTGAACCACAGAGATATACTTCAGAGTGGAACAAAAGTAAACCATCTAATATATGGTCAGTTGATTTTTTATTACAAAATGCTGAGACTTTTCAGTGAGAAAAATGACAACCTTTTACAATTGAGTGTCCATGTGCCAAGTAATGAGTTTAGAACTTTACTATCATACCATGCATAAAAATTAGCTCAAATGGATAAGACTTAAACCTATGTGACCACTGCACCTATTGGTGGTATGCAAAGACCCAATATGGAACTCAGTGATGTTGGTGTCTTTTTAGCCTGTACATTTCTGAAGGCCTTGGTGATTCGTGAGTTCTCTGTGTGTTCACTTGGACATAATCTTTTCTTTGGTCTTCCTTTTACTTACATAATGTATCTAATACAGCAGTGTCTCTTCCTGCCCTGTCTTCCTTCCCTGTCATTTCAGTTTTCATAAGTGTTTGTCCAAGCTTCTAGGAACCATTAGTTTGCACCACCCCTTTCAGTCTTTGGCAGAGTATTAAAATTTGTATCCTTGGTATGTTTCTCCAAGTTAATAAATCTCTTATCCCCATGGGTTCTGAATCGTAATCAAACACGCTCAAAAGCAAGCCTCTTGAATAGTCTTCTGGCTCCTACCAGTAGTTGCTAGCTAATTCTCACAGCTACTTTGCTATTTCAGATTTTTATTCTCTTAACAAACTCAGCATGACTAGGCTGAATTAATGCTGCAATTGGGTTTCCCTGGTAGCTCAGCTGGTAAAGAATCCATCTGCAGTGCAGGAGACCCAGTTTGATTCCTGAGTTGGGAAGATCCCCTGGAGAAGGGATAGGCTACCTTACCTATTCTGGTATTCTGGCCTGAAGAATTCCATGGAGTCCCAAAGAGCTGGACATGACTGAGTGACTTTCATTTTCACTTTCTGGATTTTGAGCATTACCTTGACAGCATGTGAAATGAGTGCAGTTGTGAGGTAGTTTGAACATTCTTTGGCATTGCCTTCTTTGGGATTGGAGTGAAAACTGACCTTTTCCAGTCCCGTGGCCACTGCTGAAATTTCAAATTTTGCTGACATACTGAGTGCAACACTTTTACAGCATCATCTTTTAGGATTTAAAATAGCTCAGCTGGAATTCCATCACCTGCACAAGCTTTGTTTGTGGTAATTCTTCCTAAGGCCTACTTGACTCCAGGATGTCTTGCTCTAGGTGAGTGACCACACCATCCTGACTATCCCGGTCATTAAGACCCTTTTCATATAGTTCTTTTGTATGTTCTTGCCACCTTTTCTTAATATCTTCTGCTTCTTGTGAGGTCCATACCATTTCTGTCCTTTATTGTGCCTATCTTTGCCTGAATTGTTCCCTTAATATCTCCAATTTTATTGAAGAGATCTCTAGTCTTTCCCATTCTATTGTTTTCCTCTATTTCTTTGCCTTGTTCACTTATGAAGGCTTTCTTTTCTCTTCTTGCTATTCTCTGGAACTCTGCATTCAGTTGGGTATTTCTTTTCTTTCCTCTTTTGCCTCTTGCTTCTCTTCTTTTCTCAGCTATTTGTCAGTCCTCCTTAGCCAACCACTTTTCCTCCTTTCATTTCTTTTTCTTTGGGATGGTTTTGGTCACCACCTCCTGTACAATGTTACAAATCTCTGTCCCTAGTTCTTCAGGCACTCTATCTACCACATCTAATCCCTTGCCATCTATTTGTCACTTCCTCTGTATAATCATAAAGGATTTGATTCAGGTCATACCTGAATGCCCTGGTGGTTTTCCCTACTTTCTTCAGTGTAAGCCTGAATTTTGCAATAAGAAGCTGATAGTCTGAGCCATAGTCAGCTCCAGGTCTTGTTTTTGCTGACTGTATAGAGCTTCTCCATCTTCAGCTGCAGAGAATATAATCAGTCTGATTTTGGTATTGACCATCTGATGATGTCCATGTGTAGAGTCATCTCTTGGGTTGTTGGAAGAGGGTGTTTGCTATGACCAGAGCGTTCCCTTGGCAAAAGTCTTAAACACTGTCCTGCTTCATTTTGTACTCTAAGGCTTATCTTGCCTGTTACTCCAGGTATCTCTTGACTTCCTGTTTTTGCATTCTAATCCTCTATGATGAAAAGGACATCTTTTTTTTTGGTGTTCTAGAAGATCTTGGAGGTCGTCATGGAACCGTTCAACTTCAGCTTCTTCAGCATTAGTGGTTGGGGCATGGACTTGGATTACTGTGTTGTTGAATAGTTTGCCTTAGAAACGAACTGAGATCATGCTGTTGTTTTTGAAATTGCACCTAAGTACTGCTCTTTGGACTCTCTTGTTGATTATGAGACCTATTCCATTTCGTGAAGGGATTCTTGTCCACAGTAGTACATATAATGGTCATCAGAATTAAATTTACCCATACCTGTCTCCATTTTAATTCACTGATTCCTAAAATGTTGATATTCACTCTTGCTGTCTCTTGCTTGGCCACGTCCAGCTTACCTTGATTCATGGACCTAACATTCCAGGTTTGTATGCAATATTGTTCTTTACAGCATTGGCTTCTAGATTTAGATTCACCACCAGACACATCCACAACTGAGCATCTTTTGCACTTGGGCTCAGCCTCTTCATTTTTTCCAGAGCTATTTCCCTGCTCTTTCCCAGTAGCACCACTTGACCTGGGAGGCTCATATTCTCACATCGTATCTTTTTATCTTTTCATACTGTTCATGGGGTTTTTTGAGGCAAGAATACCGGAGCAGTTTGCCATTCCCTTCTCTAGTAGACCACGGTTTGTCAACTAGGCTGACTTAGTGCTTACTCCTAGCTATCAACCCAAACACTAGGAGAGGTGGTATACGCCATCTCCTAACAGGGAGAGGTGGGCTGCCTCTCAGTGCTTTAAGAGGAGTCTGGGGAACCAGACATGGGGGCATTGACTCATATATCAGGTTCCAGGTTTTTCCAAGCAGATCCCAATGTTAGCTTAACACATGGGTCTCAGTTGACCATTCAGTTATCTTTGAAGCTGTCAACTCTTAATGATTAAGTTTTCGGTTTGATCTTCAGCTTCATTTCCACTCTACCACTGTAGGAGATAAAGAGTCTCTTTTTCAGGGCTCCTGGCTTTCATATTTAGTTTTCAATTGTTTGTTAAAGTGCAGTACATTTTCATTATCTACCTGTAGGCCACCAGCATAGCTGGTGATAACTAATCAATTCTGTTGCCTCTGTATACATTATTCCTCTGTACTTTTGAACATCTGAATCATTGCATTGGCCTGAGTGTTGTGTATGGAAGCATTCTCCCAAGTTAACCCCTGGTGAAATGTTTTAATGATTGGGGTACTAAGTTGTATCAGGACTATTGATGGCTCACATACTACCCAGTTTAGGGTCCTTATTGTAAGGTTTACAGTGAGTGATCCTTTCTCCAAACCTGGAAGGATCTGAACCAAAATACTGTACATTTTTACCTGATACTCAAAATAAGGAGCCTGAAATATCATAGCAGATCTTTATTGTTTCCAGAGTTTGTTTTGAGTAAAATGGAGAAATTCTGATATTTATTTTCTTTGTGTAAAACTATTTACAATTTAGAATCTCCTCTCCTTTCAGCATATATACTGACAAGCCAGTAAACTAATTAACTAACCAACCAAGACAAAGTAGTTATAAAGAAAAAGGAATTAGAAAGAAAATAGATGGTGAAGGAAAATAGATGATTAATATTAGAGACAGAATTGGGGAAGTAAAATTCATTGCTACTTATTGCAAAGATAAAAAGTGAAATATTTCATCTTTTAATAGCCTGGTGGGTGTGGCAAGAAGGGGGAAATAGAAAGAAGCCCAAAATTATTTTTTTCTACCCCAAATGTTAGTCAAGTATGACACCTAGAGGCCACACAAACAGAATTCTTTCGGGTAACTTTTTTTATAAGGCAAGATGTGTTTATGTAGAGAATTTCTTTAAAGTTATTTCAAAATGGGTATTCTTAGATAGTTTGCCACGTAGTCCTGAATAACAGATATATTCCTTCATTTACTCATTAGTTTTCTTCATAAAAACTGATGATATTAAAAGTTATTTCCCTTTCTGTCAAGTAAATGAATTTTTGATTGATTTTAAGTGCTGATCCTAATCACTGAAAGTCATTGTCTGTATGTCTTTTGGGTCATCAAGTATGGCTATATACTTATTTATGTTCTACTGAAAGAGAAAACACATGTATACATCTGTGCACACCCACCCTCTCTGGAATTTGAAAATGAGAGCAAAAATAATAAAGACAGATACAAGAGTAACACATGAGAAGTGATAGGGTCAGAACTGTCTTCTTTCTAAAAATTAAAAACACCATAAATTCTTTGCATATTTTCATCCATTGCTTTGAGTACTTTTATTGCCTGGCTCATTAATACTTGAATAGTTCTTCATGAAAAATGAGGAGTGATTGACTTCAAGGCAGGCTGTGCAGATGGTCAGTTTGATCTGTATCTTTGAGACTTCTCATGACTAAATTTTGACATCATGTCATTAAAACATTTGTGTGTTATTTATGTCATTTGCTAGAAAACAAAGATTCCCGTGTCTTGCTATCTCTTGCTGTTTATCAGTTTTATTGATAGGATTTATCTAACTGGATACTAGAGCTTTCACAAAGGAACATGTATCTGAATATATATATCATTTATCTGTCCTCAGAGACCCATACATTTTTGTCCTCAAGTACAATAATGACATTGTTATAGAACACATATGTGACAGTGGTGGAGACAAATGTTTCTATGACTTAGTTTCTGTAACCTTGTCCAGAGGTATCTATTACTAATTGTGCATGTGCGTGTATCTGAAGTAATTTTTTAAAACTCTTTAAAATTAAAAAAATTTTTAAATTGAAATATAGTTGATTTACAAACATTTCTGGTTTCCAGAAAAGTTATTCAGTCAATCACATACATATATATCTATTCTTTTTCAAATTCTTTTCTGGTATAGGTTATTACATAATAGTGAATATAGTCCCCTACTATACAGCTGGCCCTTGTTATTTATCTATTTTATAGATAATAAGGCTTCCCTGCTGGCTTGGACGGTAAAGAATCCGCCTGTGATGTGGGAGACTTGGGTTCAATCCCTGGATTGGAAAGCTCCCCTGGATCAGGGCATGGCAACCACTCCAGTATTCTTATCTGGAGACTCCCCATCGGCAGAGGAGCTTGGCAGGTTACAGTCCATGGGGCCACAAAGATTCAGACACGACTGAGCAACTAAGTACAGTGTATATCTGTTAATCCCAAATTCCTAATTTATCCTCCCTTTCCTCTTTGATAACCATAAGTTTGTTTTCTATCTATAATTCTATTTCTGTTTTGCAAATAACTTCATTTGTGTTATTTCTGTGGATTCCACATATAAGTGGTACCATGTTATGCTTGTCTTTGTCTGACTTATATGATAATCTCTAGGTCCATCCATGCTGCTGTAAATGGTATTATTTCATTCATTTTTATGGCTGAATAATATTATTTTGAGTAATCTTTAAGCTTTGTGTAAATTGAAATTAAAAGAAGGAAACCAATTGTTGGCTGGTTCCAAACATTACAGCAGAATATGAGCCCTAGTCGTGTATTTTAAGTGGTAGCAAATTTGGAATTGGCACCAATCCCTTTTTCTTCGGTATAATGCTTGAAATTGTAGCCATGATGTTTTAACTCTTGACCAGTTGAGGAATTATTATACAACTATGGATAAATATAAAAACCCTTAAATTTTCTTTTGACATTAAGCTATTAAGTATAGCATCTGATGGCTTTTCAAAGGGTTAGGTCATTATCCTGTACCTCAAATTGTCCTAGCTTGAATCCTTAGATTCTCTGTCTTCTGTTATTTAATGACTTTCTACTTGGTGGATTGGTTTGGGAATTCCTAAGATTGCTTAGAATGGGCTGATTAACTGAGTACTTTGTTTTAAATGCTGTTTGTGCCAGAAGTAGAGGATTTTAGGGTTTATCACCCCAACATCTGAGAAATGAAAACAGGATAGGAAAACACTGCCTTTGTAGAATGGTATTACAGAGTGTTCTCTAAGAAGACAGACCCAAGGAAGCTATAGCAAATCCTATTCTCTTCTTTGGTCTAACTGTTGAAACAAGTGCTCTTCCAGGCAGCCACACACAAGTTGGAATCAGGCTTTTTAGTATCCTTTATCAATCTCTAATCTCTTGATGGTTGCCTACTATTTTTCACCAGTGAAGAAATAGTAATCCACACTAGCTTATCTCTCCTAATCACAGACTCACAGAGCGAAGGCTCTCTGAGCTTTTAATTCCCTCTTAGAGGCCTAACAGAGTGGAAAGTAAACAAAGACCAAATTTGCAACCTTCAACATTGCTAATTTCCTCTGATGTCAGAATGCTTGAATAGGCAGGACCTAGAAATTATTTGATCAAACCTGCTTTTAATCTAATGCATGCAGCAGGGCTGTGTCTGGAATGATCTGCAAAACGACAGGCGTCCCAAGAGAGCTTTATGGAAGGTTTCCTCTTTCAGGAACAGTAGCTTCCTCATTTTAAACTCTGCTTGGCTATGCTGATGGAGTAAATTCATAAAGAGTAGTTTTCCTGCTTTTTAGATTTTGTTTTATTTGGCCAAATATTGCTGACTGGATGTTAATAGTTTTCTTTGGCTTTCTTTTTAGCCTGGTTTTTAATTGGCTAAATGCCTTGATATTATTTTAGCTTTACTAGGAAATGAATTAGTAGAGGTTATTATTGCGGAGAAGAGAGAAAGGGCAAAGCATTATCAGACTTCACACACATTTCTTTATTACTACTGGTTTAAGAAAGAGAAAACAAAGAACAAAAGGTCCAAACCCATTAAATTATATAAAGACACTTTTCCTACAGTAGTGTTATGAGAAATCAGTGTCAAATATTTTTAAGTAAAGAATTTACTAATTTGGAGATACACAAATAAGGAAAACTCAATATGTCCTTTAATTTTACTCAGAACTGTGTGAATCCTTAAAAGTAACATAATTTTGACAGAGAATAAAGGGATAGCACTTTTATATTTATTGTTATATATACACTATTTTATAAAATATAATTTTATATGTGAAATATAATTTTACAATTAGTTTTTGTAAAATGTTATCCATATAATTAGGTATCACTGTGGATACTTATTAATACTAATTCAGTTTTAAAGGCTGTTAGAAGACAATGTACTTTGATTTCTAACAGATCAGTACTGCTCATATTTTTCCTGAGGATAGAATTAAGTTAAAAAAGAAAGATTTTTAAAAGTTTAAGGGCCTTTCAACAGCAAGTAAATATTTCTGCTTTTTTCCTATGTTTTTCACTTCTGATGATAAATACTGCTCCTCACATAAAGTAATTCAGAAGCACTGATGCTTTGTGTAAATAAATATATAAAGACCACGCCACTGCATCTAGCATTTGACTCCTTGGGTGACGATGAATTTCAATGCCTGTTATTTGTCATGCCGAAGCCTGTCGGGTGATGATTCTTTTTATTGGTGTATCCCTCCAAACATATTTCATCACGCCATGTGCACTGGAGTTCCTTGGGTGTGTTGGATCCGGGTGTCCCCTCCGGTGCACTCGCCTCCTTCCTCGCCCCGGCGCTCTAGCCGCCCCCTGCCTCCAGCGCCCTCTGAGCCGGGTCGGCTCACGCCCCCTCCTCTCTCTCCAGCTGGCTGAGGCGGGGGCGCGCTGCCTCCCGGACTGCAGGACCTGCTCAGTCAGCTGGGGCCCCCTGCGGACGGCTGCCTCCCTCGCCGCCAGGACCTGCCACTCTGCGCGGAATGGCAGCGGCAGCAGCATCCCCGCCAGCGGCGGCGGCGGCGGCAGCCACGGCCACCGCAGACGCTATTGTTCCCCGGTGTTAAACGCGCTTTCCCTCCTTTTCATCTGACACGAAAACGAACAATAGCGGGAAAGAGCTTTGCGTTGTGTACTTGGGAAGACGTTCCGAGGGCCAAGGAAAATCCCCTGCCCGCCGCGTCCCCGTCAGGGATCTGGACCCTGGAGCGGCTGCGGGCGGCATGGGGCTGCCAGCGGGGCGCTCGGCGTCCCGGAGCCGGGGCACTGCGGGCCGGCGCCCGGCCGTCCTGCCGCTCCTGCTGCTGCTGCTGCTGTGCCCGGGCGCCTACGGGGCTGCGGCGCCTGGCGAGGCGGAGGCACCCATCCTCTATCTGTGGAAGACTGGTAAGTGGAATGGAGTCCCCCGTGCTTTCCATCTTCACATCTGGGTCCACATCACGAAAGTGCTGGGCTTCAGGAGGGACCCCTGTGCTTCTTGATGATCTGGGTGTGCTGGGATCCTAAGGTAAAAAGTATGATTCCTAGGAGGCAAATTAGGTCGTGTCCGAGGCTGTTAGGAAAGGAGAACCTAATAACTAAAAGGCATTAGTGAGTCACTGGAATATTTCCCTCACAGCTTCATAGTTAATGAGGGCAACCAACGCTGCACTTTCATAATTAAGTGCAATATTTTTAACCTCTGTGTTCTCATTCTGTTCGGACTTTCTTAAATATATTTCTGGCAAAGAGCAAGCAAACATTTAGCCCCGGTTTTTATTCTGTGTTAAGGCAAACAGTTCACTCCATGCCATGATGTATACGGATACAGACTTAAATGTGTTAAGTGTAGCTTATGTGAGACACGTGGAAGCAAGCCAAGTGAGGGCATGTCTAACACTTAAAGGCAAATGGGGCGCCAATGAGCTGGCTGAGACCTTGTAAAGCTCAATTCTTAATGAGTGAATTGCGGGGTTCTTAAAGTGTGTTATTGTTAGGATGTTTAGGTTTAAACTTTTCCTGTCCTGAAAAAATTTTTTTTGCTTTGTTTTCAACCAGCCAACAAAAGCAAGCAACTAATTGCCCCTTGGAATCTCCCAGCAAAGTGCTGACTAGAGGTCCTGGTGGGGCAGTGACAGGCAGGAAAAACAATACCAAATGAGGAATTACCACTCCTCTCCTGGGGCTCCTCTGTCCTCTAAAGGACGCTGAGAATTCTTCAGCTGACCTGAAACTTCTTGTTTATAGGAAGAAAGTGGGAAGCATTACGCTTAGTACTTCTGGCTAGGGATGAATTAAGAGTTTCTTGGCAGTGCCTAAACATTAAGAGAAGGATGCACTAGATATGAGGAGGGAAGGTATATTATTGGTCATGGGATCACAAATGAGTCTCGGAGAGTGTCTCTGACCTGACTTCAGCTGTTTTTAGAGCTCTAAGGCAGAGACAAATTAGTCTCTGCTACAATAACATTGATATCCTGATTTTTTATAAAAAATTGTTGCACCTGTGTAGCAACTTAGTGAAGAGATTGAATAGAAACTTATCTAAAGCCAAAGTACATAATTTGCCTCAGAATGTTGCATGAAATAACACACATGTACACATGTTTAGAAAAGCCTTTTGGATATTAGTGTGAGTCATTCTTTTACCACTTGAAGTTTAAAGATCAACAGATTAGTTGAAATCAAATTAATTTTTTTCAGTTTAAAGAGTTGAAGATCTCTGATCTAAAGCCAGGGTTCAAATTTATACTTTTAAAGTACTAAGAGCCGAGCAGTAATTCAGATCAAAGATGAGTCTAAGAAGTATTCACTGTACAGAATCTGAGGTGCCAATATGTGTCAATATCAATGTCATGATGGAAATATAAGCCAATAAACAGTTTAAACTAATGGAAAGCTCAGAAGAGCAAGGGTATGGAGACCTTGATTCCAGGGTCTGTTCCAGCTCTTGCTCCCTTCAGGAACGTTGGAATGTCACTTAACTTTTGATCTCCAGTTTACTCATCTGCCTGTAAATATGACCTTCTCCTGACTATTCCTCATATTATGAAGATGAAATGAGTGAGTGATGAGAATGTAATCTTTAAACTTTAGAGTTATATGCATGGGAAAATATAAGCTAGTATGATGAGGATAATGTAATCTCTTTTATGGTGAGCCTTGGTTTGGTGAAAAAAAATGGTGAATTAAACAGGAGAGCAACATAAGAACCTTTTAATTTTTTTCTGGAGGGAAAGTAGACTTTGCTATATCTATGGAGGAACTGAGAGTAGTTATCAGAGGAAACAGAGAATATTTAAAGAAGAGGGATACACTGTAAATGAAAATATAGAGATGATAGAATCATAAGTGTTCCTCATTTGATGGTAGTAAGGAGACAGGCAGGGATTTGGGAGAGAAAATAAGGTGAGATAGTCTTAAGATTCTGGTGGGATAAGCTTGGTCTTGGTAGAACACATTATTTAGAATCACATTATTGGTGAGATCATTGAATTAAAGTGATTTAGTGAAAAGTACACTGGATGAAGAGCTGAGAGAGGAACTCAACACTGTGTTTGTCACTATCAAGTTTTAGAATGTTGGCAAGGTCATTCAATGACTTTAGTTCTTGGTTTCCTATTTTGTGATATTTACTGATTAGGAAAGATGATATTTAAAGGCTTTTTCAACCCTAAAGTATATGCACATGCTGCTGCTGCTGCAGCTGCTAAGTCGCTTCAGTCGTGTCCGACTCTGAGACCTCAGAGACGGCAGCCATACCTACACCATAAACACAGCTATATGCATATATACACATATATAATATATTAACATATACATAATGTGTAAGGTTTAGGATACATAGTATATATTATATGAAAGTTTAATCTATAAGGCATTTTTAATTAATTTTTTAAAAGTCAGTTCACAACAAAGAGTTGTTGAGGACTCACTGTGTGACTTACATGAAGTCATTGTGGTGAAAGATTAAGATACTGTTTTCCCTGCCCTCAACAAAGTCCAGTTGAATAATATACAACAGTTGCAACAGGGCATACCATACTCATGAACAGAACACTATGAGAGCAAAGAAGTTGTATAGCTGATAGAAGGGAACAACAAAAATGTAAGGCATGAAATACCATATTCATAAGTTTTATAAGTATCGGAGCTCAAGTCTGGAATATTTGGTGGGAATGAATGGATTTAGTGCTAATGAGAAGAGTTGGGCCAGATTGTAACAAAACTTTCAACCTATGATAAAGATGTAAGAATCTAACCTATAAGCTAGTGGAAGCCATTATAACTTAGAGCAGAGTAGCTGTTCCTGGTAAATTTTAAGTTCTTGCCTCATGGCCAAAGAATTTGAGACACAGTTGATAGGTAAGAAGTGGATTTATTTAGAGAAAAACACACTCCACAGACCAAAGTGTGGGCCATCTCAGAAGGCAAGAGGCCCTGAAATATGACTTGGTTAGTTTTTATGGATTGGGTAATTTTATGGGCTAATGGGTGGGAGGAGGTCTCCCTGGTGACTTCAGCAGTAAAGAATCATTCTGCCAGTACAGGAGACTCTGGTTTAGCGCCTGGGTTGGGAATATCCTCTGGAAAAGGAAATGGCAATCCATTCCAGTATTCTTGCCTGGGAAATCCCATGGATACAGGATGCCTGGTGGGCTATTGTCCATGGGGTCGCAAAAAAGGAGGACATGACTTAACTACAACAACATCAATGAGAGAGAAACTGTTGAAAGAGCCTGACAAAGTGTGGTCAGAACAGGTCCAAAGAAAATGCCAGTAGGTGCTAAATGAAGAAGATATCTTTGGAAGGGGATGGGGGCACAAAGTATAAGACATTTCTGAGAGTCTGAAAAGGGATTATAAAATATTTCAGAAAAGATTAGTGGAAGGAGGAACTAATAAGATAATTCTTTTGAGAAAAGACATTTTAAGTAGAATAGTAGAGATAGAATCTTGGTTGAATAATAAACCAGATAGTGGGAAAGTTATATTGATACAGTGAGTAACCAAGTGGCATTTAAGTCTCTTCACAACATTGTTGGTTTTCAACAGAGAAAAAAACCAAAATATAAGATATTAAATTACAAAAGTAAATGTTTCAACAGTTTTATGTACAGTTAAAAGGTAACTTTTAATACTTGAAAAACATATTTCATACATGCAGAGTTAGAGAACTTACATTATTGGAAGGTGAATAATTTACCATTACTGATAAGTGTTAGACAATTTTTCTTTTTAATATTCTTGATATGGAATTGTTTCAATAATAATTATGGCTAATTATATTTACCTAGCAATTCCAAATGAAGTACATTGAACAAAGTATGATTGACTTAACATGAGTCAGACAAAAAATGGTAAATACATCCAACTTTAATCAATTTAGGCTGCAGATATATATTTTCAAAAAAGTTCTAATGAAATAATTGAATTTATTTTTATAATAATGAAATTACATTAAAATCCAAGAAATAGATACACACTTCAGTTCAGCTGTTCAGTCATATCTGACTCTTTGTGACCCCATGGACTGCAGCATGCCAGGCTTCCTTGTCTGTTACCAACTCCCAGAGATTATTCAAACTCATGTCCATTGAGTCGGTGATGCCACCCAGCCATCCCATCTTCCGTCATCCACTGCCTTCGATCTTTCCCAGCATCAGGGTCTTTTACAGTGAGTCACTTCTTTGCATCAGGTGGCCAAAGTATTGTAGCTTCAGCTACACCCTAGCTACCCAGCTTCAGATACACACTAGCCATTTTTCAGAATCAGGTGATGAAGAAGTATATATAACGAGTTCTGAGTTTTTCTTCAAGGAAATTCTCACATTAAGCACTTTTGACCTGGGTTCATCCAATGCCAGACAGTGCTATTAATGACTGTCACTGTGTGCTTTACACAGTTAATTGCACATGAAATAATTGTTTCATCAGTTTAAAATAAAAACAGGTATTATCCTTTTTTCTTTCTGTACTAATGTAAAATATTCTGCAATGTATATGAAAAAATAGCCATCTTAGAAAGAAAGAAAGAAAGAAAATGAAGTCACTCAGTCATGTCCGACTCTTTGTGACCCCATGGACTGTAGCCCACCAGGCCCCTCCATGCATGGAATTTTCTAGGCAAGAGTACTGGAGTGGGTTGCCATTTCCTTCTCCAGGGGATCTTCCCGACCCAGAGATCGAACCCGGGTCTCCTGCATTATGGGCAGATGCTTTACTGTCTGAGCCACCAGGGATATAACATAGGCAAGAGGAATGTGATTCCAGGTAGTGGGAACATAAGGTTGATATTATCTTTAAAAAAAAAGTTTTGCATTTCAGTTGTGATTATAATTTGTCTTAATTTGGAATGTGACACAGTTTGCTTATTAAATGAAGAATAGAGAAGGAGCAGAGGGAGGGATGGACCCGGTGTCCAGGGATGGACAGGATGGACAGATGATCAACGCCAATTAATTTGGAATAACACAGATCAACATGTTTTTTTCATGGTACCTATGGAATTATTTCATCACCCTGAATATTTTCTTTCATCCCCAGAATGGATAAACATTTTGTATTCTGTAGGGGTTTTCTGAGGATTAAGTATAATAACATATGTATATACTTCATACATATTGGGACTTCAATAAACGTTAAGGTATATTATTGCTATTATTCTATTATAAAATAGAATGGTTAGTTAATTTTATGACCTGTAGTAAGTCTAATAAAGTGCCATAGCTTTCTGTAAAGGATCTGTTTTTTGTAAATGCACTAGAAATTGCACATTGATACAATTATAGTGCTAGATATTCCAACAAATTATAAGAGAAGCATCATTGTGGAATGGAAAGATCATGGATTTTGAAATCTGACAAATCATTTAAAATCTTGCCTCTTCCTTATTGTTGAAATTACTTAAACTCTGACTTTTTTTCTTACCTTAGACTGGTGACAGGGGTTCTGAAATTAGAGGGCATTTGTAGAGTTTTAAAAGGTAGTAACTAGTGTTTAGCACAGGACCTAAAATATAGTGACTATATTTTTAAAAAGGTTAGTTCTTTTCCCATTCTTTACCTTTTTCTCTCCTAAAAATGTCATAACTTGAAGGAATTTTACTGATCCAACACATTTATCCATTTTCTCCAACTAAGAAACACCAGGACAAACAAACCAAATCTAGAAAGAAATGTTTTATTGTAGACTTGTTTTTTTTTGTTATTCAATTACTTTGGCTTTTACATGTAGACAGTGTGGACCAAAGACCATCAAAATATTCTGAGCTGCAAATTCAGGGTGAATTATATAAATATAATTTTTATACTTTATTTTGTATAGTGTCTTAAGATTTCTTCGGAATCTGAACTTTCACATTCTTGCAGTTATCATTGTCACCAGTGCTTTCCAAATTAAATATATTCACAGTAGAATTGCTTGTGGTTTATGATTTGTTTAACATCCTAGGTGATCATTTAAATAAATAAAAATCTACAGTTTGTGTCCTATTTTCCTGCTTGTCTTTCTTAGCATACATAGCACAGTTAGTGCTCCAATTTTATTATGAACTTATTGATTATCTGGTCCAAAAATAAAATGTTCAGGATTTGTGAAGGTTTAATAGCTCAATGGACTGTGGTAACACTGATCACTCCTAATGCAAATTATAAGTAGCTACCCTGGAGAAGGAAGTGGGAACCTACTCCACTATTCTTGCCTGGATAATCCCATGAACTAGAGGAGCCTGGAGGGCCACAAAGAATTGGACACAAGTGAGTGACTGAACATGTATCTGGTTTGTAAAATAATAAAAGACCCAGTGCGGACTGAGGTTAAGAGTTCTGTGGAGCAGCACATACTGAGGTCTTTTTCTGCCTTTTGTTGTTATATAACAAAAGGTGGGAAAAGACGGATAGGGTGAGGTGCTGACGTTCTGATTAGGTTATTGGGGGAAGTGTGATATGCTTTGAATCCTTTTAGGAGGAAATGAAGCCTCTCAATCTCTGATTTAAGTTTGAATGAGGACACTGGACAGTGAGTCTTTCTGGAATGGGAGAGTGGAAGCCTCCAGGCTTCCTAATATAAAGGCACATTAGTGAGTTCTTTAATAACAGAAGCACTGGGGAAGTGGCATCCAGGAAAATACATCTTTCCTATCACAAGCATATCATGGGGTGTGAGTTAGAGGTGCCAGTGAGTCATAAGGTAGAGATTTTTTTCTAATTTTCTTCTTTGGAACTTTACACTTGACACTTTAGAATGAATTAAAATGATGAAAAATAAAGGAATTTGCATTTAATCCCCAAATACCTAAGCAATAAGAAAAGTACTTTATTTAAAGGAAGAGATATTCCCTGGTAGCTCAATGCAGGAGGCCCCAGTTCAATTCCTGGGTCAGGAAGATCCCCTGAAGAAGGGATATTCCTGGGCTTCTCTGGTGGCACAGACAATAAAGAATACGCCTGCAATGCAGGAGATTTGGATTCTGTCCCTGGGTTGAGAAGATCCCCTAAAAAAGGGAACAGCTACCTACTCCAGTATTCTTGCCTGGAGAATTCCATGGACAGAGGAGCCTGAGTCGCAAAGAGTTGGATACGACTGAGCCACTTTCACTTCACTTCACTTATAACAATTAAAAATAACCCAGTAAGGAGAGTGGAGGAAACATGAGTACTTAAAACAGTGATACCAAAAGTAATGTCTGTTGCTTCTGATATGTCCTTGCACCTAACCAAACGGATGTCTTCTCATCTTCTAGAAGAACTGTTGAGCTAATTAGTATTTTGCATAATTTAACATGTGAAATCATAATCTTTGGGAAATCATTTTTATTGGCTCTATATTATTGAATCAGCTGTGCTATGAAAAAAGAAATAAGGGCAGATGGAGAAAATCATACATAAAAACAATATAAAGATAACCATTTTCAAATGGCACATGTAATCGAGTAGTGTTCAGATGGGCTCTTGTTCCAGGAGCCATCAGAGGGAGAGATGGTTCACATAGCAGGTGTGACATCTGTTAATTCAGGAGAAGCTATGAATGACTGCTAAAACTTGGAAAGATAGTTAGATGCAAGAGAGGACAACAAAACAAGGAGAGAAAAAACAGGCAAATCATTTGCATTCTTTTAAAAGCTATTTTTAATAGGCTTTATTTTTGAGTTGAGATTTATAGAAAGTTAAGTGGAAGTGCAGAGTTCTCATACACCCCCCTCATCCTCTCTCCAACTCTCCCTGTTACTAACATCGTGCATTAGTGTGGTGCATTTGTTACAATTGATAAGCCAATATTGATGCATTATTATTAATTTAAGTCCATAGTTTGTATTATAGTTCATTTTATATGAGGATTCACTCTAATTTACTTTGGGTGATTTTGAACAAATACATAATGATATGTATTCTCTAATGTAGGTATGGACTATTACAGTGTCATACAAAGTAGTTTCACTGCCCTAAAATATCCTTTGTGCTTCACATGTTCATCTCTACATCTGTCTGTCTCTCCTCCCAAATTGCTGGTAACCAATGGTCTTTTTGCTGTATCCATACATAGGCTTTTTCAAGACTGTCATGCAACTGGAATCTTACAGTACGTGGCCCTTTCAGATTTTGTCTCGCTCAATAATGTGATCTAAGTTCCTCCTTTCTTTTCATGGTTTGATAACTCATTTATTTTCAAAATTTATATTTAATTGAATGATAACTGTTTTATAATGTTGTGTTGGCTCCTGTCATACAACAGTGCAAATCATCCATAAGTATACATATGTCCCCCCTCTCTTGAACCTCCCCCCACCAACCATCCCCACCTCTGGGTTGTCACCGAGCACCAGGTTGAGCTCCCTGTATTTTACAACAATTTTCATTAGCAATCTATTTTACATATGGGAATATACATGTTTCAATGCTCTTCTCTCAATTCATCCCATCCTCTCCTTACCCCTTTGTGTCCCAAGTATGTCCTTTATGCCTGAATCTCTATTCCTGCCCTACAAATTCATTCATCAGTACCATTTTTCTAGATTCCATATATATGTATTAATATACAAAACTTTTTTCAATATTCCATTGTGTGGATATAGCACAGTTTATCTGTTTACCTATTGAATGACATCTTGATTGCTTTCAAGTTTTAGAAATTATGAATAAAGCTGCTTATCCATCTATATGCTTATGCAGATTTTGTGTGGACCTGATTTTTTAGCTCTTTTGGGTAAATACCAGGGAGTGTGATTGCTGGATCATATGTTAAGAGTATGTTTAGTTTTCTAAGGAACTGCCAAACTGTCTTCCAAACTGTATCATTTTGCATTCTTGCCAGCAGGGAATGAAAATCCCTCTTGCTCTGCATCCTAGCCATGTTGTCAGTGTTTTGAGTTTTAGCTATTTAAATAGGCATGCAGCTGTACTTTCTTGTTATTTAAATAGGTGTGCAGTTGTATTTTCTTCTTATTTTCATTTGCCATTCCTTAATGAGAGATATGATGTTGAGCATTATCTTTTCATCTTGTCATCTGCATGTCTTATCTGGTAGGGGATTTGCAGTATTTTCATCACATAAATGAAAATAGTACAAGTCGGTAGAACTCTTATTTAATGGAGTTCAAAGCCTCAATCCAGCCTGTGCTGCACATACTCGATTCTTCTTGTTGCTCTGATGATGTGTCCCACAGTGAAACACAATTGTTCATATAAAAAGAAAACATATATAGGAATTAAATAAAGAATTAATGGAGATGGGTGTACACTTGGTCGCGTTCTGCCTTAAATGGGAAACTTCGGGAGAGAGTTTGACAGTGACGGACAATACTTTGAAAGAGAAGCAAATGGCCTGATATAGCAGCCTGCAAGCTTGTGAGATTTTTAAGTGTACTGTGAATGTCGCTAGCTCACTCCGGCCTGGTTCATAAATCACATACATAGCTACCTATCCGCTCGTTCTTGTGTGGAGGAAGCCAGGAGCCGGCAGAAAGTCGAGGTGCAATATCCTTCTGAACTTCTGGGGAACAATGGAGGTCCACTGTCCTGAAGCCATGGGGAAGCTGACCTGAAAACCAAGTTGTCAAGGTTGGTCTGCCAGTCAGATTACTCCCACAGACCTTCCCATGAACACAAAGTGCTGAGCACCACCAGAAGGGGAGTCGTAGGATGATGACTCAGAAGTGGGTAGTTTGTGTGCACAAGGGTAGAAATAGAGCCACCAAATTGCTCTGGTGAGAGAGCCTGATAGAAAATTAGCTTTTTCAAGCAAATATATCAGGCACAGGTGTGGATTATGTAGTTGGAATAATTTAACCTATGGTATATGGCCAATGCAGGGCTATCTAATTGTGGCACAGTCCGGATAAGAAGTTACCCCTTAGATTATTACAGCAGTAGCAATAGCTGGTGACTGCAGCCGTGAAATTAAAAGATACTTACTCCTTGGAAGGAAAATTATGACCAACCTAGACAGCATATTAAAAAGTAGAGACATTACTTTGCCAATAAAGGTCTGTCTCATCAAGGCTATGGTTTTTCCAGTAGTCATGTATGGTTGTGAGATTCAGACTATGAAAGAAAGCTGAGCGCCGAAGAATTAATGCTTTTGAACTGTGGTGTTGGAGGAGACTCTTGAGAGTCCCTTGGACTGCAAGGAAATCCAACCAGTCCATCCTGAAGGAGATCAGTCCTGGGTGTTCATCTGAAGGACTGATGCTAAAGCTGAAACTCCAATAGTTTGGCCATCTGATGCGAAGAGCTGACTCATTTGAAAAGACCCTGATTCTGGGAAAGATTGAAGACAGGAGGAGAAGGGGATGACAAACGATGAGATGGTTGGATGGCATCACTGACTCAATGGACATGAGTTTGAGTAAATTCTGGGAGTTGGTGATGGACAGGGAGGCCTGGCATGCTGTGGTCCATGGGGTCATGAAGAGTCAGACACAACTGAGTGACTGAACTGAACTGGGCAATAGCTGGTCATTCTGAGTATTGTAGGTGGATGGGTTTGCAAGTATGTTCTATAGCATGCGTGCTAAAAGATGGCATCAGAGCACAAATGGTGCCTGTTTGGGTTCCACTATGTAAAAATTATTTTTAGTTTTCTCTACCAAAATCAGAGAGTGTGACTGTAAATGTCAAAGGGACCCTCTGTATTCAGTACTTCCCTTTGACAATGAGCGAGAGTGGTTGCAGAGAAGTGAACCTATATCTTTTTTTAAAAATTGGTTCATTTTGTTTCTTTGTATTTACATATTTTTAATCGAGTTATAGTTGATGTGCAATATTATGAAGTTCAGGGATACAGCATAGTGATTAACAATTTTTAAAATTATACTCCATTGATAGTTATTATGAAATATTGCTATATTCCATGTGCTGCACAATATGTCCTTGAAGCTTATTTATTTCATATATAGTAGTTTGTTACCTATCAATCCACTACTCTGATCTTGTTCTTCCCCACTTTGTCTCCCCACTGGTAATCACTAGTTTGTTCTCTATATTGGTGAGTTTAGTTTCTTTCTTTGGGTCATATTCACACGCTTGTTTTATTTTTTAGGTTCCACATACAAGTGATATCATACAGTGTTTGTCTTTCTCTGACTTATTTCACTAAACATAATACTCTCCAAGTCTATCCATGTTGTTGCAAATGACCAGATTTCCTTCATTTTATGGCTGAGTAGTATTCCATTGTGTGTCTATATATATATTTCATCTTGAAATGAAATAAACACTGATTGCTCAGCAGTTAAATAAATATATCTGTATGCGTTTGCATGTGTATGTAATAAATAGAAAGAGATGTTGCTGAGGAGACTTTTGAGCTGGATAGACGTGAATCTTGACCTAATTTTGTGGTTTATTAAGAATGTGATCTCTGATCTCTCTGTCTCTTGTTCCTCAGACATACCATATGTATGAGGTTGGTATCTACCCCTCCAGGTTATTTTAAGGGTAACTTGAGAGAAACCTGTAGTGCACGTAGGTGATACCTGGCACACATCGGTGCTCATAAACGTTCTCTCTTACTTGGCATGATCCTGCTGTGAGCTGTGAATGCCTCCTCTCTGGGAAGGAGTTTGTTTCCTGGATCTCTCTGCATTCTTTCCTTCATTTTGATTCTTCTTGCATCTGCATTTCAAGATTCTCTGCAACCGAGGTTGCTCTCCTTTCTCCCTGCCGTCAGAGCCACCCATATAGTTGCAAAAGCCTCTGTTTTGCTCTTTGCAGAGTTTTCAAAGTAGTTTGAAAACAGAGTCATTCTACCTTAGTGTTTTATTTTTACTGTGATGGTGCATATCTTTGCCATGCAAAGAATGCTGGAGGTGTGACTCTTTAACTGGGGTGGTGTGTTCCAAAATTCCTTTGTGTGAAAACACCTAAGAATATTCTTGGCCAGACTTTCCTCTGGAATGCTGTGAGTGAAAGGGTGTAGGAAATACACAGTCAAAGCTGAGGCTTCCTTTCTCAAGGTTCTCTTTCCTCTCCTATAGTTCATTGTCTCTTTCGTTCCCTCACTCCTTTCCTCCCTCCCTCTGTATGTAAATGGAAGTGTCGTGTATATGCTCTGTACATGTATGTGCACATCTTGTGTATATATAAATATCCTACTTACACACCTTAGTACATGTGGTTCAAAATCTTCTTAAGGAAATTAAACAGTTTCTCAGTTTGGAGGAGAGATGGTTATTCTACAGTTTTATGCCAATTACAACCTGTTTGGCTGTATATTCCCTAAATTTTTATAGCATTTATAAAATTATGATAGAATTATAGTAAAAATTTAATGTACCGTTACAAGCATACGTATGCATGCACACACATACCTAGATACGTAAATGCATGCAACATAACATACACATCCTAATAGCACAGTCATTTATGGTTAAATGCACAGAACTTCACCTGTTATCTGGTATCACAGAAATTATTATACCTCCTCACATGTGTTTTATATCTAGTATTTATAGAGGTGAGTTTTAAAAATTTATGCAATTAGGAATACTTTTCACTAAAATATTAATTACAAAATTTATATTAAAACTTTATTTTAGAAAATTTTGCCAATTTAATATTTGTCGGGAGCCAACTCATGTATAAGATCTCATTACATGAGTCCTTGCGTTACTTCCCACTTGCCTCTCTGGTGCCTGAGCAGGCTTCAACTGCAATCCCTGTGCAGATTTCCAAGAAGTACTTTTCTTCTAATAGCACTGCTGGTCAGAATGTCCAGTCACATTGTTTATATGAAGTATTTCTTATGGATAGTTTACACTGATTGGGCAGTATATGTCACAACCTCAGGTGGAATGATGCAGATTAATTATTGTTTTTTTCTACATGTGTATATGTAAAATGTATATATCCAATGTATTTTTTCTATGGGAAATATAGTTTACTCAGAGCCACTATATTACACAACTCCAGGTGACTCTTTTCTTCATCAATTTGTGTTGATCAGGTTCAATTAAGTAAAACTGGCAAGTGCCTAGAGCCTGTCTTATGCCAAGCTCTGTGCTAGGTGCTGGAGCTCAAACATACACAGCACATAAACCCATTCCTTCTGAAGTCACCTATCATGGATGTGCTTGTGCTGAGTTGCTCAGTCATGTCAAACTCTTTGCAACCCCATGGTCTGTAGCCCACCAGACTCCTGTGTCCATGGGGACTCTCCAGGCAAGATACTGGAATGGGTTGCTATGCCCTCCTCTAGGAGATCTTCCCCACCCAGGGATCAAACCCAGGTTCCTGCATTGCAGGCTATTTCTTTACCATCTGAGCCACCAGGTAAGCCCCCCTATTATGGATAAATAAGTAATTAATTCTTAGTGAACTTATTGTAAAAACAGAAGCATATAAAAATATAGAATGAGAAAGGGGTGATTATCTTAGAGAAAGAGACAGGGAAAGGAAGATTCGCATAATATACAAATTGAAAAATAAACAATTTACAAAGTGGACAAAGGCTATAGAGGGAAGTCCAGGTCAAGAGGAACAGTTGTGAAGAAAGTATATGATGCACATGTCCAGAGGCAGCAGGAAGTTCTGAGGCATGAGGAGAAAGAAGGGAGTGCGTGGACCACAGCAAACAGGCTGTCATATGGAGCTTAGCTGCTGTTTTTAATTGTTTGGAATCTAGAAGCCCAGCTCAATTTGGATGGATAAAATATTACTAAGAATAAAGATATATTTGCAAATATGTCATATGTGAATTTATGGAGTTTAGAAGATTGTTGATCGTATGACTAAACTGTTCTAGTTCTTATTGCAAACTTGCTATGAGCGTTGCTGTCTTTACTAAGTAATGTTGATTAAACACAGTTACTTCAAGAGTGGAGTATCCTTTCAGGTTTATATATTAGGGTGATTTAATATTTTATCTTTTCCTCTAAAGTTTTGATTCATTTCAGTTCAGTTCAGTCACTCAGTTGTGTCCGACTCTTTGTGATCCCATGAATCGCAGCACGCCAGGCCTCCCTGTCCATCACCAACTCCCGGAGTTCACTCAGACTCATGTCCATCGAGTCGGTAATGCCATCCAGCCATCTCATCCTCTGTCGTCCTCTTTTTCCCTCCTGCCCCCAATCCCTCCCAGCATCAGAGTCTTTTCCAATGAGTCAACTCTTTATATGAGGTGGCCAAAGTACTGGAGTTTCAACTTTGCATCGTTCCTTCCAAAGAACACCGAGGGCTCATCTCCTTTAGAATGGACTGGTTGGATCTCCTTGCAGTTTTGATTAGATCAATGTTGAAATGAATAAACCTGAAATCTATGTATTATTTGTTTGAGAAGTCAGTGACAGAGAATATAAATGACTGAAGTGGACCAGCCATGGTGTAAAGGCTGGTTAAGCTCACTCTTCTCTATGGAGACTTGGTTAATTAAAGAAGCTACACAGCTTCTCACTCTGCTGTGGGTCGGTCTGTTGAGGTCCATCATTTAGAGATGGGGTTCAGTTGAAAAAATTCTCGCAAGGGACAATTTCCAGCTAAGTCATGTCCAACTCTTTTTCGACCCCATGGACTATAACCTGTAGACTCCTGTCCATGAGATTTCCCAGGCAAGAATGCTAGAGTGGGTTGCCGTTTCCTTCTCCAGGGAATCTTCCTGACCCTGGGATTGAACCCGTGTCTCCTGCATTGGCAGGCAGATTCTTTACCACTGAACCACCAGGGAAGCCCATAACAGACAATACTGTATGCCAGATATAGTGTCTAGTGAGCCAGAATTGGATTATGGGGCACTAGTTCACAGTCTTTGTTTGACCATCATATCAAGTCTTTAAACATGTGAGGATAGGATGGAAAAGATGTTAAACAAAATTTTTTTTGAGTTTGAGAATGACTAAGATGAGAATATATGAAACTCCAAAATCAAAGTATCTGAACAGTCCTGTTTCCAGTGAGCATCAACATTTCCCTCCACTTAACATGCTGTGTGTCATTCATCCTTATTAATGAACATGCCTCATGGAATGAAAGAGACTAGTAGGAGGAAGGCATTTGCTGCCTTGTGCTGGTGTGTGTAATCACAAAAATGCAGTGGAGACCATAGAGTTCAATCTCGCAATAAAACAGCTTCTTCTGACAGCTTGTAGTGGTGACTGTACACCTCTAATTGGTGTGCCATCAGACTGGACTTGGATTTATGGAATCACATAATTCATAAGGAAAGCTTTGAGTGCTGCTAAGATACATTTCTCTCCCTGTCTCGTACTGCAAGATTTAATATAACTTCTTTAGTTCTGTTGGCTTGTTTTGTACAAGTACTGGCTTTGGACTGCTTGAGCTGTGAAAAGTCCACTGGAAGAAAATAAATATTAAAGAGCAGATAACGTGGTCTTTCAAACGTGGTTGATCAAGCTCTCCATACCATGGGCATCATGATGTCCCAAATCATGTCCCAAATCTCAGAGCTCTTAAGATCATTCTTCTCAAAGTAATTTTGTCTCTTAATAGAATCATCTACAAGCTGAATCAATTTGATGGTTTAATGAAAAATGTGAATATTAGAGGAAAGAATGATTCTTGTACTCGTCACTGTAGATAAGACGAATCACTTTTATTGGCCATATGCTGAGTATTAGAATTGCTGTTACAGAGCCATTTTTAACAGCTTTTTTGGACATAATTCAGATGCCATACAGTTCACCCATTTAATGTGTGCAATTCAATAGCTTTTGGTATATTCACAGAGTTGTGTATCCTTCACCGCAAACAGCTATAGAATATTTTCATTACTCCCAAAAGAAATCCTGTACTCCTCAGCCCTTGTTCCCAAAACTCCCATTCTATTCTGTCACACCCAGCCCCAGGCAAGTACTAATATAGTTTCCATCTCTTTATGTTTACCTATTCTGGACATTTTATATAAGTAGTCATACTTGATGTGATCTTTTGTGACTGGATTCTCTCACTTAACATATTTTAAGGGTTCGTCCATGTTGTAGTATGTAGTAGTACATTTTTAATATTCCATTTGTATGGATATACCACATTTTTAAAATCCATTCATCAGTTGATGGATATTTGAGTTGCGTCCACTTTTGGTCTATAATGCTGCTATGAACATTCATGTACAGGTTTTGGTGTGGCATGTATTTCTGTTTCTCTTGAATATATACTCAGGAGTAAAATTGTTGGGTTTTATGATAAATATATTTAATCATTTGAGGAACTGCTAGACTGAGCCATATTATTTTTAAAATTATTTTTAACTGTTTTATATTGGAGTATAGTTGAGCAGTGTGGTGATGAACAATTCAAGTGTACATACACATGCATCTATTCCTTTTCAAATTCTTTTCCCATTTAAGTTACTACCTAATATTAAGTAGAGTCCCCTATTCTATATAGTAGGTGCTTGTTAATTATCCATTTTAAATATAGCAGTGTGTATATGTTAATCCCATACTCCCAAACTCTCCCTTCCCCAAACCTTTCCTCACTGGTAACCATAAGTTCATTCTCTATGAGTCTGTTTTTATTTTGTAAATAAGTTCATTTATATCATTTCTTTTTAGATTCCATACATAAGCAATACCATATGATATTTCTCTTTCTCTGAATTTCTTCACTCAGTATGACAGTCTCCGGGCCCATCCATGTTGCTGCAAATGGCATTATTTCATTTTTTTAATGACCAATATTCCATTGTATGTATGTACCATGTCTTCTTTATCCACCCCTCTGTTGATGGACATTTAGGTTGCTTCCAGGTCTTACCTATTGTAAACAGTGCTGCAGTGAACATTGGGATGCATATATTCTTTTGGACTATGTTTTTTCTCTGAATATATGCCCAAGAGTGGGATTTCTGGAACATATGATAGCTCTATTTTTAGTTCTTTAAGGAACCTCCAAACTGTTCTCCATAGTGGGCTGTACCAATTTACATTCCCACCACAGTGTAGGAGGGTTTCCTTGTCTTCACATCCTCTCCAGCATTTGTTGTCTGTGGATTTTTCAATGAAAGCCATTTTGACTGGTGGGAGGTGATATCTCATTGTAGTTTTGATTTTAATTTCTCTAATAATTAATGATGTTGAACATCTTTTCATGTGCTTCTTGGCTATTTGTATGTCTTCTTTGGAGAAATGGCTATTCGGGTCTAATGCCCATTTTCTGATTAGTGTTTGTTTTGATATTAAGCCACATCAGCTGTTTATAAATTTTGGAGACTAATCCATTGTCAGTCACATCATTTGCAAATATTGTCTTCCATTGTTTGTGTTGTCTTTTTATTTTGTTTATGGTTTTCTTTGCTCTGAAAGAGCTTTTGAGTTTAATTAGGTCCCATTTGTTTGTTTTAGTTTTTATTTTCATTATTCTCATAGACAGATCAAAAAGATATTGCTGCAATTTATGTCAGAGAGTGTTTTGCCTATGTTCCCCTCTGAGAGTTTTGTAGTGTTTGGTCTCACATTTAGGTATTAAATCCATTTTGAATTTATTTTTGTGTATGGTGTTAAAACATATTCTGATTTCACTTTTTTTACATGTAGCTGTTCAGTTTTCCCAGCATTGTTTATTAAAGAGACTGTCCTTCCTCCCTTATATAGTGTTGCCTCCTTTGTCATAGATTAATTGACTCTAGGTATGTGGGTTTATTTCTAGACTTTCTATCCTGTTCCACTGATGTATGTTTCTGTTTTGTGCCAGTACTATACTGTTTTGATGACTGTAGCTCTGTAGTATATAGTCTGACATCAGGGAGCCTCATTTTACTAGCTCCATTTTTCTTTTTCATGCTTGCTTTGACTGTTTGGGGTCTTTTGTGTTTCCATACACATTTTAATATTTTTTTGTTCTAGTTATATGAAAAATACCATTGGTAATTTGATAGGGATTGCATTGAATCTGTATCGGTAGATTTCCTTGGGTAGTATAGTCTTTTTGACAATATTGATTCTTCCAATCCATGAACATGGTATATGTCATTTCATCTGTGTTGTAAAACTTTAATCCAGTTGTGTTCTGATTGGTGAGGCCGTGTTCCCTCACTGTTGGCTGTTTGACCTGAGGTGACACAGCACTGGAGCCTGTGGGCTGTTTGGTAGGGCTATTGGTGGCTTCCAGGAGGCCTCACTCCAGTGAGTGCTTCCCAGACCTGCTCTTGTCAGGCTTCTGTCCCCACCTCGTGCCACAGCTACCCCTGCAGCTCTGCAAGAGACCCACCAGTGCCAGCAGGCAGATCTGGCCCAGTCACTGATGGCATGACTACCCTTTTCTCCTGTGTCCTGTTGCACACAAGATCCCGTGTGTGTCCTCAAAGAGTGGAGTTTCTTTTTCCCCAGGCCTGTGAAAGCCCTGCAGTCAGATCTCTCTGACCGTCAAAATCAGACTCTTTGCAGACTCCTGTTGTTGCCCAACCTGCAGGCTGGGAAGGCTGCTGTGAGGCTCAGCACTTTCTCTCCAGTGGGAGAACTTATGTGTGCAGTTGTTTCCCATTCTGTGTGTCACCCAGTCAGCGGGCATGGGACTCGATTGTATCATGGTTGCACTTCTCTTACCATCTTGCCCTGGCTTCCCCTTTGTCCTTGGATGTAGAATATCTTTTTTGGTAGGTTCCAGCATTTCTTTGTCAGTGGTTGTTCAGCAGATAATTGTGATTCCAGTGTGCTCCAGTGAGTACAAGTCCTTCTTCTCTGCAATCTTGAGCTAATCTCCTGAGCTATATTATCTTTAACTTAGTACAGCACACTATGTATTATGTTTTCCAGGAGCTTAAATTATAATTATCATTTGAGAAAATACATTAAAATTCCAATAAAAATGTATTATGTAATTAGAATGTAAGTAGTTGAGAAATACAAGAAAGTGCTTTAGGGAACCGATTTCATGAAAATAAAATCACATTTAGGAGAAAAATCTTGAGTACACTTGATAGGATGCCTTGGAAGAAGCTTCTTTTGGGGTTTTAATCTGATCATCTAGTGAATCTTCAGTAAAGGAAAAGTACTTGGGATGGGAAAGCTGCGATGAGTTAAAGAATGAGTGGATAACTTAATCATATGTATTTAAAATGCACAGAAAAACCTAAGTGATGCTAATGAACAATTTTAATGTTAATGAATTTTAGAAGTTGCCCCTTTGGTGGTTTTTGCAACTTAGTGGGTATAGTAACAATCCCTGCTTGTATTCTCATAGTACTCTACAATTCTCTAAACACTCATACTCAACATGTCCTTTTGCTAAATCCTCATGATTTCTTCATTAGTGCTGGGCAGGACATAATGTTTTTCTGTTTTAATGAAAGAATAAACCCATGTTCCTAAGGTCAAGTGATTTTCCCCAAACTGTACTCTTAGTATAACACTAGCAGTCAGGATAAATATCTTACTGTCTATGATATTATGACATAAACAAAAATAAAAATTTTATACAAAACACTTTAAATTATATGCCCTAATATTTTAATTGAATAAGAGATAGGGAAAATATTCTTGAGTATGTTAGGAGTAAGCTTTAAATATTTAAAGTAGCATTATGTAGGATAACATGTAGCATTAGGTAGAAGGAAGTGGCAACCTGCTCCATTATTCTTGCCTAGAAAATCCCACGGACAGAGGAGCCTGGCGGGCTGTAGTTCATGGTGTCACAGAGAGTCAGACACGACTGAGCAACTGAGAACACATGTAGTATAAATATGAGACAATAACAGACATTTAGTTTGAATACTTTCAGACAAGCATAGGGAGATGCAGTAAATGATTACAGACTTGGATATTAATAACTATTTTGTCTATTTTGTATCTTGATTGAGCATTTGACAGTTTCCTTGAGATTTTAACATTTACTCTAATAATTTTCTTCCATTTTGTGACATAAAATAATGACATGCTTTTTTCTAAATAATTCATTATCCTGTAATCAAATGTAAACATATTGTCATATTGTTCCACAATGCAAAGAATCTTAACATTGAAAAGTTTAACTACTGCTTCAAGTCATAACTCAATATTTAATTTCAGTGTATTGATGGTATCCTTTTTTATTCCTCTTTTTTTAGAGTCTTATATGGATTTTGACTGCAGGTTTCCTCAGTGTAACACAGGAGTTTATGCTGAATACCATCAAACAAAATATCCCATATCTTCTTTGCTGCTGCTGCTGCTAAGTCGCTTCAGTTGTGTCCGACTCTGTGCGACCCCATAGACGGCAGCCCACCACTCCTCTGTCCCTGGGATTCTCCAGGCAAGAACACTGGAGTGGGTTGCCATTTCCTTCTCCAATACATGGAAGTGAAAAGTGAAAGTAAAGTCGCTCAGTTGTGTCTGACTCTTCGTGACCCCATGGACTGCATCCTACCAGGCTCCTCCATCCATGGGATTTTCCAGGCAAGAGTACATTGCCTTACATCTCCCCAAATGTCCCACAGAACTTCTCTCTCTGTGTTGTAGTCTCTCACAACACACATGCAGGCACTTGCTTACACAGTCTCCTTTCCCTCTCCTAAGTAGTCTCAGGTTGCTTTCATTTTCTTTTTAAGCTTTTCTTTACTGCTGGACTCTTTGTAGCCCTTATCTTCTATTAATTTCCACCCATTCTGTGGTTCCTTATAGCTTAAGGAACAAAATATATAGATATATTAGTGATTTGATTTATAATATGTAAAATATAATGATGTATTATAGAAGTATCACAGTTTGTAGTCTTCCTTAAGGAGTGAAGATTTGCCTTTAAATTTAACTTGATTTTTTTTTGTGGCCATAGTTTAATACAATAGAAAACAGTAAAAGTAGTCAGACCATCGGTGTTGTGTTTTGGTACAATATTGCACTCTACCTTTAATTTCAGGGAATGGTTTTCCAAATATATAAACTGATGCAATTTCTTGAATAGGCTTATTATTGACAACAGAACTGCTGACTTGCAGTGTCCTGTACAGGGAGACTATCTTTCCAGCTGTAGAGTTCCTTTCCTTTTCTTCCCATAAAGAGACAAAGTGAAAACCTGCCAGCATCATTATATTTGCCTGCAGGCTGTGAAACTATGATACATTCATTGTGGACTACTGTAAGGGATACAGCTGTGAAATGAGCTATAATTTATTATTGAAAGTAAAAGAACTAGTGTAAATTTATTCAAATGAAATTCTTTGCAAACATTACAGTAAATAGGCTTGGAAACATTCTCATTCTGTCTCTTGTACTTCAAAAATAACTTTTTTGAAGACACTATATCTTACGACATGTGATGAAAGAGATGAAAATTAGGGCTGTAAGCGTTCATGAATTTATGTGGTAGGTTTCTCCTACTAGTACAGTGGGTTTTAAAATTCAAATTTAGATCTATGCTTCAGTTCAGTTCAGTCACTCAGTTATGTCTGACTCTTTGTGACCCCATAGACTGCAGCATGCCAGGCTTCCCTGTCCATCACCAACTTGCGGAGCTTACTCAAACTAGTGTCCATCGAGTCAGTGATGGCATCCAACCATCTCACCCCCTGTTGTCCCCTTCTCCTTCCATCTTCAATCTTACTCAGCATCAGAGTCTTTTCCAGTGAGTCAATTCTTCGCATCACATGGCCAAAGTACTGCAGTTTCAGCTTCAGCATCAGTCCTTCCAGTGAATATTCAGGGCTGATCTCCTTCAGAATGGACTGGTTGGATCTCCTTGCAGTCCAAGGGACTCTCAAGAGTCTTCTCCAACACCACAGTTCAAAAGCATAATTCTTCGGTGCTCAGCCTTCTTCACAGTCCAACGCTCACATCCATACATGACTACTGGAAAAACCATAACCTTGAATAGACGGACCTTTGTTGGCAAAGTAATGTCTCTGCTTTTGAATATGCTATCTAGGTTAGTCATAGCTTTTCTCCCAAGGAGCAAGCATCTTTTAATTTCCTAAATATAGATAGGACCAATGTCAAAAGTCTCTCTTGACAGAGTGGATGGTTAACTCCTAAATGTATCACGAGCACATTGAAGGATCATTTTAATCCTCAAATATAAAGTATCCAGCCAGATAGCGGTTTTACTTGGAGGAAAATGTGGAATATTCTAGAATGTTCTATTTTGAAGGTCTATACTAACTTCTATACAGTACATGTCCTTATTTTAAGTTGTGTGTGTGTATTTGATAATTCTCTTGGTTAATGTGCACAGGAAATTTGGTATCTTAATCAAAGTCTGCTTAATGGACAGAAGAGACATTATACACAAATCACCAAGGTTTAAAATATTGTAATCCAATAAGATGTACTCAACAATAACATCATAGTGCACGTAACTTAATCTGCAGTTTATTGTGATGCATAAACGTCTTCAGAAGGTTGAAGTGCACCAGAGTCTTCATTATGAACAAAATTTTATTGCTGAATAGAACTGTGAGGAAGTTCTGTAAAAAATGTTTCATTGGTAGGATGCTGAACTAAGTGACATTTAAGTAGTCTTTTAGTCTTTCTGATTTAGTGGTTTTCCACATTCAAAAATTTGCAGAGACTTATATCATTCTACTGACATCGAAAACTTTGAGAGTTGAAGTTATTCTAGGTCTGTGCTAATATTGTCAACGAGTGTGCCTACATGTACATGTGTATATTTCTTTTCTTATATGTTGCATCATATTAATGCATCTAGAATAGACAGATGAATTCAAGTGGTAGACAGACTGTTATTTCATCTTCTAAACAAAGCTATTCTCCCCTGTTCCATGTTAATCTATTACAAGCATGAGCTATGGTGCCCTCTGAGCCCCAATATTTACTGCACAAACATTTTACTCTACTCCTGTCTAGATCCTTGTCTAACAGTGGGGAAGTATAGATTCATAGGACTGATCCTTTGGTCACGGAGCTCATGAGAGGCAGACGCAGGGCAACCATAAATCAGTGTAACTGGGGCTACGGAGAAGGCATGTTTGAAGTGCTCTAAGAACACTGACGAGGCAGTGATCAATTTGTCTGGGCTGGAGAAGGGTGAGGACGAAGAGGGAAAGGCTTGACAGAAGCGGATGACTAAAAAGCTGAGAGTTGAAATGATGGGAGAGCATGCATACTAAAGGCAGAAAGATATGAATTAACAATCCAGATGGATTTTATATTGTGAGTAGCTTTCTCCCTGCCTGTGAAACTTGTATCAACTCCCTGTTGTTATCTTCAGCAACCTCAGTGATCCCCTTCAATTTTATTTCTTCTTTCATAAACCTGCCAGCTTTATGCAATAGCTACGACTTCTACCTTGTTTCTGATTCCTTGTTTGGTGTCTTATAGTGTCTACTTGAACTCCAAATTCTGACCCTAATCCTAGCTAGTTACTTTTTCACATTCTTCACTTCACAGTTTAACCAAACATTCAGTTTAGATCAGCTTCTTTGTCAAGCCCACTGTTCCACAAACCCCAACTTCAAAATGAACCAAGAAATATCAAATGACTGTAATTGGTTATTGCATCCAACTTCCAGCCATATTTACCTTGAACCATGTGTTATAGCATTTATGCTTTGGTACAAATAAACTTTCTTTGGGGCTTTAGTGGGAAAGCCAATGAAAATTTATGTATAAAAGTGTGTTGCATATCCATTAGATCCAGGAATTAAGCAAGTGAGCAAGTTCAAGATTTACATTAAGTAGTTCATTTGTATTTAAAAATTGTCTTAGCTCTATCTTACTTGATGATATATACTGGTGCTTACTTTAAATATTCAGTTAGTTAAGTCTTAGGGCTCCTCTTCATGTAAAATATAATTTGATACATTTGTAACTCTATAGTGATAAGGTTGTGAAAATCCTGCTATAGTAAGTGAGCTACTCTTAAGCAACCACTCAGAAAGAGAATGATAGTGCTATGTAGTAGAATGTAATATTTGAAGTTCTTGGTACATAAGCAACAGATAGCTGTAACTCTAAGAGTAAAAGATTATGGGATCCAAAATTTGCTCTCCTGTGAAGACCCAGCTCAAATACCACTTCCTTGTGAAGCTTCTGTGATTTTTTCTTCCTGATAGGTGGTAGTACTTTAAAGGACAATATTTCCTCTTCTTTGCACCCTGCTGAGAAGGTGTCTTCCCCAAATACCTATAACTTTCTTTGTGATACTTTATATGTCTCTTACTCTTGAAATGTGAACTTCTTTGCTGCTGCTGCTAAGTCACTTCAGTCGTGTCCGACTCTGTGTGACCCCATGGACGGCAGCCCACCAGGCTCCCCCATCCCTGGGATTCTCCAGGCAAGAACACTGGAGTGGGTTGCCATTTCCTTCTCCAATGCATGAAAGTGAAAAGTGAAAGGGAAGTCGCTCAGTCATGTCCGACTCTTTGCGACCGCATGGACTGCAGCCTACCAGGCTCCTCTGTCCATGGGATTTTCCAGGCAAGAGTACTGGAGTGGGGGTGCCATTGCCTTAGTCAGGGGTTATTTTAATCACCTTTGTTACTCAGTATCTATTACATTCATGATATCAGTATATGGCTGATGAATGAATAAATTACCTTATTTTAGATCACGTAATTTTTGTATCACTTTTGTTTTACTTCATAACATTCATGGACAATTTTCTTATTTTATTAAATAACTTTAGAAAAGTTGAAATTTTCAGTGGAGTATATTTTCTATTATATTGGCCATTTAGGTTGTTTATTATGGAAAAGATGCTAAGAATTAAATTCTTGTAGGTATGTCTCTTTTGCACATCTCTGAGTACTTTTTCATGCTGCAGTCTTGGAAAGAAAGTCATTCGATTAGAAGGATGAATTCTTTTAAGATTCTTGGTACAGATTGTCAGATTATAACTACTAGTAGAGAAAGGATGGTGCCTCTGTCACGTAACTAAAACTGGGCATAAAAGTTTACAAACTTTTGCCAGTATAACAAATCTCGTCTTCTATCTCAATATTATCATTATTTTAATTGATAAATTTTAAATATGTTAAAATCTATTTTTCCATTTTAATACATAATTGTTTTGTTAGTTTTGGTTTATTTTGAAACTGTCCTGAAGATGCTGGAGCTGGCTGGAGGTGTTTCAGCCTGGCATAATCAGAACATCTCACAAGAGGAAAGGAGGGTTCTGTGGAGCTGTGCGTGGATAGACAGGTAGATGGATAGGGGAGGGTCAGTGAGAGGCCCTCCAGGGTGCTTTGGCAGGAGAACAATGAGGCATATAGGAGATGCATATGGGGGTGGGAATCAGTATTGTTCTGACCATTTATTGTTTGTCAGTTTTTTAATTTGGAATTATTGATCTTAGTTGAGATTTGGGAAAATAGGCTTAAAAAGTTAGCTTTATAAGGGGCAACTCTTTTTTTCATTAAAAAAATTATAAAGAATATAGGCTTGTGTATTATAGTTGTAGTGAAATATTTATTGATTTAAAAGTCATGTCAGGTGAATTTTTACAAGATCATGTCAACATGATCATAACTATGTCTTTTACTACTCATGTCATGAATTTTTAAAATCTATTCTTTTTCAGATTCTCTTCCCATATAGTTATTACAGAATATTATGTAGAATTCTCTGTGCTATACAATATGTCCTTGTTGATAACCTATTTTTAAGATAATCATTCATAAATGGTTTTGAATGTAACATATTATCACTACTTCTGAATAAAATTATTGTGGTTTTTAGTATTTCAAATGTTTAAAATTGTGTATGATTATGAATTGTCTTAAAGCTGAAATCACTATGATTTATTTTATATTATGTTAACTAGCTGACATTTCCAAGCCATAAAAACAGATGTGAATCAATAAAATTTATCATCAAATCTTTGCATCTGTTCATGATGCAAGGGAATTATGTTCTCTAAAGAAGTTTTAGAGTAGTGTTAAGGATTTCCATGATTATTATTAGGGATAATTAGAAATCTGTGGTGGAAAAACACAATGGCAACCCACTCCTGGACTCTTGCCTGGAAAATCCCATGGACAGAGGAGCCTGGTAGGCTGCAGTCCATGGGGTCACAAAGAGTCAGACACGATTGACCGACTTCACTTTCACTTTTCACTTTCATGCATTGGAGAAGGAAATGGCAACCCTCTCCAGTGTTCTTGCCTGGAGAATCCCAGGGACAGCGGAGCCTGGGGGGCTGCCATCTATGGGGTCGCAAAGAGTCGGACACGACTGAAGCGACTTAGCAGCAGCAGCAGAAGTCTGTGGAGATTTTTGTTTATATATATATGATATTTATATATGTCTGAATGCTTTGCATTAATAAGCTAAAAAACCATAGCCACAAGTGAAATAGCAAGTATATATACTTTTATTTAGTAGGCAAAAGTAATATTATATAATCACATTATTGTGCTTCTTCTTTAAGTACTAACAATAATAAATACAATGTATTATTTCAGTTAATATTTTGATGCCTATAAGATCAATCATTGGAGTGTAGAAAAGAGACAGTCTCCAATTCCTCCAAATTCCTTTGGGAATGAGAAAAAATATTGCAGAGGAAGCATGAACCAGAATGAATGGAGGAAGTCTGGATGTCTGAACTAAAAGTTTAGAGACTTGCTGTGAATAGAAGTGTAGGTAGGTAGTAGGCTGAGATGGAGTGGCTATGAGGTAGGTGCTGGCTTAATGACAATCCTTGGAAGGAAACCAGTGCAAGGATTCAACTTGTTACCCAGTTCCCATAACTGGGAGGGAACCTGAGGGTTTGAGGATAGTGAATAAGAAAAAATATTTATTATCAGGCTTAATTATCAAAATTACCAGAATTAATGTTGTTTCCTTATGGAGTCACCAAATTTGTGTAAAGTCTCTCTGACTTTTCCACCGTCTCAGTCAAATGATCCTAGGACCAGGGTGGGTGGGCTCAGCCTGCAGATGGGGCCTCTCAGGCCCCAGGTGTGAGGACTGAGCACCACCAGGCAGTCCATTAAACAAACAATGGAAGTGTTCAAAGTGAAGTCACAATAGGTAAAGCATTAAAGGTGGGATCAGCCAGGTTTCCATTTCTTCTGTGAAAGGAAGGAGAAATTAGCCTTAACCATTAGCTAGGAATTGACGGTCACGTGATAGTATAAACTTATAACTTATCAGCCATAAGCACTGTCTTGGCCGGTGTAATTCATGCACATTGAAAAACTGTGAATAGCGTTTTGTGTAGCACATTGAACACATCTCCAAAAGCCTCCTAAGTAACTGTCAGTGTTGAGTTGGAAGTTGATATGTATCTCTGGAATTTTCTGTTTATTTTTACATCACGTATGTCAGGAAATGTGTTCTTCATGTCAGTGTTTATCAGTTTAGTTCAGTTCAGTCGCTCAGTCGTGTCCAACTCTTTGTGACCCCATGAATCGCAGCACGCCAGGCCTCCCTGTCCATCACCAACTCCCGGAGTTCACTCAGACTCATGTCCATTGAGTCAGTGATGCCATCCAGCCATCTCATCCTCTGTCGTCCCCTTCTCCTCCTGCTCCCAATCCCTCCCAGCATCAGAGTCTTTTCCAATGAGTCAACTCTTCACATGAGGTGGCCAAAGTACTGGAGCTTCAGCTTTAGCATCATTCCCTCCAAAGGAATCCCAGGGCTGATCTCCGTCAGAATGGACTGGTTGGATATCCTTGCGGTCCAAGGGACTCTCAAGAGTCTTCCCCAACACCACAGTTCAAAAGCATTAATTCTTCAGCGCTCAGCCTTCTTTACAGTCCAACTCTCACATCCATACATGACCACAGGAAAAACCATAGCCTTGACTAGACGGACCTTAGTCGGCAAAGTAATGTCAGTGTTTATAGGAAACTAATAATTTTGAAACATCTTCACAAATCTAGCTGAGCATATGTTTTCTGGATAATAGTCAAGAAATCTGCTATTTTTCTTTTCATATATAGAATAAATCCAAGAACCCACAAAAAAAAGAACTTTAATCATGTAACCAATACTGTGCATGTATATCTTGCTTAGAAGGAAAGAATACCTAAACATATATTTCTAAAATCTAATTTTACTAATTTGGAATAAAAATGAATGATAATTACAAATAAGTTCTATTTAATAACAGAGTAGTCTTCACTAGCAGAGAAGGAGATAGGTTGGAAAAATGAGTGAATATTTATTTAAACTTCTGAAATAGAAATTGTAAACGAAAATAATTTTAATAACGTTCCAATTGCCTTCTGAACAAGAAAATTTAATAATGACACATTTACTATCCATGCAGTGTCTCTAAACTAAATCTGTTGTCTTCTAGTAATGATACTTATGAGACAAATTCATCTTTACCATTTCTCCTCCTTGTCTCCTCACTCCTACTGTTAGAGACCTAGTTGCTTCCTGATATCTAACTCATATTCTGGAGAAGCTTTTAGTTTTACACTTTGAAACACATTTGAACTCAAATAGAGTGAGAAATCATAGACTTTGAACTGACTGAAATTTCTACTTTTAGGTCTCTTTTGACATTTTATGTGACTTGCTTAACTTTTTCTAAGTTTCCCACTTCTCAACTAAAAATATATTGATTGTAGCTCCTAGTGTAAAAAACTACAATGACTTAAGAGAAAACCCCCAGCCAAGTATGGTCACTCAAACTGAGGCATTTAGAGTGGCCACAAGGCCCAGCACTTGCTGTTCTCTGTCCCAAAGATACCATTTCTCCCTGCTGTCGTCATGCCTGCTCTTCCTTCAGATTTTTCAGGAAAACATTTACGTTATCTTATCATATTACATGGAGAAGGAAATGGCAACCCACTCCAGTGTTCTTGCTTGGAGAATCCCAGGGACGGGGGAGCCTGGTGGGTTGCCATCTATGGGGTTGCACAGAGTCGGACACGACTGAAGTGACTCAGCAGCAGCAGCAGCAGCAGCATGTTATATGGTCTGTTAGCTCCATCTGTCTTTTTTTAGATACAGGCACATTTTTAAAATATCTGAGCAGTTATTTGATTAATATATGTCTTCTCACAATATTTTAAGCTTTCTGAATGGAAAGGTGCTATGTCTAGATTTTCTCATCTTTGTATTTTGATAACATAGCACAGAGCTTGACACATTTTACGAGGCAGGTGCTAGTTAAGAGGATAGATGCATGGGTGAAAGAATGAATAAATATATGGTAGTGGAAATATTTAATGAACATTTAATATGTCAGATATTGCACATCAGACAACACATGCATACGCAAAAATCTACTAGGTACTTTTATATCCTCGATTTAACCACAGAAAGTGTGACTAACTTAACAATGATACACAGATGGGAAAGAGCAGAACTGGAAAAATAATTTATTTCCCATCCTGCTTGAAACTCAGCCTCTCTCCATCCTTCCCTGTTATTTTATTTTTCCCATTTACTTCTAAATGCGTATAAGGTGTCCCAGTATTAGTACACGCACAGGATCCAGAGACTTTTTCACTCTGTCCCTCCTTGGCTTCTCCCACCATGTGGTGATCACACATGTACTATTTCAGATTCAACAGTCTCAGGCCTCTAACACAAAGTCGATGTTTCTTAAACTTTGTTCTGTGTCAGAAGCACGGGAGGAGATGTTCATAACACACGTACCGTTCCCCGCTCCCGGACTGGAGGAACTTAAGCCTGAGGAAGTCTGATTTGGAAACAGAAACAGATTGTATGGGTTAGGTATAGTGCAAGAAAGTAACACAGTCAGAAAGATTCCTCTGCTCTAAAAACAAGAAGTTTCAGCCTTGGGAACATGAACTCCGTGTGGAGACTGAAAAGTTTTGTAAAGAACATAGATATGTCTTTATGGTTAAGAGATAGTGCTATCATACATAATAGGCAGAAAAACTGTCAACATTAAATGGCTTTAAATATCATATGGAAATACTGCCTGTGAGATGAGAAATTTTCATTTTGTAAAAATAACAGTAGAACACTAGAAGCACTTACATGAACTGATTTAAATGTGTCCTAATAACCATGCCATGTGAGATTGCATATATATATTCTTAAATATGTATCACTGTAATTTTATAGAAAGTTTGCCTAATTAAAATAATACACTATGCACTACAGACTTTAAAAATTTTTGCTCTTAAACAAGTCAGAAAAACATGATCATAACTCAGAGATTTATTTTTGTCATTGTACTGTATTTTTGTATTTTTGTTATTGGTTTTGTTGTTCAGCTTTTTTTCCTCCCCCTCTTGCACAAAAGAAAAAACATGTAGCCACTCACTTCTCCAAATATAAACAGAGCTCACTTATTTTTCTGATTCTTTAGAAAAATATTTTACAAATTTGAAGTAATATGTGTTAAAAGTTTATAAGGTTAGATTTGAGTACTTAAAATTAAGACTCACGAACATAGATTACATTAATTTGGAATTCATAGTACTTTGAGGAGTGATGAAAGTTCTAAACTCAGACGTACCTGCTTTTTTTGTTTTAATTGAAATACAGCTGATTTACAATGTTATGTTAGTTTCAGGTGTACCACACAGTGATTTATTTGCATACATTGTGAAATGATCACCGTATCAGTCGGTCTGCATACAAAGTTATTAAAATATTATTGATGACTTTCCTTATTTTATGTACTACATTTGATGACTTGTTTACTCAGTTCAGTTCAGTTGCTCAGTTGTGTCTGACTCTTTGCGACCCATCGACTGCAGCATATCAGCCTTCCTGTCCATCACCAACTCCCGGAGCTTATTCGAACTCATGTCCATTGAGTCGGTGATGCCATCCAGCCATCTCATACTCTGTCATCCACTTCTCCTCCCGCCTTCAATCTCTCCCAGCATCAGGGTCTTCTCCAAAGAGTCCGTTCTTCGCATCAGGTGGCCAAAGTATTGGAGTTTCGGCTTCAGCCTCAGTCCTTCCAATGGATATTCAGGACTGCTTTCCTTTAGGATGGACTGGTTGAATCTCCTTGCAGTCCAAGGGACTCTCAAGAGTCTTCTCCAACACCACAGTTCAAAAGCATCAATTCTTTGCCGCTCAGCTTTCTTTATAGGCCAACTCTCACATCCATACATGACTACTGAAAAACCATAATCTTGACAAGATAGACCTTTGTTGGCAAAGTAATGTCTCTGCTTTTTAATACGCTCTCTAGGTTGGTCATATCTTTTCTTCTAAGGAGCAAGTGTCTTTGAATTTCACGGCTTCAGTCACCATCTGCAGTGATTTTGGAGCCCCCCAAAATAAAGTCCTCTCACTCTTTCCATTGTTTCCCCATCTCTTTGTCAATAAGTGTTATGTAACTGTAATTTTGTATCTCTTAGTCCTTTTCAGCTCTTTCACACCCCCCCGCACCCACCCCCAGCCTTTCTGCAACCATCCATTTGTTTTGTCTTTGTTTTCATTTTATTATTTAAATTTTACATATGTGTAAGATTATATGGTATTTGTGTTTCTCTTTGACTTACTTCACTTAGTATAAAGCCCTCGAGATCTGTCTGTGTTGTCACTGCTGCTGCTGCTGCTGCTGCAAAGTCGCTTCAGTTGTGTCCGACTCTGTGCGACCCCATAGAAGGCAGCCCACCAGGCTTCCCCGTCCCTGGGATTCTCCAGGCAAGAACACTGGAGTGGGTTGCCATTTCCTTCTCCAGTGCATGAAAGGGAAAAGGGAAAGTGAAGTCACTCAGTCGTGTCCGACTCAAGTGGCAATTTTTTTTTTTATGGCTAATGTTCCATTGTCTGTATCTTTTATATTCACTCGCGTATCAGTGGATACTTAGATTTCTTGCATATCTTGGCTACTGTGAATATGCTGCAGTGAATGTTGGAGTGCACATATCTTTTCAAACTAGGGATTTTGTTTTCTAATGCACCTGGTGTAAAATGCTGTTTCTGGCACTTTGTATTATTATTTTGGACATGTTTCTTAAGCACTTTATCCTCAATTCAGTCATCTGCACATCACAAATTTTCTGCCAGCATTAGTAATTAGTATACATTAGTAATGTATGTTAAAGACTTAGCATGGTACTTCCTGTGCTTAAAAAAAATAATGCAGTGAGTCAGTGCTGACTCTCAGTACCACATCCAGCAAGTGACTTTCTGAGCTGCTGTAGGAGCCTCTTGAGAATCCTGCAGTCCTCACCTCTAGGCCACTCATGTATGCCCCTCCTTGCACTCTACCTGGGATCCTGGATCTACTGCATACGTCTAGACACATCTAGCGGAGCCCGCGGCTAACATGCCTGTTGGGTCAGTGTACCACCTTCACAGGTGTTCATATATCAAAGTCAGCACAACTGTTTCATTCTAAATAATTTTATATATGTCTACTGTAGTATCAAATTCTGTAATCTTGCTGCTAAATAATCTTCAGCTTCGACAATGGTAGCAAGTGGATTGGATTTTTCTTTATAGCCACTTTTAGCTGTTAAAATCTCGGTCATGATCCTTCAAGTAACACTCTTCCTATACCGTAACAATTTGGGTCTGGTTTTGTTTACTAAACAATTATTAAATAAAAGACAATTTTTTCCATATTCATAGGAACTTTCAGTATGAGAGATGAAACCCTAAGTACTTCTTTTTTCTTTTGCTACCAATAAATAATACAGATAAATGTTTTAGAATGACAACCAGAAATATCGTCTAAGGTGTGAGAGCATTTATACTGTAGGTGTGCCTGTGTGCTAAGTCAGTTCAGGTGTGTCCGACTTGTTGCAACACCATGGACTGCAGCACCCCAGTCCTATAGGCATACTTTTATTTAAGAAGATTGATGAAGCTTCTTAGAATAAAAAAAATGTCTTTATTTTCTAATGAAATATGTTCTTAGTTCCTCTTGTTATACAAAATGGAATAGTTTTATTAACTGAACATTAATGTTTTCCTGATGCAATTATGAAGTAATTTAACTTGGGGTATGATGTAGTCTAAAACTTAGTGTAATTGAAAACAGTGTATCATATTAAGTCCATAAAAAGAAAAGATCCTAAGTGCTGCAGAATTTTCTTCACTGGACACTTAAGAATTTATTTGTCCAAATCCATTTCCCTATTTTAACCATTCTGATAACAAAAACAAAGTAGGAGACAATGTAAGGGACATAACTAGGTGCAAGTTCAATTCCTGAGTGGGGAAGGTCCCCTGGAGGAGGGCATGGCAGCCCACTCCAGTATTCTTTCCTGGAGAATTCCCGTGCACAGAGAAACCTGGTAGACTACAGTCCATAGGGTGGCAAAGACTCAGATGTGACTGAAGCGACTTAGCACACGTGTGCAAAGTGCTTTTTATATTATTTGCTCATATGTTTCATATTATTTCTTTACCACAGCACTATTTTACCAAAATTATGAATGTTACTGCTAATATATATGCATGTGTAATTCTTGATTTTTCAAAGTAAGTAAAATGATTTAAAGAGGATTATCTGATTTATCAGTTATATATTGACTTCATGCATTAATAACATATGTTCATATTTTTATTTCCATCTTTGTGTATATTTAAAAAACATGAAAATGTTACTCCAATCATCTAAATAATGGTTACACAAAATGCTCAATTTATGAATACTCATCAAGAATACATGATTTATATATGAATGCATTTTTGTGTGTTTTATTTCTTAAAAAAGTAAGAAAAAAGAACATAATTCTATTATAGAAGTAAGAAGATAGTGTGAATAGTTATACCTTTACCTGTTCATCTTAATAGAACATAGATGGTTAGATGAATCCTATACAAACTTTTTATCTTAAACGTGCATTAATTCAGATTGATGCTTCTGCCTTTGCCTCTGCCTGTGTGTTGCTCACACTATCTGTATGTCATATATTTTATTTTAAGATGAAGGTCTAGGTGACTGAGTTAAGTTTTCTGTTATAAATTATTAAAAATATTATTAGTTTCTCAAGCAATAATTTAAATTGAATGCAAGTAACTTTAATAACTATTTTGAGGCCATTCAGAGTAATGCATCATTGATTATCTATTGAAGTGATGTCTTAACGTGTGAAAGTGACATTCAATAAGCCTCTACACTTAGAGTAAAGCAGAAAGCAAATGAGTGATGTAGGAATTTCAATTGCCACAAAAAACACTGACTTAAATGTGTTATCCTTAATCAGTGTTCTGAAATATAAACAGTTAATTAGTTAAATATAAAAGCAAATTTTTACATTTTTACTAGAGGTAAAAGGTAAGAAAATATGCATAAAAGCATAGAAAGTATAAATATTTATTCAGAGTCACTTTGATTTACACAATTTCTGACTGACAAGTTTTCTATATTGTGGAGTCTAGCTAGAATTTACCTCAAATAATTTTATCTATTAGTGGCTTCCTTTAGAGAGCTTTCATCAGGCTTAGAAGTGAAAACAAAATTTTTTAAAAAAAACTCTGTGCCATTTTCAATTTGTTATTCACATTTGAGCAGCATCTTGGATGGCGGCTCAGATGGTAAAGCATCTGCCTACAATGTAGGAGACCTGGGTTCGATCCCTGGGTTGGGAAGATCCTCTGGAGAAGGAAATGGCAACCCGCTTCAGTACTCTTGCCTGAAAAATCCCATGAACGGAGGAACCTGGTAAGCTACAGTCCGTGGGGTTGCAAAGAGTCGGACATGACTGAGCCACTTCACTTCACTTTTGGATGAAATTTTATTTTAGTATGCATACATTTGAACCATATTACACATGCTGTGACTATATACCTACAAAATTCAACATGGTATAGCAAACTATTACCATTAATGGGAAAGTTTGCTAAGTGACTGAATGCAAGAAAAATATACACAAATTAGTAGTTATATTTAAAGTAAGTAACCAAACCACTGGACGTGGAACAAATCAGGAAAGGAGTACATCAAGGTTATGTATTTCACCCTGCTTATTTAACTTATATGCAGAATGCATCATGAGAAATGCTGGAAGCACAAGCTGAAATCAAGATTGCTGGGAGAAATATCAATAACCTCAGATATGCAGATGACACCACACTTATGGCAGAAAGTTAAGAAGAATCTTGATGAAAGTGAAAGAGAGTGAAAAAGTTGGCTTATAGCTCAACATTAAGAATACTAAGATCATGGCATCCAGTCCCATCACTTCATGGCAAATAGATGGGGAAACAATGGAAAGAGTGACAGATTTAATTTTGGGAGGCTCCAAAATCACTGCAGATGGTGATTGCAGCCATGAAATTAAAAGACGCTTGCTCCTTGGAAGAAAAGCTATGACCAGCCTAGACAGAATGTTAAAAAGCAGAGACGTTACTTGGCCGACAAAGGTCCATCTAGTCAAAGCTATGGTTTTTCCAGTAGTCATGTATGGATGTGAGAGTGGGGCTATAAAGAAAGTTGAGCACCGAAGAATTGATGCTTTTAAACTGTGGTGTTGGAGAAGACTCTTAAGAGTCCCTTGGACTGTGAGGAGATCCAACCAGTCCATCCTAAAGGAAATCAGTCCTGAATATTCATTGGAAGGACTGATGCTGAAGCTGAAACTCCAATACTTTGGCCACCTGATTCAAAGAACTGACTCCTTGGAAAAGACCCTGATGGTGGAAAAGATTGAAGCCAGGAGGAGAAGGGGACGACAGAGGATGAGATGGTTGGATGGCATCACTGACTCGATGTACATGAGTTTGAGCAAGTTTCAGGAGTTGGTGATGGACAGGGAAACCTGGCGTGCTGCAGTCCATGGTGTTGCAAAGAGTTGGACATGACTGAGCGACTGAAATGAGCCATATCCTAAATGGGAAAAGTATCATAAAAATGATAACAACTTCCAGTTTAATATATGTGTGATATAACCACATTACCAATGGATTTCTGTATAATTCTATACAAAATTATCTTAAAGATGATCATAAAAGCTAATGAATGCATGCTAAATGTTGACTTCTAGGTGTCATTCCATTTTTAAAAAACATGAAAGTCGCTCAGTCCTGTCCACCTCTTTGTGACCCCATGGACTGTAGTCCTTCAGGTTTCTCTGTCCTTGGAATTCTCCAGGCAGGAATACTGGAATGGATTGTCATTCCCTTCTCCAGGGGATCTTCCTGACCCAAGGATCAAACTCAGGTCTCCTGAGTTGCAGGCAGATTCTTTACTGCCTGAGCCACCAGGGAAACTTCCCTAAAAAAAAAAAAAAAAAAAAGGTATCCTGCATTTAAATCCAAAAAAATACCCGACACATATTTTAGCACAGTTCTAGGAAACAGTCAAGGTATAATTATGAGTATTATAATTTATAATGATCAAAAATTTTTTGAAAATAGTTGATGGGATTGACCTTATAAAAAATGTTGAACTAGGTGAAGTTTTATTTACTTGTGTTCTGACTCTTCTCTTGAGTCTTTCTTGAGCCCATATTTTTACTCCTCTCTACTCAAATATCTTTCATGTTTCTTAGGGCTTTTCATTTCAGCAATTCTTTGCACACTAAGATTCATTGGTTCCAAAATTTTTGGTCTCTATCCTGGTCAGGAAGCAGAAAGAAAGGGGTTCAAAGAACAATCCAACAAATGTGTATTTATTTATAAATTAGTACAAATCTTCTGTAGCAATATATATTTATTCATATATATTTGAAATATAAGTAAATATTCTATTTCAATCATATAAAAACTTAAATCTATGGGCTAGTGAAATGAATTATAATGATTGAGACTACAAATTGTATTTGATTTTAACAGTCTTTGTGTTTTTATTTTTTTTTAAATCAAGCCATTACCAGAAAAGTAATTGAAGGCCATCTGCTATTTGTAAAGCCTGATTTCCTGTATGTAGATGGCATCATTTTCTGACAAATCATAAATGGCTTGTAAATGCTACTAGCGGTTGAGTTTAGGATTATTAGGATATTATGTGACTCTTGAGTTTCTAAAATCATTTTTCTTTCCTCTCCAAAAAGACAAAAAAGTTTTCTGTGTATGCTTGTATGTATGTTTGTGTGTGCATATGTGTGGGTATATTCACATATATTTTTAAAATTTAGAATATAGCTAATTTTCCTAAGAATGCTCTAATTCGTTAAAATGATTATCCATCTAATTTTGTGCAAAATCCAAAGTTGGTTATTACTGTAGTAAAATAGAAACAAAAACCCCTTACAAGTGTTCATTAGATATAATCTGTTTAAAAAAAAAACAGCAGCTACTACATTGTCTAACTTCTAGGTATAACAACATTCAGAATTAACATGTATAACAACATTATACATGTTAGAAACTGTTCTAGAGGACAAAAAATCTTCAAGGCCAATGATAGTATTTATGTGGTGGATAATTTGTTTTGTTGTTCTTGATACTTCAAAAATGAAAGGCCTATTTCTACTCTGTTGTTGTATTGTCCCTAAATATGGCACAGGTTAAATAAGTTACCTTCTGGTGCCTAGTGCTCTGCCATATATAATTTGCTTCTATTTTGAAGAAGACAAAGATGGCATGAGTGCTTTTGTATGATAGGCGAGTAGGTGGGAGGGATGTTGAAAAATGTTTCACTGTCAAAGAGACTTATATTTTAAGTGACTTTATGAAGTTGAGCTTATCATTATTGATTCTTAGGTCTTAGGTGACGATATTAAAGCTTCCTGGAAAATTAAGCAAGCTTAATGCTGGTACAGACCCCTTAGCTATGCTGCTTTCTCATTCACGCTGTGGATTAGCAAGAGATTGACCTGAATTAAATCCTTATATCATATTGCTTGTTAGAAAAGAAGCAGGCGGGGGGGAGAGAAGGAAGTCGATGTATAGAAGAGAATAGATTTCCATTTTCCTTTATATTTGGTCTGAAGGACATCACTAATGAACATTAATTCCTGAGCATAAGCTTGATATGGATATAATTCTAGACCAGAGGGATGCTATTCAGTTTGACTTAATAAGAAATTCTCAATTGAATTATGCAGAGAAACAGTAATGAGTGACTGGATAAGCTCTGAAGTACTGACTATAATTTTTCACGTTAGGAGTAAAAATGTTTTTTATGTTTTTGTTCTTTCTAAAAGTCATGTGGAAATGCTGTACTTTTCAAGTAAAAATAAATAAAATTTTATAAGCAGCTTATTTCAAACTTTAAAAAATAGCTGAATAAAACAAAATGAAAATACTCATGCTTAATGTTAACTATGCTGCCTTGGACTTCTAGTATAATACTTTTCTGTCTATGTATTCCTTGCCTTTTCCAAAAATTTTCAGGAAGAACACGTAAAAAACAAATAAAAACTAAATGTGCAGATGGTTTTTTTTTCAATCTGGTGATCAGATTATTCAACATAAAAACATATAAAATTGTGGAAAGTTTAGGAAGAAAAACAGAATGAATCTTAGATGATGCTTTCAAAAATAAATGTGATATAGTGAGGAAAAAGAGAAGAATCAGGAAAGCAGGAATTTTTAAGGGTATAAAGATTTTCTAAATCATATTTTCATTTATGTAGTTATATTTCACTTACATTAAAGCCAGTAAAACAGAGAGGGTATAAAATAAATAAGTTTGTGAGGTCAAGATACATGAGCTTTACCTCCTATCACATTTTTCTTCAATAGTAAAATAAAGGATATGTTACACAGATATGTTCCATTTTGATGACCTGAAACACTTATGACCTCCACAGTCTCTCCTTTTACCCTTATTATTGTCTTACCATTTCAACCTGTTAGCTTCATTTCTCCTTTGGTTGTCCCTTTCTCTTGCATAGAGACTATATGATTCTTTTATTCTTTCAGTGATACCAAACAGTTTAATGTAACTTTTTTCCTTTCCAGTAATAACTCATTAAACACACAACAACAAAATTTTAATTGATCCATACATACCTAATTTTGAAATTATGGTGCTCTGGTACAATGCAGAGATTGAGAAACTACAGCCCACAGGCCAAATCTTGCTGCAAACCTTTTGAAAGTAAAATTTTATTGGCACAGAAGCTTGTCCATCCCTTTACACATTGTCCATGGCTGCCTCTGTACTACAATGCAGAGGTGAATAGTCATGGTAAAGACTATGTGAATCAAAAACTCTCAACTGTTTACTAGCTTGCCCTTTATAGAAGATGTTGCTCATTTATAACATAGCAGATTTTAAAAAAAAGTTTTGTTATGTTTGCTTTAGGCTACCCATGTATTTCCCCTCTCTATCTTTTATTGAAATCACAGAAACTTTATTAGATACAGTTTGGAGCTATTATTTTTACTCGATGCAGAACATATAACCTTGGCTAGTTTATTCACATGTACTTCTCCTGGAATTTGTATTTGAATAGATTGCATTTTGTGGTGAAGTTCTGATTAAACTGTACCCACTACAGGACTTTTGCAGATATATTGTGGGAGAGGAGAGTTGATAATGAACTCAGGAAGACGGAGTTTGGAGTTAGGAGTCAGGTTGTTAAGGATACATATACCATGAAGAGTAGTTTGCAATGGGCAGCAGCCATTAAGGACTTTTCATCAGGAGAGTGACATTCTGATTTATGCTTTAGAACAAGCAGATTGCCCTGCTCCTGCAGAAAAGCTTTGCTGTAAAGTAGAAGAGCTTTTCCATTATCAGCAGAATGATCCAAGCCAGAAAGGGTAAGAAACTTCAGTCAGGCAGTGATGATGAAGAGGTAATGGAGTGATGTTTAGAGAGTAAAAGCAATGACACATAAGATGGAAAGAGTGAAATGGGGGAAGTGGGAAAGACGGTTCCAAGGGTTCTAGTCTGCATTACTGTTAATGGCAGGAAATGCACAGAGAAGAGAGGTACAGACTAATGGTTTACTTTTCAGACGTATGAAGGTGAAGGTGTTTCTGGGAAATTTAGGTGAACTTATAAGGTGAATCAGAGAAGGCAGTGGCACCCCACTCCAGTAGTCTTGCCTGGAAAATCCCATGGGTGGAGGAGCCTAGTAGGCTGTAGTCCATGGGGTTGCTGAGGGTTGGACATGACTGAACGACTTCAGGGGAGCCTGGTGGGCTGCCATCTATGGGGTCGCACAGAGTCGGACATGACTGAAGCGACTTAGCAGCAGCAGCAGCAACATAAGGTGAATAAACTACCAGTAAACAAGAATAAAATTAAGAAAAAGCTTCCAGGGAGAGCACCAGGAAATGTGCCAAAGCAAGGGATAGGCAAGGAAGAGGAGGAAGCAGACAGGAGGAAGCATGAAGCATCCACAGAAAGGAAATGGTGCGATGCATCATCCATTTACACACTTCACTCATTTATGCAATTCGTCTGTGACTTTACAACATAGAAATTATTTTTCATTTGCTCATATGAAAGAACAAATAGCCATCAGTACCAAAATCTGAGATTTAAAGAACTAGACTCTATAGGTTTTGTGTCCTTTGTGCATGATCAGTCACTCAGTAGTGTTTGATTCTCTGTGACCCCATGGCAAAGAGCACCAGGCTTCTCTGCCCATGGAATTCTCCAGGCAAGAATACTGGAATGGGTTGTCATTTCCTCCTTCAAGGGATTTTCCCAGCCCAGGGCTTGAACCCTTATCTTCTGCATCTCCTGCATCACAGGCAGATTCTTTTCCACTAAGTCGCTGAGCCCTGTGTTCTCTTTATGACTAAATATTTTCTTAAAAGGGAGACAACAGTAAATACCTAGGCTGCCATAATTTGCTAAGGAATTTTCTTTATGAAACTTTTGTTCATGTGAGCAGACAAAGGTTCACCATGAAATATACTTTACAAAATTTACTCAACTGTCAAAATCAATTCAGCTTTGAGAAACTACAGTTATGCCCTGGTTCTTAATAGAAGGTAAATATATCTGATCTAACTGCTTATATTCCACAATTTCCTAAGAAAAGGAGATAATGATGTGGGGGGAATAATGTGTTTATTGGTAGGAGAGCAATACCAGTGAAGTTGCCAGAACTATCTATAATAAGAGATAACAAAAGCCAGTTGCCAAGTGAATTGGATGGAGGACACCTGGTGGTAATCAGAACAAACTGCTGAGACATACAAACGGGAAGGTTTTAAGCTGTAATGTCAAACTATACTTGTTTATATACTAGTTATTATATTTATGATTACTTTTAATTGTATGTTACTATATATTTATTTATCCAAGGTATCTTCCCAACCCAGGGATCGAACCCAGGTCTCCTGCATTGTGGGCAGATTCTTTACCAGCTGAGCCACGAGGGACGCCCATATATTTATTTATACTATATTAATTAGTATTGACTAGCCTATGTCCCACCAGGATAAGTACTAATTGTTAAAGTTGTCTGCAGAAGTAAAAGTTTCAAATATAGTTTTATTTTGATCTTGTAAATTTATAGTAGACCAGAAAATTATGCATGGTTAAAATTTCAGCCCTCCTAACTATTTTTCATTCTTTACAATACTAAAAACTTCATAGCATATTACAATAGAATACAGGGGGATACCTAGAATGGTTTTTTTTCCTTTAAAAATATTGTGAAAGCAGTAAGATTTGTGAGTAGTCAACCTGGTGGAAAAAAACATGTTTATTTATCTCTTGAAGAAAATTGATAGAAATTAAAATAAAATCATCTATTGTCTCACTGACTTGTGAGAATGACTATGGTATATCAGTCTTCATATTTTATTTTTATAAGCTTGTAATAATACATATTTTTGGCATTTATATGTATCTACATATACGTGTGTACTTGAGTCTAAAAAATCTTAAAAATCATTTGGTAAAAGCTTTTCTAGGCATTAGATAACCATATTTTTATCAGTGTTGATCAGCGTAGTATTCTTCAAAATTTTTACAGTATTAGGAGAATTTCAAGTGAAAAAAAATTCCTTGTTTTTAATGTATTTTAAATGTCATCAGGCAGAAATGCTCCTACTATCTCCCACTAGGAAGATCTTACTTCATAAATTTAAATTTTTTGTTGTTGTTATTGTACCAGAGCAGACAACGAACCAACATAGAGGAATTTGAAGGACTGTGTATGAAGCCATTCTATTGCAAAGTAGGGAACTGATTGTTCTTTACTTAATCACCCCCAGATCTCTGTATAGTTGCTCTTATTGTTCCTTCTGTGTAAATGTTGCCAATATGAAGATATGTTGCAGCTTAGCTCCCTAATATCAGTTCAATTCAGTGGCTCAGTCATGTCCAACTTTTTGCAACACCATGGACTGCAGCACGCCAGGTTTCCTTGTCAATCATCAACTCCCAAAATTTGCTCAAACTCATCTCCATCGAGTCAGTGATGTCATCCAACCATCTCATCTGCTGTAGTCCTCTTCTTCTCTCGCCTTCAATCTTTCCCAGCATCAGGATCTTTTCCAAGGAGTCAGTTCTTTGAATCAGGTGGCCAAAGTATTAGAGTTTCAGCTTCAGCATCAGTCCTTCCAATGAATATTCAGGACTGATTTCCTTCAGGATGGACTGTTTGGATCTCCTTGCAGTCCAAGGGACTCTCAAGAGTCTTCTCCAACACCACAGTTCAAAAGCATCGATTCTTCAGTGCTCAGCTTTCTTTATAGTCCAACTCTCACATCCATACATAACTACTGGAAAAACCATAGTTTTGACTAGACAGACCTTTGCTGGCAAAGTAATGTCTCTGCTTTTTAATATGCTGTCTAGGTTGGTCATAGCTTTTCTTCCAAGGAGTAAGCATCTTTGAATTTCATGGCTTCAGTCACCATCTGCAGTGATTTTGGAGCCCCCCATTTTAAGTCTGTCACTGTTTCCATTGTTTCCCCGTCTATTTGCCATGAAGTGATGGGACCAGGTGCCATGATCTTAACTTTCTTAATGTTGAATTTCAAACCATCTTTTTCACTCTTCTCTTTCACTTTCATCAAGAGGCTTTTTAGTTCCTCTTCACTTTCTGCCATAAGTGTGGTGTCTTCTGCATATCTGAGGTTATTGATATTTCTCTCGGCAATCTTGATTCCAGTTTATGCTTCATCCAACCCACCATTTTGCATGATGTACTCTGCATGTAAGTTAAATAAGCAGGGTGACAATATACAGCCTTCATGTACTCTTTTCCCAATTTTTGAACCAGTCTGTTGTTCCATGCCTGGTTCTAACTGCTACCTGTTGACCCGCATACAGATTTCTCAGGAGACAGGTGAAGTGGCCTGGTATTCCTATCTCTTTAAGAATTTTCCACAATTTTTTGTGATCCACACAGTCAAAGGCTTTGACATAGTCAATAAAGCAGAAGTAGATGTTTTCTGGAATTCTCTTGCGTTTTCTATGATCCAGTGGATGCTGGCAATTTGATCTCTGGTTCCTCTGCCTTTTCTAAATCCAGCTTGAACATCTGGAAGTTTACTCAGCAATATTGGTTGTCATACAGTTAGCACTGTTATAATACAGTCAGCACCATTCCTTTTCTATTTATTTATTTTTAATTTCTGTATAGTTTAGCAGTATTTGAGCTGCTTAATTTGATTTTCAACCACAATAATTTGGTTGCCCTCATTATAGAACACTGAGAAGTTTTAGCCTAGTCATGTAGGCTTTTATTTTCACTTTGATTGAGAAGTCCATGAATACTTAATTTGCCCATTCTAGACTTCAAAAAGTATCTTTATTTCACTTAAAATCTCTATTTCAATACACTTCTTGTATCTCCTTGCCTCCAATCTTATCTCCATAGATTTAGTTTTAAATAAATATTGGAAGTAAAGTATCAATGCAGAACAAAGATTTTGTTATTCATATTCTATAAAATTTTAATACTGATTCTAGATATGCAAAATTGCATGTGCAAATTTACTTTCTCCAACAAATAATTATGACAACAAATTGGACTCCCAGAAGTCTGTATCACATAAATTGCCCATAAGGAGCTTAGAAAATGCTTAGGAAGAAGTGCATCCTATGAGTAATTATTCACAAACTGCCATTAGGGAAGTACAGATAAATTGCAATTTAACAGAAGATCAAGAGAGTTTGTAAAACAAAAGTATTTTTTGTGTTGGTTTTTAAAAGACAAGGATTTATCTACTTGGAAAAGACAGTTGTGGGGTCCACAATTTGCCTGTTAGACTAGAATGGCCTCCTAACTGGTCTTCTCGCTTCCATTCTTGTCCTCCATATAGCCGTCCAGGTGATCATGCTTGCTCTTAGAAATACCCCGAGGGCTTCCCTTTCCCCTTGAAATAAATCGTAGCCATTTATAGTGACCTGCAGTCCCCTACATGATTGGTTAATCCATCTTTCTGATCTAATCATTTGTGTCTTTCTACTTTGCTCAACAAAGTTCCAGGCACCAAAGACATCACTTCAGGCCTCTGTACTTTGTTATTCCGCTTCCTTAGAAAACCTCTTTGCATCTGTAGGGGACGGGGTGCACTGGAGAATTCCAGTCAATGCTCCAATGTCACCTATTCATTGAGCCTTTCCCTGACCATCCACTCTGTCTCCTCACCCTGAAATACTATTTGACAAACCACTCAGTTAATATTCCTCATAGTGCTTATTGATATAAAACTTCTTACTTGTAGATTTTACTCACTAGACTGTAGTAACAACAGCTAACATTAAAGTGACAACTTATTTTCTGGTACTTTGTTACTACTCAGTGATAAGTATTAACTCATTTAGTCTTAGAGCAACGCTAGTGGTTCATTAGTGGTTCATTATTGGAGAAGGTGATGGCACCCCACTCCAGTACTCTTGCCTGGAAAATCCCATGGATGGAGGAGCCTGTTAGGCTGCAGTCCATGGGGTCTCAAAGAGTTGAACACAACTGAGTGACTTCACTTTCACTTTTCACTTTCCTGCATTGGAGAAGGAAATGGCAACCCACTCCAGTGTTCTTGCCTGGAGAATCCCAGGGACGGGGAAGCCTGGTGGGCTGCTGTCTATGGGGTCGCACAGAGTCGGACACGACTGAAGTGACTTAGCAGCAGCAGCAGCAACAGTGGTTCATTATAGTGTTATCTGAATTCTATGAATAATGAAATTCAGTCACAAAAGACTTAAAAACTCCAGGTGAATAATAGAATTGAGATATGAATAAAGGAGTCTTAACTCCAGAGATGTGAGTTTACCTACATTTCTGTGTTACACTCCTGCCTCTACACTAAGTGTTCTTTGTTAGTATCTAAGAAAAAGCATTATTTGTATTCAAAGAGTTGTTGAAAATTTAAAAAGACAGGCTATAACTTGAATAGTATATATATATGGGCATACATGGCTTGTATAGAAGCTGAAGGGAAAACAGTTCCCCAGCAGTGAATAATACCAAGAGTCTCTCAGTTAAAAAAAAAAAAAAAAAAACAGAGGGCTACGCAGGGACTATTGAATACCTTAGAAATATAATTCCGGTCAGTAGATTTGGACCAGACTACAGAAGATCACATGCCAGATAAAATTAAGCAGTTGAAAAGCAGTTGATTTATTTCAGTAGGAGGGGTAAGTATCAAATTTGTGTTTTTAAAATGATTGTAGCAGAATCATCGAGAAAGAACAGTAGAATGGCTATATGATGACTGCAGTAACAGAGGCCAAAGATATTGACATAAATCAGGTGGGCTTATAGAAATGATTGGGATGGGTTAGAGGCAAAAGATTGTTCAGAGGCTGAATGAAAACTTGTAAGATGGTGGTGTCATTAAAAAAGAGAAGAAACAGAGAACAAAACCTGCGCCATAGAGAAGATGATGAGTTTGGATTTGGATATGTGGACTGAGCAGTGACCGTGGGACATTCCGTTGGACATTTCAGCAAGCACTGGCAGCCTGGAACTGGTGCTTCAAAGTGGTCGTGAGTAGTGAGAATGGAAATTATGTGTGCGGAAACACCATTCCACTCGGAGTCATTCTCTAGTACAGCAAATTGAGAATGAATAGAGAGAGAAAAGACAGATGAAAGATCCTAGGGCAGCATCTTTGGAGGAAAGGCAGAAACAGAAATCAGAGAAGAAGATCAAGAAGGATACAGCCTCAGGGAAGACTGAAGAGGAGAGCATATGCAAGAGAAGATAGGGATGCTCAGGAGTGACCTTGTTCCTACAGAAACCAATAAGATTAAGAGCTAGGAACAGTCTATTAAGATTAGTTGATCAGTGAAGACAGTATCCAGACTGTAAGTGGTAAATGCATGTGATTTAAGTGGACAAAGCTGGCTCGACAAGCACGATAACGACCTGGAGAAAACTGCTCGCTTTAATATTTTTTTCACAGATTTGTCTTTTTTTTCCCCCCCGAAGACTTGTCTTTTGCTAGGTTCACAGCCAAATAGAGTGGAAAATACAAAGAGTTCCCAAGTACCCCCTGACTCTCAGGGATACACAGCCTCTCCCATATCAACATCTCCCTGCGGGGGTGGTTACATTTGTTACAGTTGATGAACTGACATTGGCCCATCAGAATCACTTGAAGTGCGTAATTCACTTAGGATTCTGTTAGGGTTTACGCTTTTTGTAAAGTCTATGTATTTTGATAAATGTATAATGACATGTGTATAGTATTATACAGAGTATTTTCACTGCCCTAAATATCTTGTGCTCCACCTGTTTACCTAACCTGTGGCAACCACTGATCTTTTTACTGTCTCCATGGTTTTGCCTTTCCCAGAATGGCATATAATTGGAATCATACAGTATGGTCCTTTTTCAGACTGGCTTCGTTACATTAATGAACATTTAAATTTCCTCCATGGCTTAACAGGTCATTTCTTTTTAACACCGAGTAATATTCCATCATCTGGATGTACCACATGCTATTTATGTAGCCACCTACTGAAAGAAATCTTGGCTGCCTCCAAGTTTTGGCAATTATACATTAAGATGCCATAAACATCCACCTGTGGGTTTTTGTGGGGGCCTAAGTTTTCAACTGCTTTGGGTGAAAGTACCAAGAGGTATGATTACTGGATCATATGCTAAGAGTTTGTTTAGTTTTGTAAGAAACTGCCAGACTATCTTACAAAACGAGCGAATCATTTTTCATTCCCATCAGCAATGAGAGTTAATCTTGTTCCACATCCTCACTAGAAATTGGCATTGTCTTTGTCAGTGTTTTGGATTTTAGCCATTCAAATAGGTATGTAGTGGTATTTGGTTGGAATTTCAATTTGCAGTTTTCCTAAGGACTTATGATGTGGAGCATCTTTTCATATGCTTATTTGCCATCTGTACATTTTTGGTGAGGTATTTGGCTCATTTTTTAATCAGTTTTTTGATTCTTAATGCTGAGTTTCAAGAGTTATTTGCATATTTTGGATAATAGTTCTTTATCAACAGTGTCTTTTGAAAATTTTCTCCCTGTCTGTGGCTTGTATTCTTTTCCCTCTGTCATTGTCTTTCACAAAGCAGACATTTTAAATTTTAATTAAGTTCAGCTTATCAATTATTTCTTTCATGGATTGTGCCTCTGATGTTTTATCTAAAAAATCATCACTGTACGCAGGGTTATCTACACTTTCTCCTATGTTATCTTCTAGGAATTTTATAGTTTTGTGTTTTGCATTTATTTCTGTGATCCATTTTCTGTTCATTTTGGGGGAAGGGTATAAGGTCTGTATCTAGATTCATTTTTTTTTCCCCTGTCAATATCCCAGCAACATTTGTTGAAAAGACTGTCTTTTCTCCATTGTATTGTTTACTTCAGTTTCAAAAGCAGCTGTTATACAACTGCATGTATTTTGCCCTCAGGATGTCCTGGTCAGTCCAGTGTTCCCTAATCATTTTATGGTTCAATGAATTCAGAAATCCCAAAAGTTAACAATTTCTAATACTTGTGTTAGTGATTAATTTAAAATTTATATAAACTATTGGGAGCCATGCAGGTAACTCTTGCCACTAATGTGCCCTGAGGGCCACTAGTTTGTAGCCACTGTGTTGTGTGAATGGTGGGTTATAAAAGAGAGATTAGCAAGCATAATTAGTTGTTTCATGTTTTAATTTTTGTCCGCTGGGTGTGGAGGGAGATAGATATCAAAAGTCAAACTACATTTTTTGTTTGTATGTTTTTTAACGAGCATTCCTTTGAGAAGAACTCTGGCAACAGAGTTCTGTGGTTGAAAAATAAATCAAGGTCTCGGGTGCCTTTTGCTTTTTTTTACTTTACCTTTCTTAGCATTTTTTGTAAGGTCACAGCAATTGCAAGACAGCTAGCTGATGCACCTCTAGACTTAACAACCACACTCCCGGCAGAAAGTGGGGGAGGCAAAGAAAAGTTACTTCTTGGAAGGCTTGCCCTTTTTAATAAGAGAAGCTCTCCTCCAGGGTTTTCTAGCTATATTTGTTGTTTGGCCGCAGCCCTGTAGCTTGGCTTTTCATGACTGCAAGGGAAAATGCACAATTGGTAATTTCGCTTGCTTCTCTCTATTAGAGAGGAAGGTAAGACCAAAGAGGGTTACTGATGGCTTTTGTGTGATTGGTCCAGTGTCTGTCACAGTGTAGAGGTGGGAGAAGAGTGAATATAAGTAGTAAACAAAACATTCTAGAATGTGATAAAGGATCTGCTGGAGAAGGAACAATTGAGCATTCAAAATAACAGGAAATAATGAGTAAAGCTGATTTTTTTTGAGAAGAGAGAAAGAAGTTAACTAATATGCAGGGCTACCCCATAATGGATAAAACGGATTAAAGGAAATTATTTCAGGTTGAAATTGGAAATGAGATTGAGGGGAAAGCAGAAAAATGTCTCCAAGATTTAGTGAAAGATGAATTAAAGATTACAAATTAACTCATTTGAGTTTTGAGAAAGGGTTTTGGTGTTATTTTTGGCTATTTTCTTCATTAAGTATTACTTTCTTCACTAAGTATTACTTTTATCATTAAGGCTAGGCAAACTGATTGCAACTGTATGTTGAGGGCAGGATATATTAAATATTTGGGATATGATATAAAATATTAAAACTAGGTGAATGAATTTAAAGTATTTATTAGAACATGATTTTAATAATCACAAAAGTGGAAGAAATAAAAGCATAGTGGGACAAATACTGTGACAAAAGGAACAGGAGATGTTTTAGGGACAGGATTAAAACAGTAAAGATAAAGAGTAGGTAAAAATGGGAATGAACAAATGAATCAGCGATAATATTTCACACACTGTGAAATACTACATATCGTGAAGGACCTCCTTATACCAGAAGTTAATGCTCAATAAAATGTACTTTCCAATATTGAAAGTAGGAGTGAGCTTCCAATAATAGAAAGGAAATTTGAAGGATCAAAAATAGTAATATTAAATCCAGAGTCATAAACCCCACAGTGAAGCCAAGGCTGACCTGGAATGTGTACAAATAATCAGGAAACTGGGATTTTTCTAAGAAGCTGAAGACAGGAGAAAAGACTGTGGAACTAGAAGAGGTAGGCAGTTGGAATTGAGATTCCCACATAAAGTTCAGACATGTGAAGAGCTATGTACCCTTGCAAAAAAAAAAAAAAAAAAAAAAAAAGACTAAAAAAAAAGGTCTCCATTTCATATGTTTAAAGTTTAAAATTGTCCTATCTAAATAATGAGAGAAGTTAATTCATAGTGGTCCCTTTTGGGTTCCTTGAAGTACTTGGCAAAAATCACCACAAACCCACAATTTACAATATTCCTAGAGTCTGAATATTTGCTCACAATATGCTATTTGTAATACACACACACACATACACATTGACTAAGGCTCAAGAGAAACTATAGACCTTATTTCACTGCATGAAATTATTGGCCCCAGTCTGTATAAGTATGTTTAGAATGACTGAAAAATTCAATATGGAGTGGAAATTTCTGAGAACAGAAAAAGTTACTATATAAGAAAAGGAGGAATATTTGAAAGGGAAAAAAGTAAGCTAGAAACAAAGAAACAATAATAATTGATCTTAAGAATTCAGTGGATTAGGTATGGATGAATAAAGAATTAGTTATCTGGAAGATGAAGAAATTAAATTTAATGGAACAAAAAATTACAAATTATGGAAGAAGTTAAGGGGCATTGGAAAGAAAAATGATATTATTTAACTGATGTCCCATTGGAATTTCAAATGATAATATTTGAAGAAATGTTCGTTGGGAATTTTTCAAAAATGGTGAAAATATCTTCTAAAATTATCTCTGAAAATTCTCCTAAAATTCAGGAAGCATTAAAAAACTCATTCAGAATCATATATATATATATATATATATTGATTTCTAGAAAGAATAACAAGCAAATATTAACTATAGCAAGATTAGGGAGAGAGCCCGGTTTCAGAGGAGAAGGTATTGACTTTTATTTTGTAACTTTCTGTGCAATTTGAATTTGTTAATGCTGTAGTTTTCAGTCAATAGGGATTTTTAAAACTTTTTCTTAAGAATAATTAAATTTTATAAACAAGATAATAAGTGAGTAGTTATGATTTATATCAATTAATTGATCAACCAAAGGGGAATTGTTTTTCATTTTTTAAATTTCATTTGGATTCTCCTAAAGAGATATTTTTATCACATCTTTAATATGGAGAGACAAATATTTCCTCTTTGCTAATATGCAAGAATATCTAATTAGGAAGGTAGTGTTGCTTTGACATTTCTGTACTATGATATTTATATTGTAATATAGACATTGTGAATACAGATGCAGACAGTACTTTACCTCTTTCTTCTCTACTTTATTAGCTATTTGACTTCTAACTGCTCAATTTTGTATTTATTCGTTTGAGGGCCTTCTTTGGCCATTAAAGCCTGCTTTCTCTGCCCGGGAAATTAATGTTCTTGTAATAGCCCCCAAAAAATAGTAGGTGAGAGTTTGAGTATAAATACTCCAGCTCCCTTGCCCCTCAGCACTGTGATAATGAATTGTCAACTCCATATTGGCTCTTAGAGTTTAAGCTCCTGTTGCTTTCTGTGACAGCTTTTAACCATGTGCCCTTTATTGACTCCCCCGTCTTTTGGTCTTTTGGGTCTCACTTTCTTATCCCTCTGGCAATGTTTCCTTTCAAGGAAGTAAACTATACACACTCAAAGCATTGTGTTAGACTTTGCTTCTGCGGGAACTTTAACTAAAACAAAAGTAGTTATCTTTGTTTATTTTCATAATTGAGATTTCAATAAAATAGAGGTTCCTCAGTCATTAAAGTGGAAAAATTTACGTAATTTGATCATTCCTTATAGAAGAGTATTTCAGAAACCTAACAAAGAAGTCCCTATTACTGCAGAAATAATTCCATCTCCTTTTCAGAATAGCCACATGTGCCACGGCAAAGCATTTCATGGCAGAAAGGTCTATAAATCTAAAAAGTAGGAGAGAATCACAAACACAACTTTACATATACTTTACATATTACATGTGTATTTTATTTTGCATGTGTACTCCTTTCCCAAGGCCATTATTAAAGTTTTTTGCCTCAAATTTATTTAAGACCTTTGACTGGTTTAGGTGATGAATATTGCTTACTCAACTCTGAAAGTTTCAACAAAAGAGACCTGAATTGTGATTTCCATCATCCCTATTGCCTAAAGTTCGTTACTTTTCTTTTTTCCTAAATAATGTTTAAAATTCATTTGGGAAACTACTAAAAGTACAAGGAATGAAAGATTACTTTTTTTCAGAGTACGTGTGTGTCTGTGTGTGCGCACTTAATTAAAAGCTGTCTTTGTCTCCTGCAATAAAGACATCATAGCCCCATCTCTAAAAATATATTTCTCATGTTGATTCCTAACATCGGGCTGATCATTTGTGGCAATCTGGCAGATTATTATAACCATGGCAGATGGCCTTAAACTTTAATCAGAAAATCCAAACTGAAGGTCCTGGATTTCCTTTATATTTTGTCCTAAAGTATGAAGTGCTACAGAACAGATGGGAACATTCCTACTTGTTGAAAAAAAAATGTTTTTACAGTAAATGATTATAAATTACCTTCCATCCTAGAGACTAAAACTATGGTCATTAGCCAAGGGTGATTTTGCCCTCTTGGAAACACTTGTCGATATGTCTGCAAACATTTTTTATTATCTTGACTTGAAGCAGTGGAGAGAATGGTGCTACTGGCATTTGGTGGACTGAGGCCAAGGGTATGCTGAGCATCCTACAACGCAGAGGAAAGCCCCCTTAACAAACGATGTAGAGCCTGGGAAATCCTGGTCTGTATGTTGGAAGAATTTGCACATGTTTATTTTAATTTACAGCTTCTTGAGACACTCGGATATTATTTTCTCCTTAAAGTTTTGAAGATAGAACTCTTTAACAACTGGATTTCAAAATAGAGAAGAGGGATTGTTTTGTTATCAATATAGAGCCAAATGATTTTATAGTTTGTTAGTATCTCAAACAGATGTTTAATAAATATACAAGAGTAACATGTGACTTGCAGATCTTACTTATTTAAGATCCACCCAGATTTTGATAATAGCTCTTTCACTTGTAGCAAACACATTAACCATGTATGGAACAAAACAGACTCTGAGAAATTGTTAAAGTGGGTTTGTACATGGAAATGCAGGTTGCAGAAGGATCATCTCTATCTCCTGACCTCGTAGAGTACTTGCCGTAGCATATGCTTCTACTCTCTCATACCTAGCACCCATGTTTTATTTCTCTATCCAGGATATCTTTTTACTACCTAGTGCTCCCTATGAAATTAAAGCTCTTATTGTATTAATTATCCATTGCTGTGTAAAACAAAAAAATTTCTAGAAAACCTAGTGGCTTAAAATAGGCATTTATCATTTCACACAGTTGTTGTCAGATCAGAAATTTGGGGAGTAAATTAACTGGCTGATTCTGGGATAAGATCTCTCATAAGATTGAAGTCAAGATGTTTGTAGAACTACAACCATCTGAAGGCTTGACTGATGCAAGAGAATCCACTTCTGAGATGGCTCATTTGCATTCCTAGCCTGGTAGACCTGGCTCTTGGCTGGAGACCTCAATTTCTTACCATGTAGACCTCTGTGTAGGGCTGCTTGAATATCCTCAAAATATGGCAGCCAGCTTCCATTGAAACTAGTAATCCCAGGGAAAGCAAGACAGAAACCAGAATATTTTTATGACCTCATACCTAAAGTCATTTGCTATCATTTCCACAATATCTGGTTGGTTACAAAGATCAGCCTTATTCACTGTGGGAGGAACCTGTATAAGACACAGAACCCAGGGGGTGCAAACTATTGGGGGGCACCTGTGATTCTGGTTCCCACACCTTTGATATATTCAATCAAGTATTTTACTAAGATTAGCCAAAGTTTCTTCTTCCTTCTGCATGTTATAGAGTATGTTCATAAACTATTTAGCTGTATTTTATATTAATTCTGCAGCCCATTGATTGACTTGAAAAAGAAAGAGACTAGAAGGAGAGAAATCAATAAGCAAGTTAATATAATGGTTCATTCAAAGTAGGATGAGGACTAGCCTTATGAAAGCATAAGTAAAGAATGGTGGGACAAGAACGGGGAGATGTCAGGTTGGGTACATAAACATTAGATGTCAGAGACCTAGACTGCAGATGATTTGGAGAAATTTTACGTCTCCTTGTAGATAGAACATGACCTTAAGTAAGATAGCAAAACAAACAGGTAAAGAGTACTTTTAGATAATGAATCTAGTTTTGATCTTTTGGGCCTTGATATGTCAGACAAAGAAATTCACATAAAAATATCCAGGAAGGAGTTGGAAACTTGGATTTGTTTTATGGGAGAGGGTACCTAATTAGAGATGTTGTCAGGGAATTAACTGCTAAAAGATATAGTTAACATGGATGAAGTTAAGATGGGTGTGTGTGGAGGGGTGGAAGATTAACATTGAGTGGAAGTACATAGTTCTTAAAGATCGATGAAATACTTCTTGATGCCTGCGTGCTAAGTTGCTTCAGTCATGTCTGACTCTTTGCTACCTTATGGACTGTAGCCTGTCAGGCTCCTCTGTCCATGGGATTCTCCAGACAAGAATACTAGAGTGGGTTGCCATGCTCTCCTGCAGGGGATCTTCCTGACCAGGGATTGGACCCACATCTCTTACTCCTGTATTGGCAGGCAGGTTCTCTGCCCACTAGCACTGCCTGCTGCTGCTGCTGCTGCTGCTGCTGCTGCTGCTGCTGCTAAGTCGCTTCAATCGTGTCCGACTCTGTGCGGCCCCAGAGACGGCAGCCCACCAGGCTCCCCCATCCCTGGGATTCTCCAGGCAAGAACACTGGAGTGGGCTGCCATTCCTAGGAAGCTCCAAATACTATTTTCTAATTTAAGTAACTTGGTATAATGAAAAGAACATCACATTGTGTTGAATCTCTCTCTGGTACTAACTAGTAAATTGATCTTTGACAAATCATTTAATTTCTCTTATCCTTACTTTTCACATCTATTTAAGACTTAACTTTATAGTACATATATAGTACTATATAGATATCTATATAGTACATATATAGTATTATATAGATATCTATATAGTACATCTTGGTCAAAAACTTAATGACACATATATTCACATTTGTTTTATGTGAATATTAATATTCTTGTTCATAGGATTGGAATAGGAACAAAATAAGATGATGTATATAAAAGTACTTTAAATTATTGTTCGTATAGAATCTGCATGATGTTTAAAAATAAGGATATTATAATTTTGTTTGTGCATATAGTTGGTAGAATCATTGGGTATATTTCTTAGTACATGATTTCAGTGGTGACAGTTTCTGTTCTCATCAGAGTAGTTTCTAAAAAAATCAGTGTGCAGTTACTCTCTTTTAATTGTCCGTCTAGGTATAAAGCTTGAATTGTGATCTCTGAATATAAATATCATTCTTCATAATTAAAAGTATTTATTTAGTTTCTAAAAGTACTTTCCATTTATTTTGATCTCTTCAAAAATAAGAACTTGGTTATATTGAGCTTTATTTTTGTTGACACAATTAACTACATTCAAATCTTTAAAAATGGAGAGATTAACATGGAAACATACACACTATCATATGTAAAATCAATAGCCAGTGGGAATTTGCTGTATGACTTAGGGAATTCAGAGTTTGAGTTTATTACTCAAACTCTGTAACAACCCAGGGAGGTGGGATGATGTGGAATGGGGTGGGAAGTGGGAGGGAATTTCAAGAGGGAGGGGATATACTTATCCCTATGGCTGATTCATGTTGATGTATGGCAGAAACCAACACAGTATTGAAAAGCAATTATCTTTCAAATAAAAATAAAAAAATAGGTGTGGAACTACAGCTACCCATTAAATAAGTGTTACAACTTGGTTAGTCATAGTTAAAGCATTATCCAGGGAGGAATAATGCTTTATGTTTGAATCAAATGTTAAAATGTGTGACAAAGATGTTTTTGTCATTTAGGAACTCCTAGGAATCTGTTTAGTGGTTTATCGTTTCCAAAGCCCTATGTAGAAAATAATAGCCAAACTCTGTTAATGTGTTTACTGCATAGAGAAGGGTTTTGTTATTGTTGGAGAAGATACAATTTTAATAGCTCTCATCATGGGATATGTTAAAGATTATCATAGAAAAAAAACTACCAGACTTAAAAGGAAACCAAGCCATAATTCCCATATCAGCTGTTTCATTCCTATTCAGTTTAGTTTAGTTCAATTCAGTCATTCAGTCATGTCCAACTCTTTGCGACCCCATGAACCACAGCTCGCCAGGCCTCCCTGTCCATCACCAACTTCCAGAGCCTACCCAAACTCATGTCCATTGAGTCGGTGATGCCATCCAACCATCTCATCCTCTCTTCTCCCCTTCTCCTCCTGCCCTCAATCTTTCCCAGCATCAGGGTCTTTTCCAGTGAGTCACCTCTTCGCATCAGGTGGCCAAAGTATTGGAGTTTCAGCTTCAACATCAGTCCTTCCAATGAACACCCAGGACTGATCTCTTTTAGGATGGACTGGCTGGATCTCCTTGCCATCCAAGGACTCTCAAGAGTCTTCTCCAACACCACAGTTCAAAAGCATCAATTCTTCGGCACTCAGCTTTCTTTATAGTCCAACTCTCACATCCATACATGACTATTGGAAAACCATAGCCTTTACTCAAGGGACCTTTGTTTGGCAAAGTGATGTTTCTGCCTTTTAATATGCTGTCTAGGTTGTTCATAACTTTCCAAGGAGTGAGCGTCTTTTAGTTTCATGGCTGCAATCACCATCTGCAGTGACTTTGGAGCCCAAAAAATAAAGTCAGCCATTTTCCACTGTTTCCCAATCTATTTGCCATGAAGTGATGGGATCAGATGCCATGATCTTAGTTTTCTGAATGTTGAGCTTTAAGCTAGCTTTTTCACTCTCCTCTTTCACTTTCATCAAGAGGCTCTTTAGTTCTTCTTCACTTTCTGCCTTAAGGGTGGTGTCATCTGTATATCTGAGGTTATTGATATTTCTCCCGGCAATCTTGATTCCAGCTTGTGCTTCCTCCAGCCCAGCGTTTCTCATGATGTACTCTGCATAGAAGTTAAATAAGCAGGGTGACAATACACAGCCTTGATGTACTCCTTTTCCTATTTGGAACCAGTCTCTTGTTCCATGTCCAGTTCTAACGGTTGCTTCCTGACCTGCATATAAGTTTCTCAAGAGGCAGATCGGGTGGTCTGGTATTCCCATCTCTCTCAGAATTTTCCACAGTTTATTGTGATCCACACAGTCAAAGGCTTTGACATAGTCAATAAAGCAAATAGGTTTTTTTCTGGAACTCCCTTGCTTTCTTGATGATCCAGTGGATGTTGGCAATTTGATCTCTGGTTCCTCTGCCTTTTCTAAAACCAGCTTGAACATCTGGAAGTTCATGGTTCATGTTGCTGAAACCTGGTTTGGAGAATTTTGAGCACTACTTTACTAGCATGTGAGATGAATGCAATTATGCGGTAGTTTGAGCATTCTTTGGCATTGCCTTTCTTTGGGATTTGAATGAAAACTGCCCTTTTCCAGTCCTGTGCTCACTGCTGAGTTTTCCAAATTTGCTGACATATTGAGTGCATCACTTTCACAGCATCATCTTTTAGGATTTGAAAGAGCTCAACTGGGATTCCATCACCTCCACTAACTTTTTCATAGTGATACTTCCTAAGGCCCACTTGACTTTACATTCACATTCCTGTTAAATGTTGTTAATTTAATATGGATCTGCTGAATTTGACTTCATTAATGCCTTCCTTTACATCTGTGGACTTTAAGTGCTAGGGAATTCTATAGGATTGTTACTGCAGAGGGACATTGGAAATTTGGAAGGCACAGAAATAGGTAAGATCTAGGAGCCATCTTCATTCCCTACTCTAGGTCCTCAGTAATGGGGATGATCTACCCACATAGGTAGACTTTGAATCATATTAGAGTACACTGTACGGTGGTTAATAGCCACAGTTGGTTTAAGTCTACAAGTTAGTGTGTGTATGTGTTGGGGGGTGAAATTAATTTACATTTGTAACTGGTTTTGTTGCACCATTATGGCAAAATGATGGCCTTATGAGTTTTATTGGGTCTATCGGCTTTAACATTCTCTCTGTTGTTGAACCTGTTATCATTACTGAATTTTGGCCTTGTTGTGGAGCAAAAAGTGTAATAAATCTTTTGAACATGTTTTCAAATGCCACAAAGTGTCCCCTTCTGCTGAGAAGAGACAGCTGTAACTTTGCATTCTCTCAAGAAAATGGGCTTTTCAGAAACTGAGCTGAGCAATTTATATTGCTTTTTGTATTTTTCCCATTGCACATTATCTCTGGTGATGTGCTGTCATACAAAATAAGCATTGCTCTCCATTCTGTTCTCAAAAATGAGAAATTATATCTTTTAATGCTTTTATAACATTTAAGAATATACATATACACATAATGAATGCCTAGATGAACAAATGTAGTATGGTTAGACTTCTTCATATTAAATCAACTGAAACATCTATAGCAGCACTGATGGCTGAAATACCTTAAATTTAAATTGGGCCTGATGAGAGATGACAACTAATAGTGGAATTTCACTTTTTTCTTTAAGCTACGGAATACTTTCAGGCTCTCCAATGTTAGGACTTTTAAATGAAAACAATTTTATTAATTTATTAATTTGGCTCCTTTAGAACACTTCTATAATGTTTCATCAGTTCATTCAGTAGATATAATGTCCACATTTTCAGAGGCTGATTTTTTAAAAAACTTTTACAAATTGGGTATGACGAATGGAATAATATAATCCCATGTCTTATGAAACGTTACAGACATTAAAACAGAAGAATCCAAAAGGGACAATCGTGATGTAATTCTTCACCTACCATAATATGCATTCAAAGTAAATTCTGTATAAAGTCGTGAAACAGAAAATGAGATCTGATCATAGTGGACCACCCACTCTATTAAGGTTGTGAATAGTGACCAGATAATAAAGGGAAGGTTTTTTTTTTTTTTTTTTAATTTTCTTTTTCTCTCTAGGGACTTCTGAAAAAATATAAAGCCTTCAACATTTTCCTTCCAGGCATTGTAGTCTCAGCAGCTTGATGTGTTTCATTATTGGGACTGATTTTTCATATGCAGATTCAGTCTCTGGGGCAGAATTTCATATGTGAGTTTAGAACAGCTTCTTCTACAAATTTGTTAGCTGCCCTGGGGGAGAAGATGAAACATATGCCCTAACGGTCATGTTTCTGATCATTGGTGGTCTGGAAAGATGCAATTTTCCCCCCAGGAGAACCTATCCAGAGAATCATTTTCAGTTTGCTTCACTGAAATTGCAATTCCCTTGGGCCAATTGTGCCTTAGGGAACATCTGTTTCACCATCAAAAGAGGTCTACAGAGGGAAACTACTCTCCTTAACTTACCTTTTAAAAGAATACCAGATCTCGTTTATTTTACTTACCAAATGTGCCCAACAGTGGGGACATTTGGGGAGAATATTAGAGAATATGTAAATATTTCATTATATGAATGTTCATGGTTATTAATTTATAGAAAGTAATTTTATCCTTTTTTTGTTTTTTTACATACATAACAAAATTTACCATTTTCACCATTTTTAAGTGTACATTTCTGTGGCGTAAGTACGTTCACATTATTATGTAACTAGTACCATCATCTATCTCTGGAATATTTTTCATCTTGTTACCCTGAAACACTGTACTCACCGAATAACTCCTCGTTACCTCCTCCCCCCAGGCCCTGAAAACTACCATTCTACTTTCTGTCTCTATGAACTTCCTACTCTAGGTACTTCATATAAGCTGAATCATACAGTATTTGTCCTTTTGTAGCTAAACTTGTTTCACTTAGCGTGTCTTCAGCATTGTATCAGGTGTCAAAATTGCCTTCTTTTTTAAGATTGAATGACATTCTGTTCTATGTCTATACCATATTTTATTTATTCACTCATCCCTCAGTAAACACTTAGGTTACTTCTCTTTTTTTGTTTGTTATGAATAATGCTGCTATGAACCTGAGCATACAACTATCTCTTCAAAACTCTATTTTCATTTCTTTCTTAAAAAATTTTTATTAGAGTGTAGTTCAGGTGTAAGGCAAAGTGAATTAGTCAGACACACACATATTCCATTCTTTATTAGATTATTTTTCCATATAGGCCATTACAGATCATTGATTAGAGTGTTCTGTGTACTATCAGTTCAGTTCAGTTCAGTTCAGTCGCTCAGTCGTGTCCATCTCTTTGCGACCCCATGAATCGCAGCAAGCCAGGCCTCCCTGTCCATCACCAACTCCCGGAGTTCACTCAGACTCAGGTCCATCGAGTCAGTGATGCCATCCAGCCATCTCATCCTCGGTCGTCCCCTTCTCCTCCTGCCCCCAATCCCTCCCAGCATCAGAGTCTTTTCCAATGAGTCAACTCTTCGCATGAGGTGGCCAAAGTACTGGAGTTTCAGCTTTAGCATCATTCCCTCCAAAGAAATCCCAGGGCTGATCTTCAGAATGGACCGGTTGGATCTCCTTGCAGTCCAAGGGACTCTCAAGAGTCTTCTCCAACACCACAGTTCAAAAGAATCAATTCTTCGACGCTCAGCCTTCTTCACAGTCCAACTCTCACATCCATACATGACCACAGGAAAAACCATAGCCTTGACTAGATGGACCTTGGTCGGCAAAGTAATGTCTCTGCTTTTGAATATGTTATCTAGGTTGGTTATAACTTTTCTTCCAAGGAGTAAGCGTCTTTTCATTTCATGGTTGCAATCACCATCTGCAGTGATTTTGGAGCCCCCAAAAATAAAGTCTGCCACTGTTTCCACTGTTTCGCCATCTATTTCCCATGAAGTGATGGGACTGCATGCCATGATCTTCATTAGGTCCTTATTAGTTATCTATTTTATATATAGTTGTGTGTAAACAAATGGACTTAGTTACTTTTACTTCTTTGAAATATATACCTACCTGGAATTGCTGCTCATATGGTAATTCTATTTTAGATTTTTGAGGAACCACCATACTATTTTTCACAGCAACTGTACCATTTTACATTCCCATCAAGACTATGCAAGGGTTCCATGGATGGACCTGGAGATTATAATACCAAGTGAAGTAATTCAGACAGAAAAAGACAAATATAATAATGTGATATCACCTATATGTGGAATCTAAAAAATTTTACAGTTGAACTTATTTAAAAAAATAGAAACAGGCTCACAAACTTAGAGAAGGAATTTACGGTTACCAGAGGGGAAGGGTGAAGGTGAGGAATAGATTGGGAGCTGGGGATTGACATGTACATACCACCGTAGTATTTAAAATTGAAAACTGACAAGGATCTACTTTATAGCCCAGGAAAATGCTCAATATTCTATAATAACATAAATGGGAAAATAATTTGAAAAAGAATAAATGCATGTATGTGTATAACTGAATCTTTTTGCTGTACATCTGTAACTTATACAAGATTGTTAATCAACCATACTCCAATATAAATTTTTTTTAAATGCCAAAACTTTTGAAAAGTGAAAGATTGGCAAACACATACACACACGTATATACACATACTTATAATGAGTGATCCAAAAGTTTTGTATAATATTTGGTGGTGATGTTTTATGTAATATTTCTGTGCTTCCAAATATTAAATGGAAATATAAAAAATAACCCTAGTACCACAGGTTATCATTCCTAAAAAGATGATTCTAAATCTAGAGTACTAGAAAAGTATATGTTTCAAGTTAAAAATAAAACAGCACACAAAGGGTTCAATTTTTCCACATACTCATGAATACTTGCCATTTTCTGTTTCTATTTTAAGTTAATAGTCATCCTAATGGATGTGTTGACTTCACTTTTTATTACAAGTAATAGTGCATTAAACAGTCTTTTTATTTTCTTAGACTACATTTCTAGATAAAGATTTATTGGCATACAGGCAAGGCTAATTGTATGATTCTTGTAAATTGCCTTGCAAATTATTATTTTCATTTATATTTCAGCTATTGGTATGAGTGCCACTTTCAACAGAAACTTACCATTACTGGTTATTATTATTATTTAAGATTGAATAATTTTTTATTGAAACTTTGTAAAAACTAGTGAAGTTTCATAACACTATATTTATTAAAATACTGTTTATTTACAATGTTTCAGGTATACAACAAACAGGTTCTTTATACATTATATATTCTTTTCAAATTCTTTTCCCTTATAGGTTATTACAAGATATTGAATATTGTTTCCTGTGCTACCTAGTAGGCCCTCATTGTTTTATTTTATACATGATAGCGTGTGTCTGTTAATCCCAAATTCCTAATTTATTCCTCCGTTGCTCCTTCCTCTTTGTTAACCAAGTTTGTTTTCTATATCTGTGGATCTGTTTCTGTTATGTAAATAAGTTCATTTGTATCACTTTATAAGATTCCCCATATAAGTGATAAATATTTGTCTTACTCTGACTTGCTGATTAACATTATTTTACTTTTAAGATGCTTGAGTTAATAATTGCTATATGTGTGCCAGCATGCTCAGTCATTTTAGTCTCGTCCCACTCTTTGTGACCCTGTGGACTGTATCCCGCCAGGCTCCTCTGTCCGTGGGATTTTCCAGGCAAGAATACTGGAGTGGGTTGCCATGCCCTCCTCCAAAGGGATCCTCCCCACCCAAGGATGGAACCATCATCTCCTGTGTCTCCTGCACTGCACGTGGATTCTTTACCCCCGAGCCACCAGGGAAATCCAATAATTGCTATATATTGCAAGTAGTCATAAAAACGTTTTTAGGTTAAAGTTAGAAAGACTCATTGAAATATTTCTCATTTAGAATTAAACTACTGGTGAACAAAATTAAATTTGTAACTATTTCTTGGATATAAGTAAGTGAACTGGCTATAAATAAATAAACAGAAATGTTCATTTGCTATATGTGTATTGAAAAACTACATGTAGTACTTTATAAGTAGTACAAGCTCAAGAACTATTTGCCAAAACTAATAATCAAGTAAGTTATTTAGAATTACATGGGGAATGGTAAAGACCTTAGATATAATTACCAGAAGTGTTTCTAACTAAACATACTAAAAAAAATTTTGCTTAGAGAAGTGTTTCCCTAATGACTATGTTTTTGGAGAATAGATCCTGCAAAAGAAAGATAATGTGCAGTTAAACTGATTTACATCACACGCTAATGTTAAACGGCAACCCGGTGATAACCTTACAAACTCTCTTAAGTTCCAATCAAGGGACCACCTTAACTGATTCTTTAATAATTAATGCTTGTTTGGTTACAGATATATTAAAAGTGAATTTTATGGAATAACTTGCTCTGCAAGTGATTATTTTAAAGTCCATTAAATGTACTATAATAGGTCCTGTGTTTGAGAGTGTAAAGGATTGTGATACTTGTGATGTTGAGGTTGATTGTGTTCTAGAAAACTTGTAAGCCAAGTGATTATAAGTCAATATATTTTTTCATTTAAACATTATGTTTTTAGATAAAGCTTCAAAGATGAAGTGTTCTGTATTGTAATTTAAGAATGGCTCATAAGTTGTCAATCTTTTCTTTTCAAGAACTGAGATGTATATTAAACACATGGAAAATCTCCCAGCACTTTTGAAATAAAACCATGGTCTCACTGTCCTTGTTCAAGAAGTCTATTCCTGTGCTCAGAATCTCTAAGGTAGAGTTGGAGATCACTTTTGATCATATGCATCACTAATTTCCTAAATAATACCACTTAAATACCCAGGAATAGAAGAGTGACTAGGTAATGCATATCCTGAAAAGAAGTTTGAGTGCCACGCCCTGCAACCTGAAGATTTCTAGTCACCTCTCCACTCTCAGAGAGCGGATTCCATAATTCCATGTTGCCACAATATGAATTACTTGCCATTGGTTGTTTATTTTCTTTGGTATTAAGGTAGTTTGTGATTACATTGCTGATGTTAGAATTTGAAATATGAAAACCTTCCCAGGGTGTTTTGCCTCCTGACAGGCGTATGCTTTCTTTTCTTTTTTTTTTTTTATTATGGGACCGGATGCCATGATCTTAATTTTCTGAATGTTGAATTTTTTTTTCTTTTTTTTAAAAATTTATTTATTTATTTTTAATTTTTACTTTACAATTCTGTATTGGTTTTGGCATAGATTGACATGAATCCACCACAGGTGTACATGCGTTCCCAAACATGAACCCCCCTCCCACCCCCCTCCCCACAACATCTCTCTGGGTCATCCCCGCGCGTCAGCCCCAAGCGTGTCATATCCTGCATCAGACATAGACTGGCATTTCGATTCTTACATATTATACATGTTTCAATCAGGCGTATGCTTTCATTTGCTATTGTCCTTAAAGTAGTAGGGGCTTCTCAGGTGGCTCAGTAGTGAAAAATCTACCTGACAATACAGGAGACCCAGGTTTGATTCCTGGGTCGGGAAGATCCACTGGATAAGGAAATGGCAACCTACCCCAGTGTTCTTGCCTGAGAAATCCCATAAACTGAGGATCCTGGTGGCTACAGTGTGTTGGGGTCTCAAAGAGTCAGACACAGCTGAACACGCATGCATGCCTTTAAATGTGTTATAGGACAGCAACCACCATTGGTAGTAACCCAGTCAGGTCATGGTCTCAGCATGTCGTCATTAGGATACTATATAGTTCGACAAATATAGTGTTCTGACTCCAATTCTGATTAAATACTTCTTGTACGTTACTAATCAAATACTTCATGAGCATCTGACTGGATTATATTTATTCTGAATCATTTGATTGTAAATGAGCCTTCTCATACTACAAGATATCTAGAAGGTAGTCAATATATTTATTTTATTTTCCTTTCAGTTCCTCGTTCAATTTGTAAAAGTGAGCAAATATCTCAGTTGCCTTGAGGTCCTTTCTCATTCTACCTCTTTATTGCTTTGTTCTCCTCCCAGATTTCTGTGTCTCTATGCAGAACTGTTTCTTCCTTGCAGTTTTATTTTCCACAACCCATTGTGTTCTACCACAAAACTGCACTAAAATCTTTCATTTTCGAAATAAAAAGAATGCCATAAAGTTTTTTTTTCTTTCATTAAACTTTCAACAGGGTTAGTTAAGAATCTTTTATATGCTTTTATATGCTATGAACTCTCCCAGGTCCTTCAGTGAACATAAAACCCTACAGTCCAATCATCTTGGAGCTTACTTTGGGGTAATGCATGCAATAAAAGTGAAAATACTATGTAATCAAATATGTAACAATTCGAGAAGTGATTTGAAAAGAAAATGTACACGTTAACAATGTGTTGCAGCCAAGTTACAATTTTAAATAAGGGGGTTACACTAGATCTCCTTGAAGTGCCTTTAAATAAGGAATTAATACATCTAGAGGAATGGCGTTTCAGGCTGAGGGAACAGGCCAGTACAAAGGTATGCCTGGTATGTTTGAGAAGCATCAAAATTTCCAGAGTGGCTGAAATGAATTAACAAAACGGGGAGAATTATAGGCAAAGAGATCAGAGAGATTATGAGGAATTAAATCATGTTGGGCTTTGTAGGTCACACTGAAGAATGGCCTAATTCTAAATAAAATGGCATACCAGTACAGATTTTTAAGCAGATGAATATTGTGATCTGATTTTTTTTTTAATTAAAATGTCTTAAACCCACATAAAAGTTGCAATAATATGCAATGTATCTATGTACACTTTTTTCCTGGATTCATGAACTCCTTACCTCTTCCCACAGTTGCTCAGTATACACACACAGACACACACTCTTCCACTTTGGGAGTCATCACATGTTGTCTCCAGACATCATGACACTTCCCCCTAAACGTTTGGTTTGCCTTTCCCAGAAACAAAGACCTTCTCCTACAGAGTTCCATGACCATTATCATACTGAGTGCAATAAGCAATAGTTGCGAATTTCCCCAGTTTCTCTCAAATATCCTTTCCACTACCTGGCTATTCTGTAATCCTGGATAAGCTAATAAGGCTCACTGATTGCATTTGCTGAGCTCATTATTATTCCCTATTTCTGAGTTCTCCTTCCCGTCTTCTTCATGGCAGCTAATTTCTGAAAGAATTCAGGTCTCTTGTCCTGCAGATCACCCCTCATTCTGTATCTGTGTGACAGGCTCCTGATTATATCAGATTTCGGTTATAGTATCATACTATACTTTGCTTCTTTCTATATTCATTGGGTAGTTTGGCAGAGTAAGTCAATCTTATATTTACAAAGTTCACATGACATTCACTTGTGTAATCTCTAGAAGGACAAACATTGAACCAGTAGAGTTATTTCTATAAGTCATATTCATTTTAAATGATAAATGAGACTCTTGGTGAGATAAATTATCTTGGGATCAATACCTTTGAGTCTGCCTTGAAAAGTTGTGTCTTATTTACCTACTTTGTTTTTTTCTCATAGGGCAGACAGTTGATTTCTAAAATTTGGAAATTTCTGGTTAGACGTGTTATTGATGAAATTGCTGTTCAGATCTGATGACATTTTAATATAGAACAAAACTGGATTAAATGACCTTTGCTGCAGTCGATGTTGGCCTTTCTTGTTAAGTGACTGGGCAATTTATCTAAGTTAAGGGCAATGTTGTGATTGCTAAATCAACCGTCATAGATAAAGATATACACCATTCATCTTGAAAAGGTTCGCCAGGCAATAGTAATAAGAGAAGGTCAAGGGGCATGGCACTTCATAAACCTTCTTTTAAAATTCATTGTCCTTCCACACTTAAGTAGTCGTATTTTTTTCATTCTTAATTCTGTATTCAGGGCTTAGTGTCACTGAATAGACACTGTACACACCCAATAGTTAGACCAGATTTTGCTGGATCATTACAAAGTCAAACTGTTAGATTTTGGTCCAGGATAAAAAGTAATCTGTTTATTCTTCTTTATGGGAAAGCAAGTCCGAATAATTTTGACTTTAAGTTGCTTAGGTTCTGGCCTATTTCTAAGAAAAGTGGGATTTATTTCCTTATAGTGTTGTACATGTTCAGGGTATATAGATTAGAAAGAACAGAACCATAGATTCATAACCAGCTTGGGTATAAAATGGAAGACTGCTGCTGTGTACTTGGCACGAAACTATTCAAAAGAATTAGACCTTCTTCAGGAGAACTGGAGCAGGTGGAGTGTTTAATATTCTCACTTCATGACACAATGTGTGACTAAAATAAACCAAGAAAATGTGGTTGAAAAACAAAATTTCAGTTGGCAATAGCTGAAGTTCTTTCTCTAGAAATGACTATACTAACCATGTATATTTTAATCACTCATTGGCCTAAGCAACCTTTAAGTAGTGAAAGCATTTGTTAGTTATGATATTATTTGCAGATCTTCTTAGGTAGCTGGTTACCTGTAGGACTAATGAAAAGTGATATTCATATTGTTGTTCACTGGTATATCTAACTAACACATGCCAAGGCTGGGCAAGTTTATATATGGTTATGTACTTTCAAATCATTTCTCCCTGTGTTACAATGTGACTTATTAGCCTCTTGAAATCCCTGTCTTACATTTTTATGGCTTTTCCTACCTTAACATTTAACTATATAAGCAGAGAAACTGACTTAAATTTTCTGAAATTTAGTTGCTTCATTAGAAATACCATATTTGCCAAAAGGCTGGAGTTGAATAAATTAAATTCCTAAAGTCCCTTCAAAGTACTATGATCTATTAGTTTACTATATTTGTTTACCCATAATTACTCAAAATTATGAAATCAATATTTAGATTTTAATAACATTTCAGGATATTGATCTAACTCTCTTTGTGATCTTTACATGACAATCTATATAAGATCATTATAATTTCATTCCCTTCCTTTTATTTTCTTATTTATTTATAGTAGAGATAATTTATAAATATTGTTTAATTTCAATTTCTCTTTAATATCAGAGGCATCTGTGCTGTCAAACACTGACATAACCTTTTTACTGTCGTGTGAATCATTCAGCTTTTGAGATTTAAGCTGAGATAGAATAATCGTGTTGGACTGAATTAAATCTTTTGGAACAATGGATTAGTACTAATATATTTTCAGTGAAGAATTGCAGGATTTATTTATGTTCTTTTTCTGACTCTCACTTGGAAAGAAGAAATTAAAAATGGTAAAGGGAGGAAAATAGTCAACAATATAATGAATAACTAATGGATCATAAAGTTTAAATTCTTTTAAGAATTTTGCAAAATCTGACTGATCTCCTTTTTATACTAATCATAGTCTATGGTAACTACTCCACAAAGCAAATTTTACATTATCTTTCCAACTGACATTAAAAAAAAATACATCATCTTTAAATTCTGATAAAATGAGCAGTAGTGAAGAGCTTTGAAGAAGAACTAAAGCAATTACTGAAATATGTTTTCTTCTGAAAAGTCAGAAACAATATTTAATGACCAGGCAAAATAGTGCTATAATCATTAAGGGAAATTATATTCCAAGGATAAGTTAAGGTGATAAAAACTGATTGTTCATTGATAAACTAAATTAGAAGAGCTGACAAGCTTTATTAGTACATCTACTTGACTTTTTTGAGTAAGACTGTTTTCAGATACCATGCTCTATGTTAGGTGTATTTATATAAAAAGTATTCATATGCATATATTAATATAGATATCTGTGTTTATATGTGTATATACAGGTACATATATATTTGTCCAGGTATTACGTGCATATATATATATGTATACATACATATGTATATACACATTACAAATAAAACAATATATAGTAAAAGTTTTAATTTCTATGAGCACAAAAGGAGAAAGCATCTCACTCAACCTAATGGAGACCTAAGCAACCAAAAATTAACCCAAAGAGTGATGTTCTAGGTGAGGCCTGAAAGTCAAATAGAGTTGCTAAGGTGGAGGAGGACAGGATGGAAGAAGGCATCTGAGACAGAGAGAACAGCTTGACTGCGTTTCTGACTGTGAGATGATTTGAGTACCAGTAGGGTCCATGGGGTCGCTAAGTCGCTCACGACTGAGCGACTTCACTTTCACTTTTTACTTTCATGAATTGGAGAAGGAAATGGCAACCCACTCCAGTGTTCTTGCCTGGAGAATCCCAGGGACGGGGGAGCCTGGTTTTCTGCCGTCTATGGGGTCACAGAGTCGGACACGACTGAAGCGATTTAGCAGCAGCAGCAGCAGCAGCAGGTGTGTGTGTATGCTGAGTTGCTCAGTTGTGTCTGACTCTTTGCAACTCTGAGGACTGTAGCTCACCAAGCTCCTCTGTCCATGGGATTCTCCAGGCAAGAATACTGGAGTGGTTGCCCTTTCCTTGGAAAAGGAAAGGGTGACCGGAGTCACCTGAGTTGGCAGGCAGATTCTTTATCACTGAGCCACCTGGAAAGCGAGTAGGAGCATAGTGTGTTTGGGGGAAAAAAAGATAGTTGTAAAGGAAAGTATTAAAACAATTCAGAATGGCTTTATCTGTCATAAAAAAAACTGTTATTTTCATTTTATTTTGTGATCAGTGCTAGGGACACAAGAATTTCCAACAAGTATTTGGGATGACTTTAGTTAGAAGACTATTATAATATCAAAGGGGGAAATGGTTTGAAGGCTGTTTGTAAAAAAAGTTTTTGTTGTTGTTTATAGTTGCTCAGTCATGGACTGCATCCTTCCAGGCTCCTCTGTTCATGGAATTTTCCAGGCAAGAATACTGGATTGGGTTGCCATTTTCTTATCCAGTGGATCTTCCTGACCCAGGGATCGATCTCGTGTTCCCTGCACAGGTGGATTCTTTATCACTGAGCCACCAGAGAAACCCCCTGTAAAAACAAACAAACAAAAAATAGAGGATTTTAAAATTTGTCAACTTTCAGCTCTTTCATAGTGTATTGGACTTCCCACATGGCACAGTGATAATCTGCCTGCCAATGCAGGAAACTTAAGACTCTAGTTCAATTCAATACCTGGATCGGGAAGATCCCCTGGAGCAGAAAATGGCAACTGCTGCAGTATTCTTGCCTGGAAAATTCCATGGACAGAGGAGCCTGGCAGGCTGCAGTCCATGGAGTCACAGAGAACTGGACCAGACTGAGCAAACATAATGAATTACTGCTCATTCACATGTTAATACAGTCTTTTCAATGGTGTACTTTTATATACAAGGAGATAATGCCCCTTCTTATAAAAAACATTCATTCTAAAAGCATCTTTGGGAAATAAGCTCCAAGAAAGTGTTTCTAATAAGTCATTCTATCTGCAAATATGTGATATATTGACCAAAATTGTGATGATCAAAAGTATTATTTCTTTTTCAACAGATTTTTAAAACAGATTTTAGATTTCCCTTTTCCATGAAAAAAAAAATACTGATTGTTAAATATCTTGTTTAACCAATAATTAAATATGTTTTATTAATGAACACCAAAGACAATTTTTGGATTTAGAAATACTTTTTTAAAACTGAGTATAAAACTCTTACATAGTGTTTGATGTGATTGAAGTCTTCCTCTGGTTTCACAAACAGCAATTAAACTTTCAAGGTCTGCCAGCAGAGTTTTTGTTTGACATGTTTGTAATTTTGCATTACACATGTTTGTATTTTATCACAATCTTAACAGCATGACAAGTTTGTATTAGAATAATAAGTTAGGATAGTATAGTTGAGTAGTTTTTGTTTTCCAAAATATGTGAAGTCAGTGGATAATTAGTTTTTGAATACATAAAAAATGATTAGTATCACGTTAAAACAAGTTGAATGTCATAAATTGTTTCCAGTTGAAAGTGTTAATTTTGATTATCTGGTTTTTAATTGGTTGTTTGCTGATATTATTAGCACAGTATGTGCTAAAACCTCTGGTACAACGTGAAAGCAGTAATAAAATCTGTAAGCCATCTATGAAGGGGACTCTTGCAAATGTTGAGATTACGTGAGCCTGCAGGCTACATGGCTGTAATTGACCTTCTGTGAGGCTAGAATTTTGCAATCCTTCCTGTATGCTCAGCAAATAAGATTGGATTTCTCAGTGTTTATATTTGTTGACTGATATTTTTGAGTTAGCAATGTTCCTGCTTGTATCATTGTTCTTTGGATATGAAATGCAAAATTACATCTTAGTTTCTCTCTTTTTTTTTTTTCTGCTAGGGATTTAGCTACATAGATATTTTTGAAATGACTATCCAGTAAATATTGCTGAATGTTCTTAGTTTCAACACATTTATTCCTTCCTCTGTGAAAATATACTTAACTCTACTTGTAGTCCTGTAAATCTATCCAAATTTAATTCAGTTAATTTTTTTCACCTGCTAGTTTGGTAGTTTTACACTTCTTAGCTAGTTAGTGGTTATAATAGATATCTTATCAGAAATATTTAACTTTATAAATCCTGAATTTAATTGCTGTCTCTTCCTTCTGCAAAATACAAGTGTCTTAGACTGTTTTAAATCAAATCACATATTGACTTCTAACCTAATTCCACAGTGAAAAGTGAACAGACTCTGGTATGATTTCAACAATGTTAGACTGTGAACACTTTGCACCTTGTTTTATGTTCCTAGATATGTTCCACTTCCAGTGTTCCCTGGTTCACAGTTTATGGGAACTTGAATAGAATTTGTATCCTATTGTGTGAAAATTCCGGAGAAGGCAATGGCACCCCACTCCAGTACTCTTGCCTGGAAAATCCCGCGGACGGAGGAGCCTGGCAGGCTGCAGTCCATGGGGTCGTGAAGAATCAGACATGACTGAACGACTTCACTTTCTCTTTTCACTTTCATTCATTGGAGAAGGAAATGGCAACCCACTCCAGTGTTCTTGCCTGGAGAATCCCAGGGATGGGGAAGCCTGGTGGGCTGCCGTCTATGGGGTCACACAGAGTTGGACACGACTGAAGCGACTTACCAGCAGCAGCAGCAGTGTGAAAACTGTGTAAATCTTAATTATGTTGAATTGGTTCATGGTGCTTTTCAGATCTACTATATCATTCTACTTTTCTGTCTGTTCATTCTGTTAATTTTGGGGAGTGTGATATTGAAACTCCAGCTAAAATTCTTTATTTATCCACTTAAAAACATTGTGATATATACACACACACATAGTGGAACTATAATCAACTATGTTCTGTATTTTCTAAGTCTCCTGTAAATGGGTTATCATAGTTTTGTAATTTAAAAAATAAAAAAGAAGAAAAAATCAAGTCACACCTTTCCAACTTATCTAAAAAGGTGTGATTTGATTTATCATATTTAATTTTTGCATTTTTATTTCCTAAATATTAGATATTCTTACTAATTCTTTATACACACATATGCTGTTTTGATATTCCAAGTTCAGTTCTGGATTACCAAAGTAAGACAAACATTGAAATAAAGCTAGTCACAGAATTTTTTGGCTTCCCAGGACATATAAAAACATTTATACTATACTGTAGTTTTAAGTGCAGTGGTGTTATGTCTATAAAATAATGTATACAACTTAATTTAAAAGTAACACTATTGGAAAAAATGGTACCAGTGGACTTGCTCACTGCAAGGTTGCCACAAATCTTCATTTTGTAAAAAATGCAGTGTCTGTGAAGTGTGGCAAAGCAAAGCACAATAAACTGAGAGGTATGCTTATACAGTCAATTATACCTTAAATCCATCCACATCTATGGATGTTTTCTCAGATTTTGAAGCTCAATGACTTCTTTATGAAGTATGTTCTTAAGAAGTTTTACTTGTGAGAATATGTAGTTGGTCAACTGTCTCAAATTTGGGGTATCTGAAAATGTCCTTAATTCATCATTGTTATGAAAAATAATGCTTTTCCTAGTGTATGGTTGGTTGGAAGATGCCAAGTACTTCATCTTAGCACTTTGAGAAAATTTAATAGATTCCTTTGTTTTATGTTATGCTTCTAGATGTGAGTTTTGAAAAAATTCTACTTCTAAAAATTCGCTAGAATCCTAAATCTGAGAACTGATATTTTTGATCAACTGTGAAAAAAAATTTAGCCATTCCTCTTCTGAAACTACTTTCTCTAATTCTCAGAATATTAATTGAAGATATTAGAACTTGCTATTTGTTTTCTCCTTGTCCTGATCTCTGTGTCACACTATGAATGATTTCTACAGACCAGTATTTCAATTCATTAATATTTTTGTGTGCTGTATCAAATCAGCTGTTTAACATTCTCACTGAATTTATATCCATAATTTGAATTGTATCTTTTATTTGTAATTATTTTATTCTTTTTCAAACTATTACTTATTTGTCAGCATACTTTTATTACATGCATATTCTTTTCAGTAAGTAAACATTCTTACATTATAATTCCGTTATCTGCTCTTTTTGCACATATTAGTTGCAATGTGATAGTTATTGACTTTTGCTCCTGGTTGTTCCTTTCCTAGTCTTTGACATGGCTCAGACAGTAAAGACTCTGCAATGCAGGAGATCTGGGTTTGATCCCTGGGTCAGGAAGATCCCCTTGAAAAGGGAATGGCCACCCACACCAGTATTCCTGCCTGGAGAATTCCATGGACAGAGGAGACGGGCAGGCTGCAGTCCATGGGGTCGCAAAGAGTGGGACACAGCTGAGCGACTAACACTTTCTTTTCCTATTGAACTCGTGTTCCTTAGAACATTATTGATGGGAATTCTTTGAAGTTTGGGTTTAAAGTATTTTCTGCAAAAATGATTTGTGTTTTTTTCCTGCCAAGTCCCTGTATCATAACCAGCATGGTGTCTCTTAAAGCTGATACTTTCCCTTAAGGTACTTTTGGCCAGGAATCAGCAAACTACAGCCTGAAGAACAAATTCAGCCTGCCTGCTGCCTGCTTTTGTGATTAAAGTTTTATTGGACATACAACCACAGTTATATTTTGTTCTTGGCTGCTTTTACTACTGTAATGGCAGAATTGAGTGGCTCCACAAAAACCATATGATTCACAAACTCTCAAATATTTACTGTCAGGCCATTTGCAAGAAAACTTTGTCAACTATGGTTTTAGGGCATGGAGGTAGTATGAATTCCAGCCCCAACCCTAGAGGAAGATTTGTGGTTATGAATTATCACAGTATTTAGAGTACTGACCTGGTGGCAGTCTTAACATCCTGCACTGGTCTTTCAAAAAAAAAAAAAAATCTTGATTTATTTTTTAATAGGAGGAAAATTGCTTTACAATGTTGTATTGGTTTCGGCCACTGTACAATAGCACATTTGACTTCTCATTTTGAGCTGGCTTCAGACTTTGTCATATGTCCAGTATATCTTTAACCATTAAATCTAAACCCTGTACCATCAAAGATGAATGAAAAGATACCTCTGGCAAATACAGATTTTAACATCTTGTCTCGCTGAATTAATGTGAGAATAAGAATGTTAATATTCTGGAGAATCAACAGTCAGCTTCTATTTGGTCAGTAACAAAAAAGTACCTCTAATCTCAGTCCGTCAGTCTACTCACTCTGGCAAGTTTTATTTAAAGCAAAAGACAAGGAAGTGAGAGTTTAGATTTCTGTGATACCACTCTTACTCCTGCCCCAAAGTGTATTATCAACAAAGAAACAAGGGGTTTTTTTAAGAAAAAAGTATAATTAAATTATCCTTTAGAACTTCCAGTGGCTTCCCATCTCTCATGGAATAAAATCCATATTCTTTATCATGATTATCTAAGCCCTGCATCACTTTACCTGCATGACTTAACTCTCTGATCTCATCTGCCATTTTCTTATCTATTTTATAGTCTACAGTCACACCTGCTCTTTTGATATTCCTTGGTATAAGAAGGATATGTCCATCTCAGTGTGTTTACAACTCCTGTGCCTAAGTATTTTGATCACTTAATGTTACCCTTTCAGAAAGGATACTGCATATCCTATTTAAAATAGTACCTTCACCCATCACTTGCTACACAACGAGCCTGCTTTACATTTCTTCCTCTTCCCTACAGATGTTACTATATTATTTATTTGATACTGGTTTCAATTATCTACTAAATTATCTACTATCTTTCTCTTGCTACTAAAGTATGTTTCATGAGATTTGTTGTTGTTCAGTCGCTTAGTCGTGTCCGACTCTTTGTGACCCTAGGCTCTTTGCAGCACTCCAGGCTCCCTTGTCCTCCGCTATCTCCCAGAGTTTGCTAAAGCTCATGTCCACTGAGCAGATGATGCCATCCAAACATCTCATCCTCTGTCTTCCCCTTCTCCTCCTGCTCTTAGTCTTTCCTGGCATCAGGGTCTTTTCCATTGAGTTGGCTCTTCACTTCAGGTGGTCAAAGAATTGGAGCTTCAGCATCAGTTCTTCCAATGAATATTCAGGGTTGATTTCCTTTTAGGATTGATTGGTTTGATCTCCTTGCTGTCCAGGGGACTCTCAGGAGTCTTCTCCAGCACCACACTTCAAAAGAATCTGTTCTTCATCTCTCAGCCTTCTTTATGGTCCAACTCTCACATCTCTACATGACTACTGAAAAAACTGTAGCTTTGACTATATGGACCTTTGTTGGCAAAGTGATGTCTCTGCTTTGGAATATGCTGTGTAGGTTTGTCATAGTTTTTCTTCCAAGGAGCAAGTGTCTTTTAATTTCATGGTGGCAGTCACCATTCCCAGTGATTTTGGAGCCCAAGAAAATAAAGTCTGTCACTGTTTCCATTGTTTTCCCATCTATTTGCTATGAAGTGATGGGACCGGATGCCATGATCTTCGTTTTATGAATGTTAAGTTTTAAGTCAGCTTTTCACTCTCCTCTTTCACATTCATCAAGAAGCTCTTTAGTTCCTCTTTGTTTTCTGCCATAAGGGTGATGTCATCTGCATATCTGAGGTTATTGATATTTCTCCCATCAATCTTGATTCCACCTTGTTTCATCCAGTTGGGCATTTCGCATGATGTATTCTGCATATAAGTTAAATAAGCAGGGTGACAATATACAGCCTTGACATACTCCTTTCCCAATTTTGATCCAGTCCATTGTTCCATGTCCAGTTCTAGATATTGTCCAGTTCTTCTTGACCTGCCTACAAGTTTCTCAGGAGGCAGGTAAAGTGGTGTGATATTCACCATCACTTTAAGAATTGTCCACAGTTTGCTGTGATCCACACAGTCAAAAGCTTCATTGTGGTCAATGAAGCAGAAATAGATGTTCTTCTGAAATGTCTTTGCTTTTTCTATAATCCAACCTCTATGATTCCTGAGGTTGGGGACATTGTACTTGTTCATTATTGTATACAAGTACATGGTCAAGTTCTTGGCATACAAAGGGGGTTCAGTTAATGTTATCTGAATAAGAAGATGAATTCAAACTCAAACTTACACAGACTGCAAAATAAAAGTTTACCCTTTCCACTGTACCACACTCTTCTTATTCCTAACTTCTGTTTAAACCTTTCCTCACTTTTCAATTGATGCTTGATATTCATATTATGTATGTTCTTTTCTCCACAGACATGATTTTGGATTTCATCATTGACTATTACTCAACAACATAGCCTAATAGCACCCTTCCTCTACCCCTCATAGTTTTTTTTTTTTTTCTAGATTCATGAGTGAGATCTAGATACTCAGTGTGTATCAGAATTAGTCTAAACTTCTGAAACTTCCGTGAACACTCTATAGGCTTCAGCCTCTAGTACTAAAGTGGTGAAATCTGGGAGCTGGGTGTCTTAGACTGGGATGGAGGTTGGCAAGTTAGGGGAGAAGCTGACAGCAAGTTGACAAGTAGGAAATAACCTGCCTAGTTTGAAGGACAATAAGTATTTTAAAAGTTGTGTTTACATTGTTTTCTCTATGGACTTTTCCTCAGACTCTAATATAAGCTGCAGGAGGACATGGACCTTTGACTCTGTGTCCGATACACGTAAAATGATATCTGCTACATAGTAAGGGCTTAATACATATTTTTGAGTGTATAAAATTGATATTTTTTTTCAAGGTAAATTCAATAACATTAGCTTATGGACTGGATGTGATAAAAAGAGAAGAAAGAAAAGTCAGTAATTTAAAGAATGAAGTTTTCATTTATGAAGGAGAGGGAGGACTATGAGAACAGATTTATGGGTGATAGGAAGGGTTTATTTAGGATATATGAAGTTAAGGATGTATATTATATATCAAAGTGGAGATGCCAAGTAGGTAGTTAACGTGCGATTCAGAAATTCAGGGAAAAGACTACAGTTAGAGATATCAATTTGGAATTTGCCCATGTTGGGCTGTCAAATGGCTGTACTGTACAGCAAAGGATTCTCTGAAGGGTACTTATAAGGGATGGCTTATGCATTCCAAAGATTATTTTGGCAACAGTGCAAAGAATGAAGGAGAAATGTAGAAGAAACTGTTAATATTTGAAGCGGAAAATTAATATTTTATGCAATATAAATGAAAAAGATAAATCCTTAACAAGAATAGAAACAAGAGGAAAAGTAAGGCAGTAATGGCTTTATGTGCATTTAAGGAGGTGGGATGTTTAGGTTTCATTAACATAGTGAATATGGAGGGAAGAAAAAGAAAGGACTCACAGGGGCCTGAATGAATAACTGAGTGCTATGACTATGTCAGAAACTAGAATATAGGGACATTCAAAATCATATGCAACTATAATGTTAGTTTGAGATAGGTTGAGTGCAGTAGGCCATTCAGGTATGGCCTCAATCAAATCCCTTATGATTATACAGTGGAAGTGACAAACAGATTCAAGGGATTAGATCTGATAGACAGAGTACCTGAAGAACTATGGATGGAGGTTCGTGACCTTTTACTGGAGGCAGTGATTAAGACCATCCCTAAGAAAAAGAAATGCAAAAAGGCAAAGTGGTTGTCAGAGGAGGCCTTACAAATAGCTGAGAAAAGAAGAGAAGCTGAAGGCAAAGGAGAAAAGGAAAGATATACCCATTTGAATGCAGAGTTCCAAAGAATCGCAAGGAGAGATAAGAAAGCCTTCCTCAGTGATCAATGCAAAGAAACAGAGGAAAACAATAGAATAGGAAAGACTAGAAATCTCTTCAAGAAAATTAGAAGTACCAAGGGAAATTTTCATGCAAAGATGGACACAGTAAAGGACAGAAATGGTATGGACCTAACAGAAGCAGAATATATTAAGAAGAGGTGGAAAGAATAAACAGAACTATACCAAAAAGATCTTCATGACCCAGATAATCATGATGGAGTGATCACTCACCTAGAGCCAGACATCCTGTAATGCAAAGTCAAGTGGGCCTTAAGAAGCATCACTACGAACAAAGCTAGTGGAGGTGATAGAATTCCAGTTGAGCTATTTCAAATTCTAACAGATGATGCTGTGAAAGTGCTACACTCAATATGCCAGCAAATTTGGAAAATTCAGCAGTGGCCACAGGACTGGAAAAGTTCAGATTTCATTCCAATCCCAAAGAAATGCAATTCCAAAGAATGATCAAACTACCCCACAATAGCACTTATCTCACATGCTAGTAAAGTAATGCTCAAAATTCTCCAAGCCAGGCTTCAACAGTACGTGAACCATGAACTTCCAGATGTTCAAGCTGGATTTAGAAAAGACAGAGGAACCAAAGATCAAATTACAAACATCCACTGGATCATCGAAAAAGAAAGTTCTAGAAAATCATCTATTTCTGCTTTATTGACTAAGCCTAAGCGTTTGACTGTGTAGATCACAAAAAAACTAGAAAATTCTGAAAGAGATGGGAATATCAGACCACCTGACCTGCCTCCTGAGAAACCTGTATGAAGGTCATGAAGCAACAGTTAAAACTGGCCATGGAACAACAGACTGGTTCCAAATCAGGAAAAGAGAACGTCAAGGCTGTATATTGTCACACTGCTTATTTAACTTATATACAGAGTACATCGTGTGAAATGTCAGGTTGGATGAAGCACAAGCTGAAATCAAGATTGCCAAGAGAAATATCAATAACCTCAGATATTCAGATGACACCACCCTTATGGCAGAAAGTGAACAAGAACGAAAGAACCTCTTGATGAAAGCAAAAAAGGAAAGTGAAAAAGTTGGCCTAAAACTCAACATTCAGAAAAAAAAAGATCATGGCATCTGTCCCATCACTTCATGGCCAATAGATGGAGAAACAATGGAAACAATGAGAGACTTTATATTTTGGGGCTCCAAAATCACTGCAGATGGTAACTGCAGCCATGAAATGAAAAGACGCTTGTTCCTTGGAAGAAAAGCTATGACCAACCTAGGCAGCATACTAAAAGCAGACATTTATTTGCTGACAAAGGTCCATCTAGTCAAAGCTCTGGTTTTTCCAGTAGTCATGTATAGATGTGAGAGTTGGACCATAAATAAAGCTGAGCGTCGAAGAACTGGTGCTTTTGAAATGTGGTGTTGGAGAAGACTCTTGAGAATCACTTGGACTGCAAGGCGATCCAAGTAGTCAGTCTTAAAGGAAATCAGTCCTGAATATTCATTGTAAGGACTGATGCTGAAGCTGAAACTCTATGACTTTGGCCCCCTGATGTGAAGAACTGACTCATTGGTTAAGACCCTTATGCTAGGAAAGATTGAAAGCAGGAGGAGAACGGGACGACAGAGGATGAGATGGTTGGATGACATCACTGACTCAATGGACATGAGTTTGAGTAAACTCTGGGAGTTGGTGATGGACAGGGAGGCCTGGCTTGCTGCAGTCCATGGGGTCACAAAGAGTTGGATCTGACTGAGTGACTGAATGGACTGAACTGAGTGAAGTATCTTTTAATCATCATTAAGTAGTATTTTAGCTGAAACATGAAAATGTAAGTGTATATCCAGATTTTTGAACGTGTCATTTTTTTCAGACTGCTTTAAAAATGTATCTGTGGCCTATTTTTACCTTTATTTGTCTAAAGAAAGTGAAAGTGCAATTTGCTCAGTTGTCTCTAACTGTTTACGACTCCATGGACTGCACCCTGCTAGGCTTCTCTGTCCACGGAATTCTCCGGGCCAGAATACTGGAGTGGGTAGCCATTTCCTTCTCCAGGGGATGTTTTGATCCCAGGTCTCCCGCATTGCAGGCATATTCTTTACCATCTCAGCCATTAGGGAAGCTCAAGAATACTAGAGTGGGTAGCCTATCCCTTCCAAAGCACATGTTCCCAACCCAGGAATCGAACCAAGGTCTCCTGTATTGCAGACGGATTCTTTACCAGCTGACATAAGAGGGAAGCCCTTCTATTTATCTAAAGGTTGTTATAAATGTATAATTACACAGCATTTTTTCCTTTATTTCAAGTTATTTACTGAAAACACCTATATGTTTTAAAGGAGTATTTCTTTGAAACTTAAACATATTAAAAAGTTTAACTTCTTTTTATAACAAGTGAACTGCACAATTCGTATGCCTGTAATAGATGCATTTGTTAACTCAGATATGTGATTACATTGAAATCTCAATCCCAAAAGTGAATGACACAGATGGTTTCCTTAATATAACATCCTCTTTTTATCTAGCCTATAGATAATATTCCCTTAACTGTGTTATTTAAGCTAGTAGACAAGTCAAAAGAAAAGGATTTCATATTGAATTGTTTCAAATAACTTTGGTGGTGCTCATGAGCTATATTGCTCAGTTATCTGAGAAAACCTAGTACTAGAAGCATACTTCCCTGACAGTCTCCAGTAGCCACACCTTTGGCCCCACTAATAGTGGGTAGTGGTGGTGCTGATGCCAGGACCGTGCTTCCCCTGGGCTGTTCCCAGCCATTGACTGCCCCACAGCAGGGGTACCAGAGATAAGACAGTCTACTCAACAAGAGATCTCATTTGTATTTTTGGTCCAATCACTTCCCATCAGCCTGAGACTTCCCAGAATTGTACCGCCATCAGAGGCTTTGTCCACCCCATCCTTTCTTCCCTATCTCTGTCATAGGTAAGACACCGCATAAGGGGCTGAAAGGCTCCACATTACTTCTGCCCCTTCCCTTTCAGTAATTTTAAAAAAATGTTTATTTCTTTTTGGCTGTGCTCAGTCTTCGTTGCTGCACGGGCTTTCTCTAGTTGCTGTGAGTGGGGTCTCCTCTCTGGCTCTGGTGTGAGGGTTTCTCATTGCAGTGGCTTCTCTTGTTGCAAAGCATGGCCTCCAGTCATTGTGGTGTGTGGACTCAGCAGTAGTGGCTCAGAGGTTCCAAAGATCAATCTCATTTGTTGTGGCCCATAGGCTCAGTTACCCCACAGCATGTAGGACCTTCCCAGACCTGGGATCGAACCAGTGTCCCCTGCATTGCAAGGTTGATTCTAGCTACTGGACCACCAGGGAAGCCCCCCTTCACCCCTCGCCTACACACACACACTTTTAGTCTTAATTAGCATTTTCTCCTGGAGAAGGCAATGGCATCCCACTCCAGTACTCTTGCCTGGAAAATCCCATGGATGAAGGAGCCTGGTAGGCTGCAGTCCATGAGGTCCCTGGGAGTTGGACACGACTGAGTGACTTCACTTTCACTTTTCACTTTCATGCATTGGAGAAGGAAATGGCAACCCACTCCAGTGTTCTTGCCTGGAGAATCCCAGGGACGGAGGAGCCTGGTGGGCTGCCATCTATGGAGTCGCACAGAGTCGGACACGACTGAAGCGACTTAGCAGCAGTAGCAGCAGCATTTTCTCCATAAATATCTTACATGTCCAATCCCATTGTGGCATCTGCTTCATGGAGGACCTAAGCTGTCATCCCTATATTACGGTGTTCTTGGGTTTAAGATTTTTCATATGACCTTATTATTTTCATATTCATACTTTTAGTTGGAATTATAATAATTCAGTGTGGACACTTACTATTTGGAGAAATGCTTTATTGAAGATTTCTGTGAAGTGTTCACCTGTTTTATAGCGTGTACCTAAACCAGTTTGTCAGTGTTGCCACTAATGAAATTTTTGGATACCTCTTTGTTTTGACAGCTGTCTTATTCATTGTATGAAGTTCAGCAGCATCTGTGGCCCCTCTACCCACAAGCTGTCAGTAGTGCCATCTTCTATGCTGCAGACATTGTCAGATGTCTCCACTCTTTGCCAGTGGCCTTTCATAGGGAAAATCATTCCCAGATGTAGAAATACAATATCTGATAGAATCAATTATACCCTAGGAGACAAGCAAAGATTTGATCATTACAGCTGAAACAGTAGGAAAGGTTTTTAGGAGATGGCACTGAGACAGGTTTTGAAGAAGGGCAAGGATTTCCTTACCTTCTAGGCAATTTTAATTGCATGACTTAAAACATAATGGCAGAAATAAAAGCACATAAAAGAAAACCCTTTCCAAGGAGACTGTCTTGATAGAATCAGAAGAAATGTCCTTTACTGGCAGTGGCACAGTAATAGATATGTAACTACTCCAGTAGTAATATTCCATAAGGTAAAAGCTAGATTTCTCGTTTCATTCCCTTTATTCTATCAGTTGTTAGCTAAATGCTGCATGTGGCCTCATCATGTGACTTCAGTGTATCTTTTCTCCTTTGTAGTGCAGGCTACATGAACTTTGTGTCACCATAACGTTTCCTTACGTGAAGCTCCTACTCCCAGCTCTTTCCTACGTTTTATTATTTCAGTCTCTTTATTGCTGTTCTGTATTCTGTGTGACATTATTCTCATACTTTCCTTTAGTTCTTTAGATATGTTTTTTTTTTCATTTCTTTGAACATATCTATAATATTTGATTGAAATCTTTGTCTACTAAGTCCAATATTAGGGCTTGAGGTAGCTGCTGCTGACTTCTTTTGTCTATAAATGGGTCAAAGTTTAAAATTTCTTTTATGCCTTATAATTATTTTTGTTAAAAAGTAGAAATTTAATATAATGTGATAGCTCTGAAAATTGTACTCCTTCTTCTGTTTGTTGCTGTTGTTATAGTTGTTTAGATTGTTCTATATCTGTTCAGTGACATTCATGAACCAAGTCTGTAAAGTTAAGATCTAATTCTCTTAAAATCTGTACTAATGCCCCTTCTTTATTCTAGATATTGATAATTTATGTTCTCTCTCCCACTCATCCTTCTCTCTCATCAGTTTTTCTGGAAGTTTATAAGCATATGAGTGTTTTCAAAGAGAACTTTCTTGAGTGTTTTTCCCACGTGTGATCTCAAACCTCAGAAACAGTTTTAAGGAGGGATCCGGTTTTAAGGTGGGTTCTAAGTTTTAAGTCCATCCTTAATCTGGAAACTGGGCCCAGATGACCCGTGGTGATAGTGGCAGCCACAGCTGAAACAGTGATGGTGACAATGATTGCAGCCATGAGAGGGAGAAATGTGGTTACATTTTTAATTTCCCAAACTCCACTTTTCCATTATTGTTATATTGGACAGTAATCGATTTCTATATATTGCAACCTTGTATCCTGCAGCTTTGCTATAATTGCTCATTAATTTCAGGATATTATTGTTCATTCTTTCAGATTGCCTTCATAGATGATCGTGTCATTTGCCGACAAAGATAGTTTTAAGTCTTACTTCCTGATCTGTATACCTTTTCTTTCCTTACTGCATTAGCAAGGACTTCTGATGCAGTGTTGAAAAGAAGTGGTGACAGGGAACAGCCTTGCCGAGTATCTAATCTCAGAGGGAGCACTTAGTTTCTCACCATTAAGTGTGACACTAACTGTAAGCTTGCTGTAATGCTTATTAAGAATGTTCCCCATATACCTAGTTTACAGAGAGTTTTTATTATGAATGAGTATTGGATTTTGTCAGACACTTCTTTATCAATCTATTGATTTGATCATGCAGTTTTTTTTAATAGTGGTTATTTTAATTGATTTACCAGTGTTGAACCAGCCTTGAATACTTGGGATAAATCCTGCTTGGCTGTGGTATATCTTTTAAAATGTTTTTTAGATCTGATTTGCTAATATTTGTGAACATTTTTATGTCTATGTTCATAAGCAATACTGATTAGTAGTTTTCTTATAATGCCTTTTATTTGGTATTGGTATTTAGGTTAATTTCCTATAATGAGTTATGACTACTTCTGCTTCTGTCTCCTGAAAGAGATGGTAGGAAATTGACATAACCCCTTTCTTAAATGTTTGGTAGCCTTCACCAGTGAACTCATGACTCACTTGGGCCTGGTAATTTCTGTTGTGGAAGTCATTAACTATTGACTCATTTTCTTTTGTGGATATAGGCCTATTCACATTGTTTGTTTCTTCTTGTGTGTGTTTCAAAAGACTGTGTGTTTCAGAGAACTGGTCCATTTCATCTACGTTATGAACTATGTGGACACAAGGGTTGTTCATAGTACTCCCTTATTGTCTTTTAATTTTTGTGGGATATATGGTCATGTTCCCACTTTCATTTCTTATATTAGTACTTAATCCTTGATTTTTTAAAAGGGGCCCTGAATTTTTATTTTTCACTGGACTCAGCAAATTATGTGTTAATCCTTATGTGTTAATTCTTAAGGGTGTACATAGTTTGGAAATTTATACTTTAATAATCTGGTATATCATTTGCCTACCCTTAGATGATTGCTTTTGGCTTTGTGCTGAGCTTTATTTTGGACAGGGAGAGAATTAAAGATTAAATTACAGAAATATCAAGAATATGTGTTTGCTTTCTGTTCAACTATTTGCATGTTAACAATTTATATGGCAAATACTTTAAAATTTTTCTTCTGACATTTGGTCCTAGAAATGTTTTCAAGAGAAAATGACCTTTCACAAATTAGGAAACAGCTTCATTTCCAATAACCTGCTAAGTCATATTATCTGAAAGCTCCATTATCTGAAACAACCTTGATCTCATTCTCCTCCTATTGAAGCTTTTCCCAGAAAGAAAACTGTTCTTCAGTCCTGAAATTTAGTCAGTTCACCAAGTCTTACCAGTTTTGTCTTCTAAACAATTTAGCTCACTTCCCTCCATTTCCACTTCTATAATCAGATCCTGTGTACTTCAATTCCATTCTACCAGACCTTTCTGTCTTGACACTGTGCCGGGCTGCTCTTAAAATTAGTAATCATATTGTATCAGTTCAGTTCAGTTCATTTCAGTCGCTCAGTCATGTCTGACTCTTTGTAACCCTATGAACCGCAGCATGCCAGGCCTCCCTGTCCATTACCAACTCCTGGAGTTCACCCAAACCCATGTCCATCGAGGCGATCATGCCATCCAACCATCTCATCCTCTGTCGTCCTCTTCTTCTCCTGCCCTCAATCTTTCCCAGCATCAGGGTCTTTTCCAATGAATCAGCTCTTCGCATCAGGTGGCCAAAGTGTTGGAGTTTCAGCTTCAGCATCAGTCCTTCCAATGAACACCCAGGACTGATCTCCTTTAGGATGGATTGGTTGGATCTCCTTTCAGTCCAAGGGACTCTCAAGAGTCTTCTCCAACATCACAGTTCCAAAGAATCAATTCTTCGGTGCTCAGCTTTCTTCACTGTCCAACTCTCACATCCATACATGACCATTGGAAAAACCATAGCCTTGACTAGACGGACATTTGTTGGCAAAGTAATGTCTCTGCTTTTTAATATGCTATCTAGGTTGGTCATAACTTTCCTTCCAAGGAGTAAATGTCTTTTAATTTCATTGCTGCAATCACCATCTAAACATATTAGGTAATCATTTTCCTACAGGTAGAGGCTGTCTTCTCTATATGCATCTCCAGCACCTAGAACAGGACTTGACATTTGCTAGACTTAAAACTTATAGGATGAAAGAATTAATGAATGAACCCAAGAAACTAAATTGATAAAACTAGTTTAGATTATGTTATAAGTGTGTTTGTAGCCATTCAGTAACTTAGTATGGATAAGGAAAGATAGTCACTTTCTGATGGAGAATCCTGGTAAACACTATCTTAGCCAAATGATCAGGGTTAATATCCCTAATGAAGATCAAGATTAACAAGCCTAATGATGTCAAATTGAAACAATGGATACCTTACATATTAGGATGAGAAAGCACTCCATCTCTGAGGTATTTTTTCATAAAACCAATAACTACAAGCTTATCATGAGAAACACATTGGACAAACCCCAATGAAGGAACATTTTATAAAATATGTGACTAGTCCTCCTCAAAGTTATAAAAAAAAATGAAAATCTGAAAAATGTCATAGTATAGAAAATCCTAAAGAGACATGACAACTACATGCAAGGAATCTTCAATTAGAACTTGAAACAGTAAGAGATATTAGGGAAAAAATACTGATGAAATACAAAGTCTGGGATTCAGGTGGAAGTAGTTTACCAAAGTCTGTTTCTTGGTTTTGACTAATGTGCTTTCTTTCATTTCTTTGAGTATAAGATGTTAACATTAGGGAAGGTTGTAAAGGCTATATTTAAACTCTTTATACTATCTGCGGCTTTTCTGTAATTTTGTAGGTATACCAATATAAATGTTCATACACAAAATATGAGGACGAATGCCACAATTGAAAATACTAACAAGTGAATAGAGTTTCCAGTTAATGGTTAGACACGGTATGAAAATTTATATCAACACTATTAATCTACATATTTTAATTGAAAACAAATGTACATTCATTAGTCAGTCTTTTGATGTCAGGAAAAGGCTTGCCCTACAAGTTTATTGCCTCATGTGTTGGTACATTAGTCAGTATGAACATAGGGCTTAATTTTAATTCAACAAGTGAGTTATATTAAGGTCAATAAAGATATCTCCTTCTAAGAACTTTTTTTTTAACCATAAGAGATGATTAATAATAGGACAGTGATTGTATTAAAAGACCTTTATCTGCAGTACCCAACCTACTATGTGAGAAATCATGAGATGTTAAATTTCTGTGAAAGCTGTGGATTCGTTTTGTGTTCCTCAACAATGAGGGGATCTCTAGAAGGAAGGTGCAAGACCCTTCAAAGAGCTATGTAGCATCAGGCCATGTCAGCTTTGTCCGTATTAAATGTCTGACAACATTCTGAGTGGTTGTGCTGAGAACAAGTGTTAGGAGCCATCAAAAGTTAACAAAGTGAAAGTCACGCAGTCGTGTCTGACTCTTTCATGGATTATACAGTCCATGGAATTCTCCATCCCAGAATACTGGAGTGGGTAGCCTTTCCCTTCTTCAGGGGATCTTCCCAACCCAGGGATTAAACCCAGGTCTCCTGCATTGCAGGCAGATTCTTTACCAGCTGAGCCACAGGGAAGCCCCCAAAGTTAACAAGATTATAGTTTTTTTGTTGTTGTTGTTTAGTCCCTAAGTTTTGTCTGACTCTTTGAGACCCCATGGAATATAGCCTGCCAGGCTCCTCTGACCATGAGATTTCCAAGGCAAGAATGCTGGAGTGGATTGTCATTTCCTCCTCCAGAAGTTTATTTAATGATTGGATATTCAACTATTCATTAATTTTACCTAAAACTTGAATTTTTAAAAATGAAGATCTTTGTAATTCTTTATAGACCATTTGAATATCACATAAAATAGGCAAGAAGTGCTTTTTGGAAAGATGTCTAAGTGCACTATAGAATTATTGGTTGGTGACCATACCGTGGGATTGGGCAGTCAGATCTCTATTAATTCAGCTCTGAGTGTTTTATAGACGATAATAAAAATTAGTGAGTTTTCACACTACTTTGTACTTAATCTTCATGTGACTGTGGTGTAGTCTTTCTCGGGAGTGAAAAAGCAGTTTTCAAGAGGAACTATATCACTGAGAAAATACATTATATACTAAGAGGAATTAAAATGCAGTAACTGAAAATAATATCTGAAACTAGCATGGATAGGATTAGATTACAAAAGAGAGTGTTTATTCTTAATTATGTAATATTCTCACAGAAATACTGCTCTCCATTGAACTCATCACCAAATTGATGAGACATTTGAACATGCAGAATATAAATTTGATCTCTCAGACTTAGATGAGTATCCCCAGTGGATGATAAATTTATTTCCAGTTGCCATAAATTTCAGGTCTAAGAGATAAGGAAATACAATACCATAAAAGTAGGTTCAATGTTACATTCTAAACACCTTCACTATTTATTATTGAGCTGATTTGTAAAGATAACCAAAGTCAATAAAGCATTGCTATGTATCTTATCTATTAGGGCTATAAAATATTTGTATGCTTTCATAAATGTTAATGAAAGAGACTAGGTAAGCAAATGTCACTGACAGCAAATTAGAGTTTGGAAAGACAGGAATATGTAGCACAGTTGTTTAAATCATAAATTTTCTTGATCTTTACCCTTTGAATAAAGGATAAGGCCACCTTGATGTAGCTGAAGTCTTCAGTAAGGAAAAGGAGTCAGGTCTCTTGATTGTAGGCACACTTCTAACCTTAATGGTAATATTTTTGAAGAATTGTATCAGAAAGTAGCAGATGGTATTGTGAACCTCAGTGAACAAAACCATAATGACACAAAAGACAGCCATTAATTAGGTATGAATTACTGTGTTTTAAAGTGCTGGCTGTGGAAGGAGAAATGCCACCTTTGAATGAATAGCTTCCTCTGTCTGACCTGACCTCCTCCCACTTAGATGGGAAGGTGATAAATCACAAAGTGCAGCAACAGCAGGGATCCTCATCAATAGCCACATCCCAGTCATCTGGCAATCACTGCGAGTGCCAGTGACATGCACAGAGGGTTTCCTTCTCGGCTGAAAAGATGTGAATTTTCTGAGAATCTGTTAGAAGTGAACGGGATGTGGAATTCTCTGGGTTGTGCATCTGAACACTTCCTCTACTAGACAAGATAGAGATTCTTAGAACGTGCTGTATCAGCAAATGAAGGCGTTATCACAGTGATCTGAATTGAAAATTGTATATTATTAGAGTAGGTATATTCTTGAAACAAAAAAATGACTATCAGTTTCTCTTTAATGAAAATAAAATTGAAGCAATGAGCAAAGTATTTGATTTTTTACTAATCACCTGAAAGAAGAATCAAGTTTTTAAATGACAACTTAAAACAGCAACTGGATTTAGTTGTTTCCCCTCTCTCAGCCTAATTGTTACAGAAACAATTGAATCTGATCATTTCTTTTTAAAATATGTTTTTCAAGTTTTCTTAAGTTCAGTCATTCTGGTACTGCCTCTGAGTTTGACAGCTTTTACTGAAAACCATAACCAGATGACAGGTAAGAAGCAGTGAGGTTTAATCTTGATTTTACAAGTTTTCAGTACTCCCAAAGGTAAAAGTTAAAAACTTGCTTGAAGGAATAGAAGGAGTTTGAATTTAAGAAGCCTGAGTGTAAGCCCCAGATTAAGCCTTGTGTGACTTTGGACACATTACTTATCCTTGAGACTTAGCACTCACATCTATAAAGTAAAAATTAGCATGCCAGCATTATCTAGCATAAGGATTTTGGGGTGAGTACCATATTAAAAAATGTATACATGTGTGCTTTGGAAATAGTAAACATATATAGTTTAGAAGTAATATGAGAACTTTCTTCAACTATATTCTTTGTTTCTGTCATCAACATAGTTATTAAAAATTTATTTATATAGTTACTGTATACCTTTGCCTTTCATTTTCCTTTTGCCTTCCTAGAGGTGTTAGCTTTATAATTTAAAAATATTTATTATCTCAGATTTACTTTAACCAGTGAATACTCAAGTTTTCATTTATCTATCCAGTATTTTATCTGTTATAAAGATAATAATACAACATTAGATGTGATCAAGTACATTCAGTGTGTTGTGGTCATAGACAAACATAATATAATATTAGACAACTTGATTGAATGATTGCTCATGAGTTTATTTCCAGTGTTCATTATATATATATACACACACATATATACCCACTCCAGTGTTCTTGCCTGGAGGATCCCAGGGATGGGGGAGCCTGGTGGGCTTGCGTCTATGGGGTCGCACAGAGTCGGACATGACTGAAGCATCTTAGCAGCAGCAGCAGCACACACATACACACACACACACATACAGCATATATGTACATAATATATAGCACATCTATCCCTGAAAAATTTATCATTAAATGTTTTAATATTTTAGATACAGAGGATGGGCACAGGATAAAGAATAAACATTCACTCAGAAGTTGGTATCACATGAATGCTTTAGATGAAGAGACATTTGTGTTCCCTTTGTGTCTATTAAGCAGGGACTAACTTTCCTGCCTTTTCATACTGTTCATGGGGTTCTCAAGGCAAGATTACTGAAGTGGCTTGCCATTCCCTTCTCCAGTGGACCACGTTCTGTCACAAGCTGGTTTTAGAAAAGGCAGAGGAACCAGAGATCAAATTGCCAACATCCGCTGGATCATGGAAAAAGCAAGAGAGTTCCAGAAAAACATCTATTTCTGCTTTATTGACTATGCCAAAGCCTTTGACTGTGTGGATCATAATAAACTGTGGAAAATTCTGAGAGAGATGGGAATACCAGACCACCTAACCTGCCTCTTGAGAAATCTGTATGCAGGTCAGGAAGCAACAGTTAGAACTGGACATGGAACAACAGACTGGTTCCAAATAGGAAAAGGAGTACGTCAAGGCTATATATTGTCACCCTGCTTATTTAACTTCTATGCAGAGTACATCATGAGAAATGCTGGACTGAAAGAAACACAAGCTGGAATCAAGATTGCCGGGAGAAATATCAATAACCTCAGATATGCAGATGACACCACCCTTATGGCAGAAAGTGAAGAGGAGCTAAAAAGCCTCTTGATGAAAGTGAAAGAGGAGAGCAAAAAAGTTGGCTTAAAGCTCAACATTCAGAAAAGGAAGATCATGGCATCTGGTCCCATTACTTCATGGGAAATAGATGGGGAAACAGTGGAAACAGTGTCAGACTTTATTTTTGGGGGCTCCAAAATCACTGCAGATGGTGACTGCAGCCATGAAATTAAAAGACTCTTGGTCCTTGGAAGAAAAGTTATGACCAACCTAGATAGCATATTGAAAAGCAGAGACATTACTTTGCCAACTAAGGTCCATCTAGTCAAGGCTGTGGTTTTTGTTGTGGTCATGTATGGATGTGAGAGTTGGACTGTGAAGAAGGCTGAGTGCCAAAGAATTGCTGCTTTTGAACTGTGGTGTTGGAGAAGACTCTTGAGAGTCCCTTGGACTGCAAGGAGATCCAACCAGTCCATTCTGAAGGAGATCAGCCCTGGGATTTCTTTGGAAGGAATGATGCTGAAGCTGAAACTCCAGTACTTTGGCCACCTCATGAGAAGAGTTGTCTCATTAGAAAAGACTCTGATGCTGGGAGGGATTGGGGGCAGGAGGAGAAAGGGACGACCGAGGATGAGACGGCTGGATGGCATCACCGACTCGATGGACATGAGTCTGAGTGAACTCTGGGAGATGGTGATGGACAGGGAGGCCTGGCGTGCTGTGATTCATGGGGTTGCAAAGAGACGGACATGACTGAGCGACTGAACTGAACTGAACTGAACTTTCCTGCTAGAGATTCATTGAAATAGTCTTTCTTATAAAAATATTGAATCCCTATGTTGTATACCTGAATAAATCAACTATACTTTAATTTTGGGTCTTCCCAGGGGGCACTAATGGTAAAGAATCTGCCTGCCAGTGCAGTATATATAAGAGCCATGGGCTTGATCCCTGGATCGGGAAGATTCCCCTGAAGCAGGAAATGGCAGCCACTCTAATATTCTTGGTGGCAGAATCCCCGGACAGAAGAACCTGGAGGGCTATAGTCTATGGGGTTGCAAAGAGTTAGACATGACTGAGCGTCTGAGCACATACTTCAGTTAGAAAAAAAAATCTTGAGTGCAAAGCAGGGTGATGGTATAGAGAGTCAGACATTTTATATATCAGAGGGGAAAGCCAAAATGCATTTAAACACCTAGCAGATTTCCTCGGACACAAAGGCAACCACGCCTGCTATTCTGGTGTAATTATTAATAGCATCTGTCTGTTTGGACAAAGGATTATGTAATCATTTACATAATAGGTATTTAGCAAATGTTAATATTCTCTTCAGTATCCTAATTTGAATAATAATGTATATGCACTCATGCATGCTCAGTCATGTCTGATTCTATGCGACCCCATGGACTGTAGCCCACTGGTCTCCTCTCTCCATGGAATTCTCCAGACAAGAATACTGGAGTGGGTTGCCATTCCTTTCTCAAGAGGATCTTCCAACCCAGGGATCGAACCTGGATCTCCTGCATTGCGGGCAGATTCTTTACCGTCTGAGCCACCAGGGAAGCCTGATAATGTATATGGTCACCATTTAACAAATGGTAATATCTTTTTTTTAACAGAAACAGTATTATGGTAAAACTAAATTCATCTATTTATTTATTCATTCATTCAATTATTTGAGTGCTTGCTGTGTTCTGGGGACTGGTAAAATTGTAGGGAACAAGATAAGTAATCATGACCTTAGGGAAGGTGTATTTTAGTGAAAAAGCAGACTTTAGAGTAGTAAATAAATATACAGTATACTTTTAGGTACTGACACGTACTTAACATAAGCTAAAGATAGGTAATTGAAAATAAAATGTTGTGGGAGAATGTAGGTACATTGAGACAGAGAAGACATCTTTCAGAGGATGCCACTTGGGAAAACATCAAATGACCTGAGGGAGAGTGCCATGTAGATATCTTAAAGAAGAGTTTTTCCAGGAGAGAAAACACCTTTCTTAAGTGTTCAGCCACAGACTTCCCTGGTGGTCCAGGGGCTAAGACTCTGTGCTCCTAATGCAGGGGGCCCAGGTTTCCTACACGCTGCAACTAGAACCTGCTGCAGTCATATAGTGTTCAGCCATTGAGTTGGAAAAGACACTTGGCATATTTGACTAGCAACAAGACCAGCATACCTGGTACAAAGTGTGCAGAGAATGGATGGGGTTGGAGGGAGGTTGAGTGTCATGGTAAAGGGTCTGAATTGTCTTCAAAATGCACTGGGAAGTTACTGGAGGTGGACACACTCTTAATTTAGCTTCTAAAATGATCATCCTGTGTGCTCTGTGAAGAAAAGACTGCAGAGAAGTGTATCACATTCCTCAAATGCACGTCATCAGGTATTGTCAGCTGCACACCTATCTCTGAGTTCATTGATCCTCATTTCTCCCACCCACCATGGTTTCCAATTAATGTGAGCATGACCTGAGATTACATTTTCCAATGCCTCTCCCCCTCCATTATAGGGCCTCACTGAGGTGTGAGATGCATGAGGTCTTACTAGTCAGTGTCCATGCAAGTACAATCTGGAATTATAAGGGAATTAACTCTAGAAGAGAGAATGTGGACAGATTTTTTTCTCTCTTCCTCAGAATTGTCTTGAGTTAGAGTAGCTTTTGTGGTCTCTTAAACATTTGTCTTGAAAGAGTGAGCAATGCGTTATTCTTGGTGCCAATCCATGGGCAGCATTGTAGTGTACTCTGCTATTGGCTCAATTCTCTATCTCACCTGTCATTTCCATTTTTCTGTATCCTTTGGGAGTACACTTCCTAACACAAGAGAAACATAAATGCTTTCCCTTCCTCTACTTTCTGTGGAAAGCAGGCTAAGATATGAAGAAGAGGACAAGTATAAAGACCAGTTGACAATATATTAAAGTCATCCAGGCAGGAGATGCTGGTGGACTTGGAATCCAGTGTTTGCTACTGTCTGGTAATCAAGAACGTGATTTAATTATATTTTTTCGATTTCTTCTTTCTTCATCACCATATTAGCTACCTGATATTTTATCCTTGCAAGAAAGAAATCCTGTTGAAGATGGTTTTATTTTGATCTTTACCCTCCTTCAGCAACTTTTTTCATTTTTATGTCATTCTAATACTTGACAGCCTTTGTCCTTCAGTTTATCACCACATTAAATTTTAATTCTTTTGTTTATGTTTCATGCTCTTCCATTAGTTGCCTCATTAAAATGATCCAAATTTATGTTCAGATCAGTTCAGTTCAGTCGCTCAGTCGTATCCGACTCTTTGCGACCCCATGAATCTCAGCACGCCAGGCCTCCCTGTCCATCACCAACTCCCGGAGTTCACCCAGACTCACGTCCATCGAGTCAGTGATGCCATCCAGCCATCTCATCCTCTGTCGTCCCCTTCTCCTCCTGCCCCCAATCCCTCTCAGCATCAGAGTCTTTTCCAATGAGTCAACTCTTCACATGAGGTGGCCAAAGTACTGGAGTTTCAGCTTCAGCATCATTCCTTCCAAAGAAATCCCAGGGCTGACCTTCTACTTCTTAAAATGTAGTAATCTCCTTACTGCTCAAAGTGTGTTCTTATTCCTAGGATTTTCTATATGTTACCTTCTCCATAGCCAAACAACATCAAATAGTGACAGTTTTACTTCTTCCCCTTCAAGTTGGATACTTTTTCTCTTTCTTTCTTGTCTTTTTTTTTTTTTTCCTTTTGGTCTGATTGCTGTGGCTAGGCCTTCCAATACTGTGTTAAATAGAAGTGGCAAGAGTGGGCAGCCATGTCTTGTTCCTAAAAACTAGAAGAAAACTTTTTAGATTTCCACTGCTGAGTGTGGTGTTGGTTGTGGATTTGTCATCATCATGTGTGTGTTTAGTCGCTCAGGCATGTCAGACTCTTTGCAACCCCATGGACTGTAGCCTTCCAGGCTCCTCTGTCCATGAGGATTCTCCAGGCAAGAATCCTGGAGTAGGTTTCCATGCCCTCCTCCAGGGGATCTTCCCAACCCAGGGATTGAACCCAGGTCTCCCACACTGCAGGTGGATTCTTCACCATCTGAGCCACAAGGGAAGCCCAGGTGGATTTGTCATACTACTACTAGACTACTACGACTACTAAGTCGCTTCAGTCGTGTCCGACTCTGTGCGACCCCATAGACGGCAGCCCACCAGGCTCCCCCGTCCCTAGGATTCTCCAGGCAAGAACACTGGAGTGGGTTGCAATTTCTTTCTCCAGTTTACCTTTAAAATTGGAGGAAGTTACAGTTCAGTACACACAGGCAAAGTTGTATCTGACTCTTTGTGACCCCATGGACTATAGCCCACCAGGCTCCTCTGTCCATGGAATTCTCTAGGCAAGAATACTGGAGTAGGTTGCCATTCTCTTCTCCAGGATTTGTCATAAATGTCCCTTATTATGTTAAGATATTTACCTTCTATATCCAGTATGTGAAAGTTTTTATCATGGATGAATGTTGAATTATTGAATGCTTTTCTGTATCTCTTGAAATGATAGTGTGATCTTTATCCTTTTGTTAATGTGATGTATCACATTGATTAATTTGCAAATATTGAACTATTTTTACATCCTTGATATAAATCTCACTTGATCATATAGTTATTCCTCTTTATATATTACTGGATTTAATTTACTGATCTTTGTTGAGGATTTCTGCATGTATACTCACCAAAGATATTGCCCTGTTTATTTACTTTCTGCCCTGTTGTATCTTTGTCTAGTTTCAATACCAAGGTAGTGATGGCCTTGTAGAATGAACTGGGGAAATGTTCCATATTCTTCAATATTTTGAGTAGTTTGGGAAGAATAACTCTTCTTTATATGTTTGACAGAATTATCCTGTGACATTATGTGGCCCTAGACTTTTGTTCTCTGGGATTTTTTAAACTACAAATTCAGTTTCACTACTAGCGATCAGTCTGTTCAAACTGCCGATTTCTTCTTGATTCAGTTTTGGCAGGTTGTATGATTTTAGAAATTCCTTCATTTTTTTCTTAGTTGTACAGTTTGTTGGCATGTAACCATTTATACCATTTCTTTATGATTATTTTATATCTTTGAGGTTTTCAGTTGTTATTTCTCCTCTTTCATATCTTATTTTGTTTAGTTGGGTCCTCTCTTTGGGTGAGCCTGGCTAAAGTTTTATCAATTTTGTTTTTATCTTTTCAAAAAAAACTAGCTCTTGGTTTCATTGATCTTTTGTCTTGTTTCCATGGTCTATGTTTTATTTATCGCCTCTCTGATCTTTATTATATCTTTCTTTCTGCTGACTTTGGGCTTTTTATTTCTGTTCCTAATTCTTTCAGCTGGTATGTTAGGTTGTTTGAGACCTTTCTTGTTTCACGAGGAAGGCCTTTATCACTGTACACTTTCCTCTTAGAACTGCTCTTACTGCACACCATTGGTTTTAGAAAGTTTCATTTGCATTTTCTGACTGCATCTTTGGTTTCATCATTGACTCACTGGTCTTTACATGTGCTGTTCCATTTGCTATATACACTTAGGTACTCCCTGTATTGGGTGAGTCTGTATTAATGGGTGCAGTGCCCTCTTATTGTATTGGTCCCTTAATCACTATGAAATAACCTTCTTTGTCCTTTATTATAGTCTTTGCTTTGAAGTCTGTTTTGTCTGATATGAGTATGGCTACCCCTGGTTTTTTGTTGTTACTGTTTGCATGAAATATCTTTTTCCATCCCCTCACTTTGTCTATGTGTGTCTTTAGTCCTGAAATGAGTCTCTCATAGGTAGTATATTGAAGGGTTTTGTTTTGTTTTTCTCATTCAGCCACCCTATGTCTTTTGACCAGGGCATTTAATCCACTGACATTTAAATAATTATTGATAGCTATGTACTTATATGGACTTCCTTGGTGACTCAGTGGTTAAAACAAAACAAAACAAAACACCTGCCAGGGCAGGAGATTCTATCCTGGGTCAGGAAGATTCCTTGCAGAAAGAAATGGCAACCCACTCCAGTATTCTTGTCTGGAAAATTCCATGGAATTCTTCTGACCGGCTACAAAAGAATCAAATACAATTTAGCAACTAAACAACAACAGCAGTATACTTGCATGTCATTTTATTACTTGTTTTCCAGTTATTCTATAGTTCTTTTACATTTATTTCTAATTATTTTTTTTCTTATGGTTTGATACTTTTCTTTAGTAGTATGTTTAAATTATTTTCTTTTTGGTTTTTGCTTATCTATTGTAGGTTTTCAGTTTATGGTTACCATAGGGTTCATATGTTGACCTGTAATTATATCCACTTGCTCTAAATGGTAGTCTTTTAAGTTAGGATACATTCTAAAAGATCTACATTTCTAAATCTTCTCCCTAGGAGAGGATTTTTGTATTTTTGATGTCATGTTTTATGTCTTTGTGCTTATCCCTTAGCAGTGTATTATGGTAGTTATAGTGATTTTTACAATATTTTGTCTTTTAATCTATATACTGACCTATTTAAGTAATCATCAATCCTTACCTCATATTTGTCAGTCTTTCCTAGTGGGATTTTCTCTTTCCTGTAGATTCTATTTTTCCATTTAGAGAAGACCCTTCAACATTTATGTTAGGGTAGGTTTAGTATTGATGAAGTCTTTTAGTTTTGCTTGTCTAAGTTCTTCATCTTTCCTTCTATTCTAAATTACAGCCTTTCTTGGTAGAGTATCCTAGGTTGCAATTTTTTTCCCTTTCAGCACTTTGCATATATCATGCAACTCCCTTCTGACCTTCAAAGTTTATGCAGAGAAATCAGCTGATAGCCTTATGTGGATTCCCTTGTTTAAGACTCTCTGTTTTACTCTTGCTGCCTTTAGAATTCTCTATATAATTTTGACTTTTACCATTTTGATTATGATGTTTTGGTTTGGGTCTTTTGGGGTTCATTTTGTTTGAGTCCCTCTCTGTTTTCCATACCTGAGTACTGTGTCTGTTTCCTTCTTCTGGATTGGAAAGTTTTCAAGCATAGTTTCCTCAAATACATTTTCAATCCCCCTCCTCTCTTCTCCCTCTGAGACACCTACAAGGTGAATGTTGGTTTGCCCAATTTTCCTCAGATATCTTTTTGAAAATCAGTTTATTCCTTTGACTATGCTTGGTCTTTGTTGCTCTGCAGGCTTTTCTCCAGTTGTAGTGAGCAGAAGCGACTCTCTAGTGGTGCATCGGCTTCTCATTGTGATGGCTTCTCCCGTGGGGCGCAGGCGCAGCATGTCCAGCCTGTGCAGCACGTGGGCTCAGTAGCTGCTGTTCCCAGGCTCTGGAGCACGGGCTTGATAGTTCTGGCACGTGGGCTTACTTGCTCTGCAACATGCGGGATCTTCCTGGATCAGAGATCAAACCGGTGTCTCCTGCATTGGCAGGCAGATTCTTTACCACTGAGCCACCAGGAAAGCCTCTCAGAGATCTCTTAAAGTATATTGTTTAAAAATTTGTTTTTCTTTTTGCTTTTTTGAGTGGATTGATTCAATTATCTAATCTTCCAAATAACTTATATATTCTCCTGTATCAGTCTTAGTCCCTCTAATATATTTTTTATTTCCTTTTAACGTGTTTTTTTATTTGAAACTTCATTTCTGATTGGGTCTCTTTTACCTTTCCTAGTTCCTTGTTAAAATTTTCACTGTGCTAATTTATTCATTTCCCTAATTTAGTTAGCATTTTTATCACCAAAGCTTTGAATTCTTTATCTGATAAGTTATTTCTGAGGATTTTTAGGGACTTTTTTTTGCTCTTTCCATTGAGAGCACTTCCTCTGCCTCTTCATTTTGCTTAACTTTCTCTCCCTCTCCGAATTTAGGTTAAACAGTTACCCACTGAGATCTCAAAGGGGTGTTCTTACGTGGGAGCGTCATTATACAAATTGTGTGTACCCAGTGCCTTTGGCGGAAAAGCTGGATTTGACATGGATGCAAAGTACATCTTTCCTCAGGGTGTACTGGCGGTTGCCACTTTGGTACAGGGCGTGACTGGAGATGCAGGGAGCCAGGTCTGAGCTGGGGCTTTCCCTCTGCTCAGGGGCCTCTATCAGGTGTGGGATCTGTTCCCAAGCTGTTGTAGCAGAAGCCCTGGGGGGTGAGCGCAAGCTGGCTCTGTTCCCTTGGTGTGTGTGTTTTCTTCTCTCCCCACACTGAGACCCTTGCCCTGGAATCAGGGGAATGCTAAAGCAGAAGGGGGCTCGTGTAGGCTCTGGGCTCGTGTTAGCCACAGAGAATTGTCCAGGCTGTCTGCAGTGCACTGCCTGTTTAGACATTCACGATTGTTTCTCTCATTTTGCGCAGATGCAGCTTTGTGTGCAAGTTGCCTTTGTCACTTACAGTGGGTCACTGACCCCAGCTATTGCCGCCCCTGCCCCCTTGTGGATCCACACTGCAGGACAGGCCTGTACTGAGGCAGAAGCAACTGCTGCCAGGGTTGCAGGCTGCTTCCAAGGTTCTGCTTGAGAAAGTGCCAATGATTGCCACCTTGCCCCACCCGAACTCCGCCTGAGATATGGGCACCTCTCCATCTATTGGCTGATCTTCACATTCTGGCATATAAAATATTCTTCTCATTAAGTCAGCAAAATGAAACAAGTGTCAGTATCCTTTTTTGAAGGTCAAAACTGCCTTTTTAAGTCATTTAGTTCTTACTTTTCCATTTGCGTATATAAGTATCATAGGTGTACTTAGCCCTTTCCTTTAAGTATCAAGAAAAATGATGGCTTTCTTTTATGATTTTGGTTCCAGAAGAATAAAAGCAATATTGAGGTTTCTGATGGCAGCTTTGAAATAGCTTTGAACAGCCCTAAATATTAGAAAAGAAGGAGAAATTTGTTCTGACTGTTATCATGTAGACCTAGTTTAGTGTTATTATTCAGGACACCTTAGATGCATCTATGATGTTAGCCAAATGGTATCTGTATTTCCTCTATGTGTTCATCATTAGAAAATAATTCATTCAATGTCTATGAAAGTGAAGTCGCTCAGTCGTGTCCGACTCTTTGTGACCCCATGGACCATAGCCTACCAGGCCCCTCCCTCCATGGGATTCTGCAGGCAAGAGTACTGGAGTGGGTTGCCATTTCCTTCTCCAGGGGATCTTCCTGACCTAGGGATCGAACCCAGGTCTCCCGCATTCCAGGCAGACACTTTAACCTCTAAGCCACCAGGGAAGCCCAATGTCTATAAACACTGTATTTGCTGCTTCTTTGCCTTGATATTAATATGAAAATTTAGTTGCAAATTAGATATATTAGAAAAAGGATGATTGAACTTTAAGTACTGTGTATTTACCATGTGTATGTTTAGAACTTAATAAATTTAATTATGTTTAACACTTGAAGTAATATGCTGTCATTTGAGTATAAGAAACCAGGTCATATTGGTTCCATTTTTCTGGCCATAAATTTTTCACTTTAATATAGAATATTTTATATATATATATCCATTTTACATCCATAGTTAAGAATATAAAAACTAGATATTTATAGCTATAAACAAAGTACTTGGTTTTGCTTTCCCATGATTCAAAAGTGTTCCTATCCATCCAGGAATGAATACTTAACAGTTTCAGCATCATGTCACACTATGTCAACATGAATACCAGCATCAGCATGGAGATGTATTAGTCACTGTATGTAAATCAATATATAATTTCTGACTTTTGGGACTATCAGTCAAAATTCAGCAATGGAGGTAACATGGCTAATACTGACATAGTGTGAGTGACGTCATATCTATAGTGCATGGATATCTCATTTATGTTTTTCTGTTACTCCTGTATGCATTATTTCCATAGAAAATACAATTCTCCAAGGGATTCTTTTTTAGAGGACAAAACCCGGCATGGAAAGCTCTTGTCGAGAAGTTGAGATGGGATTGGTTTGTTCGGTTGGTGACAATAGAACTGTCATCAGAAATTGTCAGTAATTTTTCTCATACAAGTATATTTAATTACAATTCTGGATAATCAACAGTAGCCTATGCCTTTTGAATATTTATGTTCCAAGGGTTATGTTTACTAAAAGTTCATAGTTATAAAAGGTAGTTCAGTGTCACTAAATATGTTCAAGGTCATCCCAATGTACATGTGGTCTTTGAAATTACATTCTTTGAAGGCATTTAGAAAAAAATCTGTGTGAGATAAATAGGTTACAAACTTTGAAAAGGATTCATCTGAAGAAATAGGCCTTCAATCATGGTTCATATGCTCTCACCTCCATTTGATAATCCTACAGTAAGGTCACTGCCATGGGCCTCTTACATGTACTTTCAAAGCTGTAAAGATAATTAACTCTGGATCCAAGGTTAGGCAGAGTTGTATAGATGGAGTTGAAACCACATTTACTGTTGTTTTTTTTTTGTTGCCTTGTAAATAACTGAAAGGTCTTCATGCATGAGTAAATGTGTTGTTTTGTGTAAACTATATACTCTAGGTACAGTGTAAAATATATTTGACTTTATAATGTGCTGAAAACATTTTGAAAGATGAAAGGACATTGATACTTAAGGTTGGAAGAGTAATCCCTTAGGATTAAGCTCATGAATAAGAATTAATTTCATGTTTAACGTGGTTTCACTCACTTTGCTCTCTGTGTTCTACAGTATGCCATATGGCTGACTGCACTTGGTTGTCAAAATTTTATTTTATGTTTCTGAATTGTGGCTTATTTATTTAATGATTACATATTATCATACTTGAAGCAGTACATGGTCAATTTTTCAAAATCTTACTGTCAGGGTATTACCAAAGGGTGTTATGTGACTCTCTATCAAAGTAAAAATGTGTTCATGTTTTGAATGATCAAATATGTGCCCATGTATTTGATGCTTACTTAAAAAAAAAAAAAAACACACCCTCTCTTTTGTGCAGATAAAATCATACCTCTGCTGTGAGGATTTTTCTAGAGAAATACTTTTTAAAATCGTTAAGTAATGAATAGTATTGGTCTTAACATATGTGTGATTGTGTGAATATTCACCTACTACTTTAGCTGAAATGCCTGAAATGCATAATAACATACATAAACACTAGTATATTCATTTAAATTTTAGTGTCACACTAAAATAAGCTGGACTTAGGGCACCGTTGTTTATGGTAATGATTAGGATGATCATATAAGGCTTTTTAATAGCATTTTTGAAGGAGAGGACTGGAAGGCCATGTGTCAAAATACTTCTTATATCAACAAGATTTCTCTGTTTCCATGGCACAAATTAGATTCTTTTGTAAAAGTTATCGGAGATTTAGTCTATAATTTGATTTCCTTTGTCATTTCAACCACATTACATTTCTGTTTGACATGTGGATTGATTTCTGTCTGGCTTCTTGCTTTTATTATTTATTTAGATCAGGCAGTTGAACTTTAACTCCACAAATGAAATAAAGTAGACAATAATGAAATAATAAAAGAAACAATGATCTTGAGATAACAGAACTAGACCAGTTTTGACCCAAGCAATTGACTTTAAGAATTCACCATAAACATGTAATTTCTATTAATCTCTCCAAGGCATAATGAAAGTACTTAGGACTCTTAATTTGATGAGTTAAACATATGCATTATATGTAGTTAATGAATCTTTCCTGTCAGGCTTCCCTGGTAGCTCAGCTGGTAAAATCCACCTGTGATACAGGAGACCCAGTTTGGTTCCTGAGTTGGGAAGATCCCCTGGAAAAGGGATAGGTTACCCACCCCAGTATTCTTGGGCTTCCCTGGTAGCTCAGCTGTTGTATTAAGAAGCACTTATTCTCTGTCAGCAACATGGTAGGCACTCTTACACGGTAATCAGAGTTTATCTTCCCTCAAGGATTTTCAGAACTCATAGATACAAAGCTTATTTTTATGAAAGGTAGCAAAATAACTAAATAGAAAAATACTTCATTGTATATAATGGAACATCAATACAATATTATGTGACATTGTATATAGTACAAGACAAATAATCGGCATAGTGAATAAGATTACAGGATTTCAAGAAGAAAAATAGATTCAGTTTATTGAAAAGGGGCAAAGTTAAATATGAACTGTCTTGAACGGAGTTAATTAGGTTGCAGAGAGGCCCAAAAGAGCATTTTTAAGCATATAGTAATCAAAGCAAATTGCAAAGTGAGAGCATGTATGTGTGGTATGTCCTGGGGAAGGTGGAGAAGCTGTTTTAACTGTAGTAGAGTTGGTGACGGAGAAGGCGATGGCACCCCACTCCAGTACTCTTGCCTAGAAAATCCCATGGATGGAGGAGCATGGTGGGCTGCAGTCCATGGGGTTGCAAAGACTCGGACACAACTGAGTGACTTAACTTTCACTTTTCACTTTCATGCCTTGGAGAAGGAAATGTCAACCCACTCCAGTGTTCTTGCCTGGAGAATCCCAGAAACAGGGGAGCCTGGTGGGCTGCCATCTATGGGGTCGCACACAGTCGGACATGACTGAAGCGACTTAGCAGCAGAGAGTTGGCGTAGGAGAAAGAAATATGAATGAAAAGATCAGCCAAGATTGCCTTGTGGAGGGTGAATGAGTGCACTACCAGATAAACATCTGGGGAGCCATCAGTGGATTGAGAGAGACTCAGGAGACAGAAAAGAAAATATAAAAGGGAAATTCAGTGAAAGAGATGACTTAGAAATGGGTGGGCAGCAGGCTAAATGAATAGTACTGCTCCACAGATAAAAGAACTGAACATAGAGTTATAACTACTGACCAGTGTTCAGGAGGATAAACATTTACTTAGCTGAAATGTTTGGGTGAGGAAGAGAAGTTGTGGACAAAAATAACCTGTATTTAGTTGTTTTTGAAAAAGGTGAGGAAGATAAAAACATGGTAGTCAAGAAGTAACTTTAAAATATTTATTTTATAATATACTGTAATGTATGATATAGATTAATACTTTGTGCTTTAAAACATTATATTTGTATAATGTATAAGACAAAAATATAAATTAAAAAGAAGGGAAAGTAAGATTAAAGAATTTAGAGTACCTTTAACGTCCTCCAGAAGCTCCATTTGTTTTTATTTTATATATTTTAAGATAAACACAAAAATGTAGAAAATATTTCTCAGTTTAATTAATCACTAACATAATTATTTTCCACTAGTATTGTTTTTAAAAATGCTTCACTTCTTTATTTTAATTCATGTTAAGCATATTGAATATAAAATTCCAAGTTCTGATTCTAAGCTCAGTAAGATTTAATATTTGGTGCCATGTCTAGGTGCAAAATAATTGTGCAACAAAAATAGGTGAATCCAAAAAAAGAGACTGTATTAATATCTGTGCTTACTAAGTCATAATAGTCATTTCAAATATGCTTACTCATGAGAGAAATTAGGCTACTGTTGTTGAATACTTCAACATTAATTATTGACTGGTTATATCTGTGTCTTCACTAATGTCAATCAGTTGTTTGGCAGACTAATTGAAAGTCTTTTTTCCCTATGCCATTAATAAATAGGTCTAAAACCTTCTGAAGTTCTTTATTTCAAATATTTGAACAAGTGAGCAAATTTTGAGTCCAAATATAAGTGTGCATAGTGCCCATGAGTACTTTGTTTGCTTAAAATACTACCTTGAAAAGACAGACAAATATATTTATGTTTTCCAAACCATCTACTAGGCAGAATTCTTCTCAGTTCAGTTCAGTTGCTCAGTTGTGTCCGACTCTTTGTGACTCCATGGACTGCAGCACACCAGGTTTCCCTGTCCATCACCAACTCCTGGAGCTTGATCAAACTCATGTCCATCCAGTGGGTGATGCCATCCAACCATCTCATCCTCTGTCATCCCCTTCTCCTCCTGCCTTCAATCTTTTCCAGCATCAGGGTCTTTCCCAATGAGACAGTTCTTCGCATCAGGTGGCCAAAGTATTGGAACTTCAGCTTTAGCATCAGTCCTTCCAATGAATATTCAGGACTGATCTCCTTTAGGATTGACTGGTTTGATCTCCTTGCAGCCCAAACAGAATTCTTGTAGAATTCTTCTAGAAGGCAGTAAATTTGGATTTCATTTTTTAATAAAAGAAAACTGTTCAATGTACTTTAAATCTGATTCTTCTTGGAAGTGTTTTACCTGAGCAAACTAGCACAACATTTGGGAGTATAAATGATATTCAGGATAACTGTCCATATATCATTACAGAGTATTGTTAAGAATTTACTGTAGATCTTGGTCTTGTATTTGCTTATGTGCTTGCCTGCTTGCTTCTAACACTAGTATAGAATATTTGGCCCTTCATGCTTCTACTTCTTTCTTGCATTGCACTAAGAAGAATGCAGTCAAAGAAATTCACATGACGTATTATCTGTTCATAACCTTACTCTAGAATCTGCTTGATCAGTTGTTACTCTTACAGAGCGTGGTTCCTCCTCACAAAACACCACTTTTGCTAAATGTCATCTAACCATGCACAACATATCTTTATCCATACGTATTCTTATATACTGTCTCAAACTAAACTTTCATGAGCTATGACAGAATACTTTCATGTTTGTATCTGCCTAGGAGCAACATCGCCAAATTACATAATTTGAAATGCCTCTTCTATCAGCTCATCAGCTGTGTTTTCTGTGTGATTCTTTCTGAAAGTTGCCGACAAAGGATTTCATTTCAGTTGTCACCTTTTTGTTTAATATGTATTATTTCAGTCATTTTCTTTGACCAGGGCAGAAGAAAGCTATATTCTTCTAATGGTACAATTTCATTTCATTATTAAGTTAGAAATTTCAAGATACTTCAAAATGCTGTTTAATTTAGAACATTTCTATTAAGTGATAATTCATAACTCAATATTGCTGGAAAAGAGACAGAAGTTTGTCATTATTAACAGAATCTTTAGTTTTAAAATATCTTATTCACCATGAAGCCTGAAGGTACTGGAAAATAAACACATTGTACTAATATTTAGTGTACATATTGATATGGGCAATCTTTGATACTGAAACTGAGTACCTGTAATATTTTGAGGGAAATTTAGGATTTGATCAATGCAAATCTCAAAATATAGAGTGCAGTTATGCTAGTTAGTAAGTGCTTTGTGAATTATAATTCAAATAATATTCTCAGTCATCCATAAGTCAGTTTCTTATCAGATATGACTATATTGTCATTCTACCCTGAATAATGGAGTGGGTATTCAGGGTAATATCTTCTCCAGCAGATCTTCCCAACCCAAGAATTGAACCAGGGTCTCCTGCATTGCAGGTGGATTTTTTTACCAGCTGAGCTACCGGAGAAGCCCATACCCCTTGCAAACTCCCAAATGACTGAAAAAGAGTTTGTAATAGGAAAAGGAAAATCAGCATTGTCAGTTTCTTGTTCATTCATGTTTGCATACTTTGTCCTATCTTTAATTCATGTTCACACTTTCATGCCATATATTTATTTTGGGAAAATTGATTTATGCTACTCTGGATTGTGTAATGGACTTCCCTGGGGACTCAGTGGTAAAGAATCTGCCTACCAAAGCAGAAGACACGGGTTCAGTTCCTGGGTCAGAAAGATCCTTTGGAATAGGAGATAGCAACCCACTCCAGTATTCCCTGCCTGAGAAATCCCATGGACAGAGGAGCCTCTTCCTTTATAGTCCATGGGGTTGCAAAAGAATCAGAAATGACTTGGCGACTAAGCAGCAAGATTATATAATACTTCAATCAATGTATTAATGTACTAGGAAACTCCAATATGTTAAACAAGTGAAAATGTAAGAAAAAAGTTAAATATGCCTTTGCTTGATCTAATTCTGACTTTCAGAATAGCATAGGTAGCTAGTGAAGTAAGTAAGGCACCAGTATTGATTAGTACATGAAATATTACCAATTCTTAATGTGGTCTTTATTTTATAGATAAAATATAATTTGACTAAAAATTAATAAAGTACCTGGAGAACTTTTTGTAGATTCAGATAAAGCAAGTTTGGAGTGGAATCTGAGAGTTTGCATTTTTAACAAGCTGCTGGTAACTCAGGCTTCAGGTCCCTGGACCACACTTGGAATAACAAGATTCTACAACATTTTAATGCATCTTCTCACAAACACCTTTAGGACAACAGGGTGTCATTTAAGGGTTTTGTAAGAGAAAATAAGATCAGGTTTATTTTAAGAACAGAATAGCGAATCAGGTTAGTAAGTTTTTGCAGCTGTTCAGTCACTCAGTCGTGTCTGACTCTTTGCAACCCCATGGACTGCAGCACACCAGCCTTCCCTGTCCTTCATCTCCCAGAGCTTGCTCAGACTTGTGTCCAGTGAGTTGGTGATGCCATCCAACCATCTTGTCCTCTGTTGTCCCCTTTTCCTCTTGCCTTCAGTCTTTCCCAGCATCGCGGTTATCAAATTATTGCAGTAGTCAGGTAAGAAGGGCTAGCATTGTTAATGGAAATGAAAAATACTGGCTGTATCCTAAGGGAAAAGAAAATCTCAGTCATATGAATGACCAAACCCTATTGATATTGGAATAACTTAAAATGTTGAGATGCTTTTCTGTCATCAGTATAAAACAGAAATAGTGTACCTCCTTCTAGGTAAACAGGAAAATATAAAGAACACAATGTTATCTTTCATTTTTTAAAAGCATGAAACCCTCATTGGTGTTCCACATCTATTCATTGTGCTTGATTTGGTAACTGTGTATTTCAGTTATTTCAATATTTTGATCTCAAAATGAATTTAGAGAAATGTAGTACATAAAGTATATACTATATAAAATGTAGTATATAAAGTAAAAACACCTTGTAATAGGTGTCTTTAGAGATGATCTATTTATTAACTTACTGCACCACTGGATCACTGTTTTAAATTGCTCCTTCCCCTTATTTAGGGTATTAACCATTTCGGATCTTTGTAGGGAATAACAGAACAGGAAGGGAATCGCTGCAATTAGAGAATGAAAATATGATAGCCTAGGAAAAAATGTCGTGAAAGGAAAGACTAAGAGATGGTAGGCGAGAAATGAATGAGGAGTTCAAGAGAGTTGAAAATGAGTATCTGATGATATTGGTTAAGAACCTCGAGATAAGAACTTCACAAATATGTATCCATTGCCTGCTGCATTCCTGGTAAAATGGCAGAATATAGTCAACTGCAGCCTACATTTTCATTAGCAAGACAGTACCTATCATGTGATAGAATATCACACTGGGGTTCAAGATTAAAATAAAAAATAATTTGGTGCCTTTAACAGGAATCTCAGAACCTCTGTCATCTAGCTCCTGGTTGGTGTATCATGTAGCTCTCATCCAAACTACAACAACCTTGTCAAGAAGTATTCCCCAAACCTCTGGTTTTCATTATAAGAGAGGCAGGATAGATATGAGAAATTACTCTTTGGTGACTGAAAAGTAATTTAGAAAACATGCAACCAACTAGTATGATGTATTTATGTTTTATGATTCCCAAGTCAGTGTTCTTTCTTCAGACTATGGGAAACAGTGTAAAGAGAAAATTAGTTAATTTCGGCACTACTCACACACTGGTCAGAATTCATGTGGTACTCACAGATAAAATAGCCAATGTGAAAAAAATATTGGTCCAAACTGTATTTCTCCTTGATTCAGGTATCCCGTGGGGGAGTCACAATCTGTTTAGGATATCAGCACAGTCATTGTCCACCTCAATCAATTTAATGCAAAGAGGGGAAGGGGAGTCATTCGGACGCAAAAAAAAAGAAAAAAGAAAATCAATTCTGAGCATCTGTCTGCATGCAGACCTCAGGCCAAAACAGATTGAGTACCAAAAAGTAGACAAAGGGAAATCCCAGATTTCACTGTGCAGTTCTTTGGTGCTGCTCCTGTTACGTGACTAATGGACCTTTCATTTTGAATCATTGTATTTTACAGCTGCATGCAATCATTACTCCTAAGACTAAAACTATGATGTGTGGCAGAAGCTTTAGATGAGGTGAGGCATGATGGATTGTCATGGTCAAATTATTAATAGAAAGGTTCATTTTCCAATAGAAGTATAAAATATGGTATTTTATTTACATCTCCCTTTTGAGCTCTGGTTCTAGCTGCCAAAATGAACTGTATCACTCAAGACTACACAACTTTGCCAAACGATCTACGTCATTGGCAGAACATCTATCAGATTTTATTTTACTCTAGTTCTTATGAAAAATGTTTCACATCACCATGTTTCTCTAGAAAGCAGTTTTTTTCTAAATACTGTTAAATCATGATCAGACCACAGTGTGATAACCACAATGAAAGAAGAACAGTGCAAATTAGTGTGCTAATTGAACTGTTTCTGTTGAAACATTAAAATTTTATGTCACTTTCAGTATATTTATACTATAAATATAAATTTTAATATTAAAACACTATTCAATTATTGTCTCTTTTTTATAGATTAAAACAAAGAGACATACAAGATAAAGTCATTCATGAAGGACACCTAGCAAATAATTATCGAACATACAGTTTGAACCAAATTATGAATCTAATTGGCCTTCCCTGGTGGCTCAGTTGGTAAAGAATCTGCCTGTGATGAAGGAGACCCAGGTTCAATCCCTGGGTCAGGAAGATGCCCTGGAGAAGGAAATGGCAGATTACTTCAGTATTCTTGCCTGGAGAATCCCATGGACAGAGATGCCTGGCAGGCTACAATCCATGGGGTCAGACACGACTGAGCATCTAAACCACTACATGAATCTAGACCTAGCACTCTTGATAATTAAGGTTCATAAAAAGTGAGATGGGTTTACAGTAGAAGTCATGCAAATATTTTCAGATGTTCAAGTAAATGTAATATGGATGTTCAATCTATTTCATGCACATATATAAACGTGGAAAAACAGAATGAACATCACCACATATACAAATAAAAGTCTATATCAAATGCATAGATTATTTTAAAAAACTCATTAACCACATAACATTCAGTCATTAAAAAGACAAATAATTTTCCATTTTTATGGTCCTATTGACATTTTGCTTTCCAATCTGGGTTCTAAACTAATGGAAAATAGTAGAATAATACAGTATGCATCTTAGTAAATCCAGTACCATTCAAAGCCAAACAAGCTAAACCTTTCATAACTTTAATAACAAAAATGTTTTAAAGAACAATATATCTGAAAATGTTTGATACAAGTTTTTAATCATAGAAAATGTGTGTGATGCTTAAGCAACCTCAGTTCTCACATACAGTTTCTGTTAAGAATATCTCAAATTTAAGAATACAAATATAATCTTGTTAATCCTGTTTCATTACATGTGTAATCAAGTTAACAAGTGTTACCAAGGCATCCTGGGAATTAGAAAGTAGGATTTATTTTAAATTAATGCTTCTACAGGTTAAAACTTCAGCATTTTTTCAAATAAAAGTAAGAAAGATTGAAATGAAAACTTAAAGCATGTTTTTCATTGAATCATGTTTGAGTAGGATTTTAAATTTTACCAAAAAAGTATTGATGAGTTAAATGGCTTTTCTGCTATTCTTTGTTCTTAATTTTGAGAAGTTTCTTTAATTTATTCATTGTTCTTGTCCCAGGCCCTATAGTGAACGGTTGTATTTAGGAATTTTTAAAAATTCTATTTCCCTGATTTGGTCTGGGAGGAACATCTCAACATTTCCTTTTTTGATTACTGCACGTACAGCTTACACAGCAAGCTTGATCAGTAGTTTTTAGCTGTTATGTGTACCTATGCATATGTATATCCTTATGTTCATGCACTGATTTGGGTATTCAGATATATATATATACACACACACACACACACATATATATAGGTATATAAGAAAGAAGAGAACTGTTTTTCTGTAACTTTTTTTTTCCTTTTTAAAAACTTAGCTTCCTTAAATGTTCACAATAAATTGAAAACCACATTTAATATACCAAGTATCAAAATATCAAAACAGGCTTAAATAATGCATTGCTGGAATTCCCAGGTGGTTCAGTGGTAAGGAATCCACCTGGAATGCAGGACACTCAGGTTCAGTCCCTGGGTCAGGAAGATCCCTGGAGAAGGAAATGGCAACCCACACCAGTATTCTTGCGAGAAAAATCCCATGGACAGAGGAGCCTGCTGGGCTACAGTCCATGAGGTCACAAAGAGTTAAACATGATTAAGTGACTAAACAATAGCAACACATTGCTATGGTGAGGAAAAATATATACACATATATATGTATATATTGTTACACATTTTTTCATTAGTTAAATTTTGCCTAGATTTTGATCCATACTAATATTCCATGTGACCTGTTGTAAACAGTCAAATTAGTATAGAGGGAAGCTGTCCATGCCAGAGAATGAGATCAGGGGAGTGTTACTTGAAAATGTTTATTAAAAAGATGTGTCTGCTGCATATAAAAAAATGGAGCCATCCTGTCTTGATTGCAGGGATACTTTGTACTCTATAGAATTCTGTACTAGAAATTATTATAGTTTGGCTCTAGAACTTTCAAATTGTGGTGGTAGAAAAAACTCTTATGAGTCCCTTGGACTGAAAGGATATCAAACCAGTCAATCCTAAATGAAATCAACCCTGAATATTCATTGGAAGGACTGATGCTGAAGCTCCAATACTTAGGCCACGTAATGCAAAGAGCCCCCAATCATTGGCAAAGACCCTGATGCTGGGAAAAATTGAGGGGAAATGGAGAATGGGGCAGCAGAGGATGAGATGGTTAGATAGCATCACCAACTCAATGGACATGAGCTTGAGTAAACTCTGGGAGATAGTGAAGGATAGGGAAGCCTGGCTTGCTGAAGTTCATGCAGTTGCAAAGAGTCAGACAAAAGTTAGTGACTGAAAACAACAAATTATCCAGTGTATCATTTCATTTACTTATTTATTGGTTTATTTTTCTATCTCCTCAATAGAACCAAGCTCTGTAATGCCAGGGCCTTTTTTCTTTCCTTCATTGCCCTGTGTAGCATACTTTGAACAGTGCCTAAAACCTAGTAGGTAATCAGTAAATATTTGTTGAAAGAATGAATGAATTTATTTCAAAAAGATAATTCTTGGGGATGGAAAATACACAGGTTTTATTTCTGCATTTATTTTTGTACACAATCAAAACTCTTATCATGATATTTCGGAGAATTGATAAAAATAACAATTGTATGGATATAAGAAGAAAAGTTTGGCATATGTAAGACATTTTAAAGACATATGTTTGTTTCTCCAGACCAGTATTTTAAATTCAGATTATCTGTATATCCAAATACCAAATGAATAGCAACTTCAAGTTTTCAAAGTCTTAAGAAAAAAAGCACATCAACATGATTAACATAAAAAAATAAAGGAAGCAAAGAGAGAGCAATGTACTACTTAGAAATGTAAACTGGCAAGAAAGCAAATTAATTCTATGACCTCAGGTAAATTACAGACTTTGCATCAAGTCTTTCACATTTTAAAAGTGAGAATGATGAAATAGATTACTGCTTGGATCCCTTATAGCTCAAAGATCTTTCATTAATGTATATGCCATATAAATGTGTTCTTATTTAAGGCATATGAAGTTTTTACCACTTCACACAGTTTTATCAAAAGATGTTTATTGATACAAACTGAGAACAGAGAAGGCGATGGCACTCCACTCCAGTACTCTTGCCTGGAAAATCCCATGGATGGAGGAGCCTGGTAGGCTGCAGTTCATGAGGTCGCTAAGAGTCAGATACAACTGAGCGACTTCACTTTCACTTTTCACTTTCATGCATTGGAGAAGGAAATGGCAACCCACTCCAGTGTTCTCGCCTGGAGAATCCCAGAGGTGGGGGAGCTTGGTGGGCTGTCGTCTATGGGGTCGCACAGTCGGACATGACTGAAGCGACTTAGCAGCAGCAGCAACAGCAGCAGCATGAACTGAGAATCATGAACAAAATCTATGAAGACAGGCATATTATATGACCCCAGTGAGTTTACAGTTTGACTAAGAAGACAAAGTAGTATGGAGAAAAAAATGCAAATGAACCTGATCAGAGATTATATGGTGCCATGGTGTGTGCCCTCTGGGGGAGGACCTAACTGGGTTGTGAGAGACAAATATGACTTTTTTGGAACAAAATGTGGATTAAGCCATTAGTGTAAATAAGAGGACAAACTAACCAGGCAAAGTAGATGGGAGACTGTTTGAAGCTGGGAAGAATTAAGGAATAATATTAAGGAATCTTAGGGGTAAAAGATAATAAGAGTTCAGTATATTTGGAGCACAGAGAACAAAAGAGAGACTCCAAATGAAATTGAAACGGTAGAGTGGGGCAAGGTAATAGAAAGTCTGAAACAGCACATGAATTTTGCATTTTGACCAAAGGCCATTGTGGAATGATTGAAGAATTTAAAATAAAAATTTTAAAATCAGTTTTCCAGTTAAAGATCACTAGGGCAGTAACTTGGAGAATGAATTAAAGAGGAAGAAGGCTCAGGGTAAAAAAGGTTTCACTGACTCTCAGTAATCAACATGAGAGATGCCCATGGCTGCTTTAGGACAGGAAGTATAAATGGAGTTTGTTGTTCAGTAGCTCAGTTGTGTCCAATTCTTTGAGACCCCATGGACTGCAGCACACGAGGCTTCCCTGTCCTTCACCATCTCCCAGAGTTTGCTCACACTCATGCCCATTGATTCGGTGATGCCATCCCCCTCTCCTCCTGCCTTCAGTCTTTCCCAGCATCAGGGTCTTTTCTAAGGAGTCAGCTCTTCACATTAGGTGGCCCAAGTATTGTAGCTTCAGCTTCAGCATCAGCATCAATGAATATTCAGGGTTGATTTCCTTTAGGATTGACTGATTTGATATCCTTGCTGTCCAAGGAATTCTCAATAATCTTCTCCAGCACCACAGTTTGAAGGCATCAATTCTTTGACACACAGCCTTTTTTATTGTCCAGCTCTTACATCCACACATGACTACTGGTAAAACCACAGCTTTGACTATATGGACCTGTGAGGTTCTTTAGGGTTATTTGAGGAAAAATGTAGTTGGAGGATGAGATTTGTTTTGTTTTGTACCTGTGGATTATAGAAGTAGAAAGTGGAGTGAGGTGCTGTTTCCTTCTCCAGTGGATGTTCCCAACCCTGGGATCTAACCCGGGTCTCCTGTAATGCAGGCAAATTCTTTACCAATGAGCCATCTGGGAAGGAATCCTGCTAATTTAGGTTTTATATAGGTAACCAAAAGGCTTACCTTTTCTCGAAAATGAAAGATGTGACACTTGGCTGTGGATGAACTTTAGAAAGAACACATTGGCACTCACACAAAGATAATATGTTTGTACAGGAAAAAATAAAGTGCAGCTCTTCTTTGTGCAGTAACAGTTACAAAATTCCTCAATGACTGTAAAGTGATAAATTTGTCAACACTTCTTTGATATCCTTTTTGCTTTCAATCATTTCCCCATTTCAAAATTAGTGTCTATGTTTAAAGCCTATTGAGACAAAAACGAAAATTTACAATCAAATCCAAAGTTTTATATGTCCAAACTTACTTTGTCTTAAATTATTTGAATAAAAATAGGAGCAAACTATGCCTCTGAATATGTTGTTTTGTTTTCTGTGTTTTTAAGTTTGCTTTAGAGCTTTATAAATTACTCTTTAAGAGGATTCTAATTGTGTGAAGATTTCTTAGGTTTTCTGGATATTTTAAAATTTAATTTTTATTTTAAATTGGAGTATAGTTGATTTACAGTGTTTAATTAGTTTCAGGTGAATAGCAAAGTGACTCAGTAGTATATTTACATATATCCATTCTTTTCAGATTTTTTTCCCTATATGATATTACAGAATATTGAGTAGAGTTCTTGTGCTAAAAGTGGGTCCTTGTTGATTATTTTATATGTAATAATGTGTGAACGTTAATCTCAAACTCCCATTTTATCCCTCTTTCCCACCTTTTTCCTTGGGTAACCATTAATTTGTTTCTGAAGTCTGTGAGTGTATTTCTGTTGTGTAAATAAGTTCATTTGCATCATCATTTTTAGATTCCACATAGAAGTGATATCATGTGATATTATTTGTCTTTCTGTGACTTATTTCACTTGGTGAGATAATCTCTAGCTTCATTCACATTGCTGCTAATAATGTCATTTCTTACTTTTTTGTGACTAATACTCTGTTGTGTATATATATATGCCAGTTCTCTGTTGATCAACATTTAGGTTCCTTCCATTTCTTGGCTGTTGTAAATAGTGCTGCATTGAACATTAGGGTGCATGCATCTTTTTGAATTGCAGGTTTTCTCAGGATATATGCCAAGGAGTGGGATTTCTGGATCATACCGTAGCTCTATTTTTAGTATTTTAAGGAACCTCCATTCTGTTCTTCACAATGGCTGTACCAATTTACATTCCACCAATACTGTAAAGGGTTCCCTTTTCTCCATACCCTCTCTAGCATTTATTGTTTGTAGACTTTAGGATGATGGCCATTCATCCTAATGAATGTGTGATGATGTGTGAGGTGATATCTCATTGTAGTTTGATTTGCATTTCTCTAGTAATTAGCAAAGTTGAGCATATTTTCATGTATTCTTTGGCCATCTATATGTCTTCTGCAGAGAAATGACTATTCAGATCTTCTATCCATTTTTCGATTGTTTTTTTTTTTTTTTATACTGAGCTGTATGAGCCATTTGTGTATTTTGTAAAGTAATCCCTGTCAGTTGCTTCCTTTGAAAATTTTTCTATCATTCTGTGGGCTGTCTTTTAATTTTCTTTATGATTTTCTTTGCTATGTGAGAACTTTTAATTAGATCCCATTTATTTTTGTTTTTATTTTCATTACCCTATAAATTGGATATTACTGCAGTTTATATCAGTGTTCTGTCTATGTTTCAGGTGAAGATTTCTTACTAGCTAATTCTTTAGTCAATTCCTTATCCTCAATAGGGTTGGCTAATGCTATATTAGGACCTACTGATTAGAGCAATTTAGGCACAGATTGATGATTCACTTAAAGGAAAAAATGTGAATACTTATCACAGTTGTACTCATTGTTTCATAGTAGACCCTAGCTTGAATGTACTAGCAACTAGTTCCACACAACATGATCTTTTAATTATCTATAAAAACTATAGAATGTGCCAGTGTTCAAACTGAAGATATTTTAATAGGTCAATAAGAATGTGAAAATATTCTTAATAATTTATCAGATTAGACATAATAAACAAAACAACCATTGTTCAAATTGTATATACATATATACTGAGGTTGGAGAAGGTGATGGCACCCCACTCCAGTACTCTTGCCTGGAAAATCCCATGGACAGAAGAGCCTGGTAGGCCGCAGTCCATGGGGTCGCAAAGAGTCGGACACAACTGAGTGACTTCCCTTTCACTTTTCACTTTCATGCATTGGAGAAGGAAATGGCAACCCACTCCAGTGTTCTTGCCTGGAGAATCCCAGGGACGGGGGAGCCTGGTGGGCTGCTGTCTATGGGGTCTCACAGAGTCGGACATGACAGCAACATATACTTAGGTATGGTAAGCAGTTTGGTAGAAAGAACGAAGTCTAAATATATAAAGTTGTTGAGAGTATTTCTTTCCAGGTGGCACTAGTGGTAAAGAACTGGTCTGCCAATGCAGGAGACACAAGAGACAAGGGTTCGATCCCTGGGTTAGGAAGATCCCCTGGAGGAAGGCATGGCAACCTACTCCAGTATTCTTGCCTGGAGAATCCCATGGACAGAGGAGCCTGGAGGCTATAGTTCATAGGGTCACAAAGAGTTGGACACGATTAAAGTGACTTAGCATGCACACACACATGATCAAAAAAGCCCCCATATAGAGAGACATACAAACAGTATTGCAAAATATGAGCTTGCAAATCCTTGTGTAATTTTACATCTCTTGTGCTATTGATACATATCAGAGAAAATTAAAGTACTCTCATGAGGATGCAGAGTGCTCTTCACAAACTTGTGTTTAGGCTCTGGTCCAAAAAAAGGGTGTATATCCTCTTCTTTTGATTACTTTAGTAACAATTGCAGATATATTGTTGATTCTCTTTTACAATACATAACGTTTTTTGTTTTAAAACATTTTTAATTAGAGGATAATTGCTTTACTATATTGTGTTGGTTTCTGCCATAGAGAATAAAGTTTTGAAAACATGGTTGTCTTAAATTTCATAGAGTCAATTTTGGATTTTGGAAGGTGCAGATGGGTAAAGATCTTGGAAGAGATTATATAGAAGGCACTCTGAAGGCTCTACATGAAACAAATATCATAGGGCCCACATGAAGATATGTATGTGAGACTATAGGCACAAAAGTACTGGTTATGGACCAGCCAGGAGACCAACAAGTAACACTTGATATCCACATAGTTAGTTTGGAATCAAATAAGAGACAGATTGAATAATGCCCGTCCACATTGGAGAGGGCTGTCTTTACTAAGTTCTCCAACTCAGAGGCTAACCTCATCAAGATAGCCCTTTACATTCACTCCCAGAAATAATGTTTAACGTGGGAACTCCATGGCCCAGTTAAGTTGGTGCATAACATTGACCACCAGATTTAAAAGCCAATTTGGAGAATACTGTAGGCAACAGTGATGTAAACATAAATATGATTCATGACAATAAGAGCAAGATACATTGAATAATACAAGGCATATATTGAGTTAGAATATACCTACTGAATGATCTATTGAGTTTTGTGATTTTTGTTGTTGTGTTCATTGTTGAAGAACGTAGTGATAGAAGTTTTACAGGGTCACTGTTTAGTTTCAAGATTCCAAAGCCTATAATCTGAGCAAGGAAAGCAGGAGAGCAGGAATCTGTGGCTTAAGGGAAAGCATGGGTGTCTGTGGGAGGGGTCAGGCAGCTTTAGTCACCTTTGTGCTCTTCCCCATAGGATTCTGTGTTTCCGCATCCTCCTCCTTGAAACCACATGTTGTAATTTCTCTTAATCTCTGCTTCATTATTATTGTCTGCTATGTGCTGGCTGGTGAGATGAATTAGATGTGTCTATTCAGAACTGAAGAGTCACAGAGAATTGAAGAGGACCGGGGTTCAGTCCCTGTGTTGAGAAGATCCCCTGGAGAAGGCAATGGCTACCCACTCCCATATTCTTGCCTGGAGAATCCCATGGACAGAGGAGCCTGGTAGACTACAGTCCATAAGGTCGCAAGAGTCAGTCACACTGAGCAACTAACACTTTCACATGAGGAAAAAGAATAGCGTGCTTGCCTGGGTCCCCTTCTTAACATGATTGTTCCTGGGTTTGTTCAGCTAACTTGGATACTCCTCTTGCAGTGGTCATGCTAAACAATCTGTTGTAGTTTGCAAGCTTAGAATTGTTTGAACCTGACTGAGGAGATCCATGTAGGCACAGGGGCATCAAAGAGAAAGAATAATGATTCGGAGTACTCTGTGTACACTGTTTGCTGGCAAATTTAGTCAAATGGTATCTGTTGGCTCCAAATATTCCTGTGGTTAAACTGTTATTCTGGAAAAGCTCCTTCCTCATCCCCAGCACCCCACCCCCCCGCCTGTGGCATATATAAGAAAATATTTTCATGTATTTGCTAAAAAACTAAAAATAATGTAGGGTGAAAAAGGTGTCTTTAATGGTACCATCAATGTGTTCTGGTAGATGAAGAGTCACAACCATTTATTCACTTATGAAAAAATGCATTATTTAATGCTAATTCAATCAAAATGTTATTACGAGAGTCTCAAATAAATGTCCCAATAGCTCAGTTTATACAATGTGGAAGATAAAAATGTCCACCTTGCAGGGTTAATGCAAGGACTAATATTAAAAATGCTCATACACCACTATGAATGTCATCTGCCACAGAGCACACACTTTAAAATATTGTTGTACAATTATTTTTTACCACATTTGGATATTTCAGTACTGCAGGATTTATTAAATCTATGCTTTCTGAAGTTTTTTTACTGTGACCTTCATTAAAAAATATTTTTAAAATTGAAACTCAATATACACACACATATTGGTAAAGAATCTGCCACCTGGGTTCGAGCCAGGGTTGGGAAGATCCCCTGGACAAGGGCATGGCAACCCATTCCAGGATTCTTGCCTGGAGAATCCCCGTGGACAGAGGAGCCTGGCAGGTTATAGTCCCTGGGGTCACAAAGAGTTGAACATGACTAAGCAACTAATCACACACACACATATATACACAACTTTAAAATTTTGAGAAATAATACCTTTGTTATATGTGATACACTCTGATATTTTTCCTTTTTTCCTTTTCTATTCTATTATCTTCTATTCTGTTCTGTTTACTTTTTTAAAAGAATTGATACTGATCCATCTATTGGTTGTCACCACTTGGGAAAAAAAACTGTGTGGCCATTTTTTTCCATTTAATAAAATCTGAATCATGTTAAATACTCAGGACCTGTTAGTAAGAGTCACAGAGTTTAAATGACATAGAAATGTTTGTCATCAGTGTACGTGTTGCACTTGTAGAGATTTGCCACTAGACTGAGAAATAATGATCATCTGACCTAACTGTGGAAAATTCTGAAAGAGATGAGAATACCAGACCACCTAACCTGCCTCTTGAGAAATCTGTATGCAGGCCAGGAAGCAACAGTTAGAACTGGACATGGAACAACAGACTGGTTCCAAATAGGAAAAGGAGTACATCAAGGCTGTATTTTGTCACCCTGCTTATTTAACTTCTATGCAGAGTACATCATGAGAAACGCTGGACTGGAAGAAACACAAGCTGGAGTCAAGATTGCCGGGAGAAATATCAATAACCTCACATATGCAGATAACACCACCCTTATGGCAGAAAGTGAAGAGGAACTAAAAAGCCTCTTGATGAAAGTGAAAGAGGAGAGCGAAAGAGTTGGCTTAAAGCTCAACATTCAGAAAACGAAGATCATGGCATCCAGTCCCATCACTTCATGGGAAATAGATGGGGAAACAGTGGAAACAATGTCAGACTTTATTTTTTGGGGAGCTCCAAAATCACTGCAGATGGTGACTGCAGCCATGAAATTAAAAGACGCTTACTCCTTGGAAGAAAAGTTATGACCAACCTAGATGGCATATTCAAAAGCAGAGACGTTACTTTGCCGACTAAGGTCCGTCTAGTCAAGGCTATGGTTTTTCCAATAGTCATGTATGGATGTGAGAGTTGGACTGTGAAGAAGGCTGAGTGCCAAAGAATTGATGCTTTTGAACTGTGGTGTTGGAGAAGACTCTTGAGAGTCCCTTGGACTGCAAGGAGATCCAACCAGTCCATTCTGAAGATCAGCCCTGGGATTTCTTTGGAAGAAATGATGCTAAAGCTGAAACTCTAGTACTTTGGCCACCTCATGTGAAGAGTTGACTCACTGGAAAAGACTCTGATGCTGGGAGGGATTGGGGACAGGAGGAGAAGGGGACAACAGAGGATGAGATGGCTGGATGGCATCACTGACTCGATGGACGCGATTCTGAGTGAACTCCGGGAGCTGGTGATGGACAGGGAGGCCTGGCGTGCGGCGATTCATGGGGTCGCAGAGTCGGACACGACTGAGCGACTGAACTGAACTGAACTGACCTCTATAATATAGGTTGAGAGATGGGTGTGATTTTTCTTACTTCTTAGAAAAAGAATTTCACACATAAGACATGTTTAAAATTGCTTCCTGATGTGTATATAAAGAGCTTCTGTCAGTTACTCTGTCTAGGAAGTTTCCCTGTTTAGTACATGAGTAATCTGCTAAAGGGGCAGAATGACAGTAAATTCATACCTTATGCTTAGGGCTTAAATGAGCAGAGAGTCTTATTTATGACAAAGAGATGAGCAATCAGTTCATTTATTTTTAAGCTGTTGGCCATCACTGTAACATGGCATGTTTTATAAGCTAAGCTGAAAGAGGCATTTAGAGAGGAAAGGATTATAAGAATAAACTTGAACCCTGTAAAGTAGGATCATCTTTTTTTTTCTTTTCTTTTCTTTCTTTGGCCTATTTTGTAGTTTCTTCTAGTCCTTCCTTGATTTGAGGAAGAGAAGTGAAATGAAAAATACCAGCCTCAAGAGTTGAGTTTTGCATGACTTCACCTGGCTATTAACTGGTTCAGCAGCAGCGTGCTATGCAGAACTGTTAATTGATGAGCCATAGCATCATCAATTAACATCATAATCTATAGGTAGATTACCGCATCTGTGTTTGGAAGAGTTAAGAGAGATTATCTGTCCTATCAATCACTCTTTAAATATACATGGACACACAAAGATGGGCAAATGGAGATGTAATACTTTGGAAGTTCAAAAGAAGGGGAAATTTGACACTTATTCCTGGACTTAGAATGTTCACATTGGAAAGAATTTAAGTTTATCTGGTTCTCGGATTACTGTCTGCTCTGTGTTCTGAAGTATGCCCTTTTAAGAAACCTTTTTAGAAAATTGATGATTTCTGAATGGGAAACAGAACAGCTTGATTCCTATAATAACTTACAATCAGCCACTTATTACCTGCTACTTGGAGATGAGACTTGATGTTAGGATTAAAGAGAAGACTCTTGTAAGTAAATAAATGCAGCCTGAATTTGTGGCAGCAAATCTGACATTCTGCCTAGGTTACTAGGGCATCAGGTTCATCTGGATCATGAATACCTAAGATCTGGCCAGTAACTGAGCCCATTGGAAGTGAAAATGACTTTTAATATTTGAAGGTGAGGGGGATACTTAAAACCTAGTACCTAGATTAATAATTATATTTGTGCTATATCAAATTGTTGACTATTTTCAAAAAGCAAATGACTATAGTAGAGGTTAGGTGATGTCTGTATGATCTGCACACCCCAAAGCTAAATGGCATTTTATATGATAAGAGGAAAAAAGTTATCTGTTCCTTTCACTGGTTTATTATTACTTATTTATGACTTAGAAGCCCAAGCACAAACCAGTAATGAATAATATTTAGCTACTATAGTAGACTGTGGACAGGAATATTAGAGTTTAATATATAGGATCAGCTCTTCACCCAGGAGGTCATTTTGTATGATGCTGTCATCATTCTCTTGGAGTAAATTCACTCTTTATAGCAGCCCCAGTAAATAGCTGCAATATAATCTGGAAACATGAGAACTTCCCTGGTGGCTCAGTGAGAAAAGAAACTGCCTGCCAGTGCAGGAAACACAGGTTCAATCCCTGAATTGGGAAGATCCCTGGAGAAGGAAATGGCAACCCACTCCAGTATGCTTGCCTGGGAAATCCTGTGGCCAGAGGAGGTTGGCGGGCTATCGTCCAAGGGGTCAGATATGACTCAGCGACTAAATAACAGCAGCCTGGAAACAGACACCATAAACACAAATTCTGTGTTTTTTTTTTCCCTTCATATTATGTGGTTTCTTGCAAGAAGGTTGCTTTTCAGTATTTCTCTTCATGTGTTATTTGTAAGAAGATTTCAGCTGAGCATTTTTATTTGTTTCTGGGGACAAAAAGAGAAATCCAAATAAGTGAGCCCCTGAAAGATAGTCTTAAGGTATCTGTTGATAGGAATACAAAGATAGTAAGTATTTGTTTATCTCAACTGGGATATTCCCATATTAATTGGAATTTTACCACATCTTTCTTGTTCAGAATGGTTACCCAAACAATGAAATTGGAGCACAGATGAATTGTCTGTTATTGAGATCACAGACTTAAACCAGTTCTCACTGAGGTACAACCATTAGCCTTTTTTTTGCCTTAAAAAGATTACCGCATTTAGTACCTACATTGTTCCATGTCTTATAGCTTCACATTTACTATTTCACATAACCCTAATAGTCTCATCTGGTAGCTAATTAAAATGCCACTTGCCTAATGAGGAAATTGAGGATATTAAAGCATGAAAGTACAAGTGTGAATTTATATGTAGAGGAAGAGAAACATAGGAATGAAGAGATTAATTGGTTTTATAAGAAATAATTGTCTGATTGAAGATTGAAGTGATATTTCAAACCCTTCATTTGGATCTGAGAATGTCACGTTCACCTGGAGGAATTGACACAACTCATCTGTAGGACAGAGATTTGAACTCTGGGCTGTGTGGCTCAGGAGTAGGCAGTTTCTGCTCTTCTGTAAAATCTTTCATGTATATAACATGGAGTGGAGGACAGAACCATGGGTGCAAATTCTGGAGGCACAAAATCATCAAAACTTTCTTGTCTGTGTGTTCCATTAAATACTTTGAACTCAGTTGCTTATCTGATTTATTTGGATTCCTTCAACTTTCTAAGACTTTTTAGCAGTCCTTGGAAAGTAAATAAGACAGCATTAGAAATATTCCTGAAGCTTTTTCTTCAAGAAAAGTAAGCCAAAGATTTTTTGCTGAATTAAAACTCTTTTATACACATGTTATTTAGATACTTCTTAAGGTCATTTAATACATAAGTCTTTTTTGCTGCTTTCAAACAATCTGAGCTATACATTATATTATCATATTAGGTAATAATCACAATCATCCTTTGAATAGCAAAAATATGAGGTAATTAGATCCTAGAACTTACTTATTTCAGCTATCTATTGTTCTGTTCTCATTTTTTATATAACCTGCATAATACTGTGATCATCTAAAGCCGATGATAGTCTTTAAATAGGGACTTGTAATGTAGACCTTTTTAAAAATCAATTTATTTATTTTAATTGGAGGATAATTGCTTTACAGTATTGTGGTGGTTTTTGCCGTACATCAACATGAATCAGCCACAGGTACACACTGTTTCATTTTTTTGAAATCTTAGGTCAAATAATAAAGCACTTATCCTCCTCAGAGCATTATGCAAACTTTTGATCAATCATGCTTTCTTGAGAAGTAGGTCAGCACACAGATTCTCTCTGCCTTAGAACTAAAGAAGTACTTTTTAATTTTGCAGGCAAGAATTTAGCAGGGGCTATCCACTCTGGATTTTATGGCTACCCTCAAATGATTCTAGCCTCCACTCCCTTGGGACTTCACGGTTCGGTTAAAGTTTTCTTGTATATTATTTTAGGTGAAAACTTATACTACCTGTTGTTGAATTTCATATCTGAGACTTAACCTTGATGAGTCGATGGAACAAAATCAAAGTTACTGAGAAGCTAATTCCTGTTCCCCAAGTGATCTGAAAGAAATATGTGTTATAGGAAGTACATGTATTTGAGATTAGAAAAGTCACTGAGCAATAACTGGCAAAGTTTTTTTTTTTTTTCCTCTGTGTGTGTGCATGCATATAAAACATATTTAACTGATCCTTGGTACACTGGTTCTAGAGGTTTATTCCATGGTCCACCAGCATCAGTGTGAACTGGGAATTTGTAAGAAATGCAAATTCTTGGGCCTCACCCCAGACCTACTGTGGCAGAAACTCTTGGGGTACCGCATGTGTGATCTTTGTTTTAATAAGCGTCCATGGGATTCTGATGCTTGTTAAGGCTTTGAAACTACCACTTTAATGCATACAACAGATCCCTCAATTTTCTTGAATAATTGAATAAGTGTTTTCAGTAAAGTGACACTGTAAAGCAGTTGTACTGGATATGCACAAGCTTTTTAACTACAGTGGCATTAAAGAAGTTATAGATAGCATGTATAGTTTACTTGCCCTTCTGAGAATTAGCAGTCGGTCAGATGGACGGTATGAAGTTGTGTCTAGGTAGGAAAGCCTATTTGCATCGATCCTGTACAGAATTCAGAGTACCTTCAGCTTCTCTCCCAGGGGAAGGCTTTAACTGGCAGGAAATGCTACATTTCTTGTCAAACCTGCTGTGTGGCTTCCTAGTCATGTTACCTTCTAAAAAATCTTTCATTTTTCTGTTTATAAAGGATGATTTTTTTGTTTGTTTTGCAATGTCCAAGTACTGGTTCCTTCCAGAAGTTTAATGTAACATTATCAAAGCTAAGTTAAACTACTTGTTATATGTCTGTAAAAAGCCTTACTATATTAAGAACATATATATCAGGTGCAGACTGAAATATAGAGCAAAGGAAACAGCAGCTGAAGATGGGTAGAGAAGAGATTCCTTCAGGTTCCTTCCATCCTAGCTATGAGTTATGGCCATAAAATCAAATCTGAGTCACAAGGGATTCGACTGCCCGTAACTCATTTCCCAGGCCAAATCATGAGACTGATAAGTCAGAAAGCACAGCCGCCGTGACACTCCGGTGGTATGTAAATCATGTGAGCAGATTTTTATTATCTCAGGCTGATCTGGCTGTTGTAGGGTATTTGTGAGTATAAATTCATGTGGTTAAGAGAATCGATCATTTATGAGGTTTCATTGGGTGTGCCAACTGTGCCCAAGACACTCCAGGGAATATAAAGATGCATGTCACATTGAACTTGCCCTGCTTGAGCAGAGAGCCTACATAAAGTAGGAAATTAACTATTCTGAGTAAATGATTCAGAAACCCTCCAGCTTTGTCTTCTTCATAGACTAGCTTGGATTTTACTAGTGATTTTCACGAAAACGGGTCTTATCTTACTCATTTTTACTTTTCCAGGGCTTAATACAGAGTTTCGTGCACGATCATTTCCAAGTAAATCAAGGTTATTAAATTTCTTTCCTTTCTGAATTTTCCTTATAATAATTTTCTCAACCACTCATGTAGTATCTGGCAAATATTGCTTAGATTTCCATTATGTTTCCTATGTTGATCTACTTCATTTGCCCACGTATTATACAATGTCTAGACATGCATCAGTCACATTAAATGAAATTCCGTATACCTAAATACCTAAAGATTATGCTTAGTTGATCCACAGCGACTATTTGTTAATGATTGTGGACATAGCATATTGAGGTACAGCATATTAGACCACAATACAAGAGATGACAATGTAATACTACCAACTGAATGAGTAGTCCAAAACTTGAATTCAGAGGAAACATAAATCCCTGGGCTAGAGTAAAAGGAGAAAACGTTAATGGTACAACAGTTTGGAGCTAAGGTGGGATTTAAAGGTATTCTACTCAAAAGTCTCCGTGTTACAGCTGAGAGAATCTAGCTACTGAAGAGTAAATGATTTATTTTAAAAGTCCTATTGTTTTATGTTTATTTGTACTTTGTTATCTTGAGTTGTTGAAAAGATCTTATTAGTTATTGATTTTATTGTAAATTTTGTGCACCCTCAGTAGAATGTAATACACTTGTACCAAATATATTAGAAAGCAAACAGTAAGCATTTATAATTTCTGTCTATGATTGCTTATTTTATTTTTAGACCTATGGAAACACTTTCAAACCTGTGAGAAGCATGAGCAAAATCCATTGAATTTTTCTAAATTAAATACGTTTTAATAGCATCTATAATTATGAAATATTGCTGATTTATGACAAGTATTTCAACATGAGTTGAAGGAATAAGTATAAATGTTTAACACTGAACACTAACTTATGACATTGTCCCTGTATTATCTTTATAATATGTAAAGTATCAGTTTAACTAGTTTTAATTCTAGGCTTTGAGCCAGGCATTTTGAAAATTAATAAGTTGTGATTAGGCAAAGAAATTGGAATTCACTTCCAAGTTAAAAGGAATGAGGAGAAAAAGAATTTAAAGTGGGGAAAATTGCTAGAAATGTTTGAGGAACCTCTTGACATCCCTCAGTCTGATTCAGCTATGTGCTGTTTTCATAGGTTTAAGAAATCATGGAGAAGGAAAAAGATAAAATGTGCATATTCAAACTTATGACAGTCTGTTAGAAAACAAACGAGAAAACAGAAAGTGATCCTTGAATAAAATATTTTATTTGTATGAGCATCTTTCACTTTCAAGAGTTATTTTGGCCCAAGCCAAATGAATTTCAAAGGAATATCAAATAAGCATTGAAAAATGCAGACATGGAAATGAGAATATACTAGAGAATGCTGAAGGCTTTAGAACAGATTCCTTTGGGTCTCTCAGCCTCTGGTTTCTGTGTGCATTTTATATTAATTAAAAATAAAAATAAGATTTCTCTACTGCAGGGGAAGATCTTAGTCTCTCTGATGGTTTTGCCTGCCAGGCATACACATCTGTGGTTTTGCAGAGATTATAATGATAGAATATATTGATTCTAGCTAACAAATAGCAAAACAAAAAATCATTTGGGGCTCCCCTTAATAATAAATGCCCAGACTTTTCTGTGATTTCTGAACCCAACAGAATTATATGAACTGGGTCAGGAAGCAACCAAAGTACTTGGTGTATGAGACAGGGTGTGGTGGTAAATAGAAGGTCTGTAAAAAATTAATAGCTCCATAACAGAGAAGCAAAACCAGGAGGCCAAAGAACTTTTGCAAAGACAAACACTGTGCTTACCTTCTCACTGTGCTTCACTGAGATTTACAGCTGCTTGGGCATGAATTCAAAGAAAAGCAGTGGAAGGAATCAGAAATATTCATGGTGTCATGGCTAGAGACAGGAACTCAGAGGTCTGTTTTAAAGTGGTTGTTCTGCCTCATGGACAGAGAGGATGATCTCATTTCCTAAACTCAGTGTGACCCCGTTAGTTCTAATGGCTAAATCATTTTGAAAGTTCATTCCATTTTATATTTAAGTCAGTTGCATGTTCTATGGAGAAAGTTTTCTCAACTTCACCTTTGTCTTCCTCTTCAGTTTGTTTTAAAAAATAAAGAATATGACATCAAGGAGACTCTCTTCTTGATTCTACAAAGAATCAAGCAAAGAACAAGAACAGGCTGAGAAACCCTGAATCAGAGTTGAGTGGATTCCTCAGTATCTGTTCTGTTCAGATAATGACAAGAAGAGGACTGATCACTCATTTACCAAGAAGTCGTTGGTTCTTTAGGCTCTGATAAATGGATCTTAATGATTTTCTGTTAAGCTTAGGCCTAATCTTTGAAAGTGATTAGAACATATTTCTTCTGTTTTGTATTATTTAACCTGGTTTATAGATCGAGCTTGTTTTAAGAAGCAAATGTGTTCCTGCCAAGTAGTTGATATTTTTGTTTTTAAATAATATCCTTTTAAGATCTTTAGACAATTTTCATTAAGAAAGATGGCAATGATGACCCTGTATGCAGGACAGCAAAAAAGACACAGATGTGTATAGCGGACTTTTGGACTCAGAGGGAGAGGGAGAGGGTGAGATGATTTGGGAGAATGGCATTGAAACATGTATAATATCATGTAAGAATCGAATCGCCAGTCTATGTCCGATGCAGGATACGGCACGCTTGGGGCTGGTACACGGGGATGACCCAGAGAGATGTTGTGGGGAGGGGGGTGGGAGGGGGGTTCAGGTTTGGGAACGCATGTACACCCATGGTGGATCCATGTCAATGTATGGCAAAACCCAATACAGAATTGTAAAGTAAAATTAAAAAAAAAAAAAGATCTTTAGACAATTTTCAAAACTCAAGTGATGGAAACTTTTAAAAAGAAAGATAAATCTAAATTTATAGGATTTAAATGGATGTTAATATACTACTGAACACAAGTGAAACACATGTCCTGTCTTAATAGATGTGTCTTATGAATAAAAGTAGATTGCATAGCTGCTAAAATATAAAGGATATTTTTGCAGACTAATGGCATTTTCTTTACGTTGTGAGGAATTTTAGCCTTTGCAATTCCATTGTGTTCTTTCCCACTTGCAAGTGTAATGTGCAGTCCCTGCTTGAAAAGTCATTTGCATCTCAATGAAAGTAACAGTTTGATAAATATTTAGTGTGCATCCATACTCAAGACCATAGCCTTTAGATTGACACTGGAGCATTATACATGTAGCTAACTATTACAAAGAGAGAGATGTGTACAACTCGCAGTGGGGTACCTTTTTAGTAGCACATTTTAATATATATAAAGTGGATGACAATATTACATTTATGTATGATGTACATGTAATAACAAACCTTATATAAATTTTCAAGTGTAAAATTACAGTAATTCTGAGAATTTTGTATGAAACAGATCAATGTGGCTTCAAAGTATATTAAGAAGTATGACCTGGATTATTTATGTAGCATGGAGACTGTATAATAGAAATGTTATTCTTGATAACTGTGTGCATTTATATGTTATACCATATTATGTGCTCACTCATTTTATTCAAATAGTCTATATTACAGACTATCGAGAAGCCTTATTATATTATAGGTATTCTTAGAGACAATGAATAACGGTAAAATTGGAATACAGAAGATGAGGTTTTTGAACCATGAAAGACAATGAGTTATTTTGGTAATCCCTAATATGTTCAGATTAACTTATAGAAACTAATTTGTGATGGGTTCTGTTATTCCAAAATCATTTTCCCATAAAAAGGGAATCCTTGCCCACTGAACCAAGTTAGTTTAAATGTGCTTAAAATATAGTGCAAATCTTATTATAAAACCTGATTTAAAAAAAACATGTAAAAGTTAAAAATCCTCCTGCATCCCTCAATCCCCTGTTTGAAGGCATATCTCCTTCTGTCCTTTTTTGTAAAAGGAATTTTTTAAAAAGTGGGAGTACAGTGTAAACCCAAGTGCAATAGTCTGAAAGGGAAATGAGGAGGAAATGAAAGTCCCAAGTGCCTGTGAAAAGAAACTAGGACTCCTGGAATCACTGTAACACTGAATCAAATCCAATGTCCCGGGGTCATCACTTTCTGGAAGCAGACCTTGTAGCTAGGCCTGGCTCATTTAAATTTGGAAACACTTTTTTATCAGATTACCAAAATGTATAATAGGTACTTTAAAGCTTTGTATATATTTCCTCACCTCAGAGCTTAAACATGTTTTTAGAATGTTAAGTTCTTTCTCTTAATCCTGTTAGGCAAATATAATCATGATGAGGCTTTATATTTTGCTTCGGACACCATCCCTATAGGTTTGAGTCAATTTCCCATTATTTGATAATATTATCTCAAATTGTCAGTGTAACAATGACAAATACTTTTAAATTACATACAATAACCCAACAGTGCCTTTATTCTTCCCCTCTGCATGGGGAATTAATCACTTCCTTAAATCAGTCATAGTACTTTGAATGTATTTTTTAAAGTCACTTAGTTGTGAAGTGTCAATTAACGATTAGCATTTCAAATATGGTGCAGCCATTAAACTTATCTTGGGTGAAGCACCCATTGACAGTGTGTTTTCTCTTTGGAGAGCCATTTCAAATGAGGCATGTTAAATTATTTGATTTTCTTTATGGTGCCCCATAATATAGTTCCCAAGCCACCACTTAATATGGCAAATTATGCCTCCAAAGGTCTCAAAAGCTCTAGAGCAATTGTTTCTTAACCTTTTCTTGGTCATGAACCATGAATAGACTATAAGCTAAGCATATTCTCCTCCGGAAGTGAGTGAGAGGAGAAGCAGCAGTCCGTGAATTCACATATAATTCCTGGACCCCTGGCTAGCCTCAGGTTAGAAATCCCACTCTGGGGAACAGGATTGGTGTAAATGTTTCCCAAGGGTTGTAAAAATTGCTCTTTATGAAGCCCTTCCACAGCTTCTGTTTGACCCCGAGCGCTGTTGACAAATGGAGAAGGAAGCGCAGAAGGATTCAAAAGCTGTGTGAAAGTGTTGGCCTTTGGGAGGAGAAAATTTTGTCTGTTGAAACAGAAGGGAAGGTAAGAGAGAGAAAGCAGTTCCATAAAGTAATAGTAATAACAATAACAAAAATAATAATGATACAGTAATAGTTATTATTTATTTAAGCCTATCATGTGGCAGACTCCATTATAAAGCACTTTACATGCATAATTTAATTTGATCCTTGCAACAACTCAATAAAATAAAGACTATTAAAATTTCAATTATGCAGATGAAGGAACTGAGGAACTATTTTTCAGAGGATAACTAGCAGGTCAATGCCAGCGTTAGTAAAGTGTTGTAGAAGACCCTGGCTTTAGCTCAGTATCTTAATCACTATGCAATATTTAAAACAATGGCAGCTTTGTTGGTTTGGCAGCAGAAAGTTGAAACGCATGCTGATGTTCTTTCCGATCTGAAGTGTGAGATAAGTTTATATCTGGGAACTAAGGGGTAAGTTTGGTTTGGGAATATTTAAAATGCTTTTATTTTTTGATGGAATATGTGTCTCAGAATTGACTAGGGAAAGTGATATGATTTGCAGAATTTATATGAAGATAAGGATGCTGGATTTATAATGAAAATCATGTGGCTGATGAATAGATTTTTTTTCCAGTAATTCTGGGAAACTTCGGTGTGGGTATGGAGAAAGTGAAAGTCACTCAGTCATGTGCAACTCTTTGCGACCCCTGTGTAGCCTGCCAGGCTCCTTTGTGCATGGAATTATCCAGGCAAGAATACTGAAGTGAGTAGCCATTAGCTTTTTCAAGGGATATTCCCAACCTAGAGATCAAATCCAGGTCTCCTGTATTGCAGGCAGATTCATCTTCTGAGCCACCTGGGAAGAGAAAGCATACGACAAAAAGATATTAGGGTACTGGTAGGACCACTAATGAAATTATAGGGTACCATGTCAAAGATAAATAAGGGAAAATGTGAGAAAATCAAAGTAATATACTCATGATGCCAGTGAAGTTGGAAAAAAAATGTTGTAGTGGGAATAGTTGAATAATCTAGTTGTTCAGAAAGCACAATCTAGCAATAGAATTGATTTTATATGAGGATTGCTTTTTTACTACAGTGTGACTTTGGGGTGATTGGATGAAGGAGATGGAATTCTTTTAGGTGCAAGTGACAAAAAGTATACCTCAACTGATTTAAGCAAATTAGCCCAGGTGTGGAGGGTGAGAAAACTATACATAGTAGGCTAGAGGTAGAACCAGCCACGTGTAACCTTTTGAGGCTCCAAATACCACTGACATGCCCAAAGATCCCTATCTCCTCCCTGCTTTGCCATCAAAGAAATTCAGTCAGAAAGAAACTATACCAAAACAGATATTTTGTTGATTGCCTGTAATCTGTAGTCCCTAGGAGGTTAAGTCATTTGAATCATATCTTGTGCATGAATGAGAAGAAAATCTTGTAATTCTGTTAGCAGCAAGACATATTTAGGTATACTAAGGTATGCTGTTATCTGTCCATTGTTAATTTACTATGTCTTTAAAATACTGTATTTCTTATATATCCTTATGTTCGGTTTGAAAATGCTGAGGATTTTGTATTTCAGGCAGCCTAGTGTTATTAGGAGTTTGATTAAATCAAACTTATTTAAAGTTTGATTAAAAGTTCAAATAACTTGTTGTAGGTAGAAACTATCTTTTCCCCACTTGTATTAGGGGATCCTAATGAGGATTTCCAGTGCTTTGTTCCTCTCAATTAAATACTTGTTCTGTATGTAGAATTAGTGTAAAGATTGGTTTATGGTTCAAAGATGCCACTAATTAAGTGATAATCTAATGTATTCTGAAACCTGTTGTGTTTCCAGCTCAAGTCTATGTTTGTTGCCAATTATACTTCCAATTAATTCCAGCTTCAGTGTGTGAAATGTTTTTTGCTTTACTGCACTGAGTAACTGAATCTTCTCTGATCTTCCAACTTTGTTCTTCTTTCAGAAAAGATAGGCTTTATGAAGCATGTTAACTTGTTCAGTACATTTCAGTAGGTCCTTTTGTCCATCAGTGTCCATTCAGTTAGGGCATTAGGAAGATAGAATAGGTATATGTGAAGTCAAAGGTAAACAGAAGGTCAAAGAATAGTCAGACACCACTATATTTAATTTTAATATTCTCTGAACAAAAATCATTTTAATGAACAATTCATATAAGTTATCATGCTTGGCACTTTGCTGGCACATAGTAGTAAATTTTTGTAAACATTTAAGATTACAGATACCTTCAGATAATGGCAAGTATTAATTCCAGAAGAATAGCAAGTTTTCAACCATGATTAATGAGGGAGGCAGTACAATAACTGAAAAAGCTATGGACATTGGGTATACACTGGCACAGTTTTAATCCTGGTGCTGTCACTTATTGGGTGTGGTGGAATTAATTTTATTTAGCAAAATAAATTATATTTATTCTGAAATGAGATTTATCTGATCCTGTTATATCTGAATTACAAAGCAGGAATAATAACTAATAAGCACAGGTGTGTGTGTGTGTGTGTGTGTGTGTGTGCGAGAACTCGAAGCTATTTCTCATAGTTTACAGATGGGCTCCTTTGTCTGTAGTTAGCAATTTAACACGCTTTGAACACTGCCAGTAAATTTGAATATGTGCAATAGATGGGGAAACAATGGAAACAGTGTTTTGTTTTGGGGGGCTCCAAAATCACTGCAGATGGTGATTGTAACCATGAAATTAAAAGACGCTTACTCCTTGGAAGGAAAGTTATGACCAACCTAGATAGCATATTCAAAAGCAGAGACATTACTTTGCTAACAAAGGTCCGTCTAGTCAAGGCTATGGTTTTTCCAGTGGTCACATATGGATGTGAGTTGGACTGTGAAGAAAGCTGAGTGCCAAAGAATTGATGCTTTTGAACTATGGTGTTGGAGAAGACTCTTGAGAGTCCCTTGGACTGCAAAGAGATCCAACCAGTCCATTCTGAAGGAGATCAGTCCTGGGTGTTCATTGGAAGGACTGATGCTAAAGCTGAAACTCCAATACTTTGGCTACCTCATGTGAAGAGTTGACTCATTGGAAAAGACTCTGATGCTGGGAGGGATTGGGGGCAGGAGGAGAAGGGGACGACAGAGGATGAGATGACTGGATGGCATCACCGACTTGATGGACGTGAGTCTGAGTGAACTCCGGGAGTTGGTGATGGACAGGGAGGCCTGGCGTGCTGCAATTCATGGGGTCGCAAAGAGTCAGACACGACTGAGCGACTGAACTAAACTGAACAGTATACATTAGGTTACTAGGGAGGAGTAAGACCAATGAGACAACCATTCAGAGTTTACCTAGAGAAAGGCAATAGCCAAGAGTGCTATGCATGTCTTCCCTGAGCAGGAATTCTCAGCTTTGAGTATGTCCACTCAAAGAGTTGTTTGCTTGTTTGGATTATTTTTTGTTTAAGTGTAGTTGATTTACAATGTTGTGTTAGGTTCAGGTGTACAGCAAAGTGATTCAGTTATACACACACACACACATATATATACACTTATGCTATATGGTCTTTTTTCCAGATTTCATTGTAGGTTATTGCAAGATATTGAATAGACTTCCCCATGCTATATAATAGGTCCTTATTTATCTATTTTATATATAGGAATGTATATATGTTAATTTCACATGTCTAATTTATCCCTCCCCTCACCTTCCCCTTTGGTAACTATAAGCTTGTTTTCTATGTCTAAGGATCTATTTCTGTTTTGTAAAGTTCATTTGTATCTTTTTTAGATGTAAAAAAAATGTAGGTATTATCCTATTGTCTTGATTTATTTCATTTAGTATAATAGTCTCTAGGCCCATCCATGTTGCTGCAAATGGCATTTTGGTTTCTTTTTTTATGACTGATATTCCCTTGTAGGTATATACTACATCTTCTTTATCCATTCCTCTGTCAGTGGACATTTAGGTTGCTTCCATGTCTTGGCTATTGTAAATAGGCTGCTGTGAACTTTGTGGTGCGTATCTTTTTTAAATTATGATTTTCTCCAGATAAATGCCCAGAAGTGGGATTTCTGGATCACATGGTAGGTCTATCTTTAGTTTTTTAAGGAACCTCCATACTGTTCTCCTGTATATAACTGTATGTTACAGGAGTTATATATATAACTTCTATATGTAAGAGGATGTAACTATTTACTTTCCCACCAAAAGTCCAGGAAGATTTCCTTTCTTCCACACACTCTCCAGCATATATTATCTATAGACTTTGTGATGGTGACCATTCTCACTGGCATGAGATGATACCTCATTGTAGTTTTGATTCACATTTCTTTCCTAGTTAGTGACGTTGAGCATCTTTTAATGTGCCCGTTGCCTATCTGTTGTTTAATGAGTTGTTTAATGGAGTGTCTTCTTTGGAGAGTTTCCAGAGGGCTGGGCAGACATGATTGTATTTTTCTGTCTAGAGAAACTAAGAAGAATTACACTGAGCTAGCCTAGTCCCAGAGCAGAAATAAGTTTGAAGGGAAAAAAAAATGTCACTGACCATAATATTGATAGTAATAATTGTAGCTAATAGGTTCTGAATGCCTAGCCTGAGACAGATGGTGTTCTAAATGCTTCACATATACTGTAATATTTAAGTGCCAAAAAGATCTTATGAGATAGGTATTTATATTATACTCATTTGCAAATGAAGGAGCTGAAACATAAAGAATTATTTAATTTGCTCAGGCACAATTTTAAGATGACTCCCCATGATTCCCAGCTTCTAGTTATTCAATCAAACACTAATCTAGATATTGCTATGAAGATATTTTGCAGATGTGATTAAAATTCAAATTCAATTGACATTAAGATATGGAGATTTATCCAGGTGGGCCTGACTGACTGAATCACATGAGCCATTTAAAAGAAGAGAGTTTTCTTAAACTGATGGCAGAAGTCAGAGATTCAAGCCACAAAAAGGTCTTGAGGCACCATCACTCCTTTAGTGATGGAGGGAAAGATGGGGAAAGACCTGAGAATGACCCCTACCTATAGTTGGCAAGAAAACAGGGACCATAGTTTTGCTCTCTAACTCTAAATGTGACATGAAGAGCAACATCACCTGGGAGCTTGTTCAGTTCAGTTCAGTTCAGTCGCTCAGTCATGTCCAACTCTTTGCGACCCCATGAATCACAGCACGCCAGGCCTCCTTGTTCATCACCAACTCCCGGAGTTCACTCAGACTCACGTCCATCGAGTCAGTGATGCCATCCAGCCATCTCATCCTCTGTCGTCCCCTTTTCCTCCTGCCCCCAATCCCTCCCAGCATCAGAGTCTCTTCCAATGAGTCAACTCCTCGCATGAGGTGGCCAAAGTACTGGAGTTTCAGCTTTAGCATCATTCCTTCCACAGAAATCCCAGGACCGATCTCCTTTAGAATGGACTGGTTGGATCTCCTTGAAGTCCAAGGGACTGTCAAGGGTCTTCTCCAACACCACAGTTCAAAAGCATCAATTCTTTGGCGCTCAGCCTTCTTCACAGTCCAACTCTCACATCCATACATGACCACAGGAAAAACCATGGCCTGGACTAGACCGACCTTAGTCGGCAAAGTAATGTCTCTGCTTTTGAATATGCTATCTTGTTAGAAATGCTGAATATTGTTCCTACCCAAAACCTGGCAAGTCAGAATCTGCATTTTGACGTAGTAGCTTATTTGCACAGTCACATTTTTGAAACACTGCACTAGGGAAAAAGAAAAACACAATAGTTTCTGTATATCAGTTCCTGTCATTTTCCAGGTAGAGTGTAGCTCAGGAAGATACTAAGGGAATTTGAAATACTTTTCTTCATTTTCTAGTTTTTAGTATCCTTCTAGTGAAGCCTTCCCAGGTGGCTCAGTGGTAAAAAGAAATCTGCCTGCCAATGCAGGAGACGCAAGAGACATGAGTTCAATCCCTGGGTTGGGAAAATGCCCTGGAGGAGGAAATGGCAACCCATTCTGGTATTCTTGCCTGGAGAATCCTATGAACAGAGGAGCCTGGCAGGCTACAATCCATGGGGTTGTAAAAGAATCAGACACGACTGAGTGACAGAGCACGCATAACACACACACACACACACACACACACACACACAGAGTGAATGGTAGTGATCTATATGGCTTAGAAAACACTGTTCAGAATATTCAAAGGATGAAACAGATTGCTGAACTAAGAAGGAAAATAAAAACTCACATCCATGAGTCTTCAGAAGATTTACATGCATCTTCAAAGAAAGATCTGCGTTATTAACAATCTGTATGTATTGTATATGAAATCCTGATAAGATATTTACTACCTGCTGCTTGCCTTGTCTGATTCATCTGGATATGCAGCATCCTTCATAAAGAAGAGAACCCAAACATTGCATTTATTATCAGTTTGAGTGGTGTGCACGGGTTGAAACATACAAGCGGAGTCCTAAAATATTTTATTGAATGTTCAAATTTTAAAGCAAGCATCACTATTTTAAATCATGCATGCCCCTTTTTTAAGTAGTAAGAATAACAAAAATAATTTTTAAATATCACTATATGAAAGCTATGTTGCTTTTTGTGTTCTTATAGAATAAAATTAATAATCAAACTAAAGATTGCATCACTAGAGAGGACAGTGCAAACAACCTAGGCATATGGAGTGGGTAACCTATCCCTTCTCCAGCAGATCTTCCCAACCCAGAAATCGAACTGGGGTCTCCTGCATTGCAGGCAGATTCTTTGCCAACTGAGCTATCTGGGAAGCCCATAAATTTACATAGAGTTATTTTAATGTTGCCATTTTTTTTTCCAGTGTGAAGCTGGAATTACTGGTAGATGAAGTCTGTTCTTTTTCCCTGGGTTATGAAGCAATCATGAATACAGAAATACTTTTATTAGGTAGATAAGGTCGTGAGAGCAAACAGGCATGAAATCCAGGGCACAATAGTCTCAACGGGAGATTGCCATTAAGATCAAAGTAAATTATTACATTTCTTAGAAATGTTTGTGAGAGATAATTTAGTCTCTCACTTGCTTTCAGGAAGAACCACATGTAAAGAGGCAAAACATGAAAACACTCCAACTACAGTTTTAACAATAAGATGATTTTTTTTAATTAATTTATTTATTTTTAATTTTTACTTTACAGTTCTGTATTGGTTTTGGCATAGATTGACATGAATCCACTAGAGGCTTTATATGTGAAACTCTTGCCACTTGGTTGTATATTGAACTGTTGATTTTTTCTACTGAAGCCAATATATGTACTGTTAATTTGCATTAGTAATCTGTGTTAGACTTGAATTTTTTTTTCTTTTAAGTGGATTTGTTTTTTCAGTTGAGAAAAATAGAATTACATAAAACCCAACTACTTTCCAAAAGTTGTAAGAAATTTCCAATAACATATGGTTGGTTTGTATTTGAAATGAGTGCCCTTTACTATGTTTTGCACTACTGTTGTAGAAAAGGAGACTACATTATCGAATCAGTTTCCCTTTAATTATCCCATGAGTTGAAAAGTCTGCCAGAAATTGATCCAGCAAGTACTACCCATTTAACATGATCTACAATCAGGAGAACGTCTGTAAAAGTGTTCACATCTTTTAGCACATTGTATTCCTTGTGGTTTTCAGAAAATAATTATTAAAATAGTGAACCTTCAATATTTACAATTTTAAAAAATATGGACTTCTCAGTATGGCTCTACTAGTAAAGAATCCACCTGCCAGTGCAGGTGCCTCCAAAGATGCAGGTTCGATTCCTGGGTCAGGAAGATCACCCGGAGAAGGAAAGGGCAACCCACTCCAGTTTTCTTGCTTGGAGAATCCCATGGACAGAGGAGTCTGGCAGGCTGCAGTCCATGGGGTCACAAATGTCAGACACGACTGAGCAAGTAAGCACAACATAGCAAAATACATAGAACCTTATAAAATTTTAAACAAATAAATACTATTTCCATATACTTTTAAGAATATTCTTCTTACACACTGTTCTAATTCAGCTTTTAAGTAAATGAGCAGATTTTGTTTAAGATTTTGTTTAGAGCCACCACAGATGTATTGGGACAAAGTAACTGTCTGGGTGTACATTTTCAGTGCCCTTTTTTGATGTTTCCATCAATACAAATTATAATCACTTTTATAACACACTTTGTTTACGTGAGATCCAAGAAATCATTTATGTGAGACTGTCACACTTAAGTTACACAGGTGGAGAAGTGCTGTCATCAAGCAGCAAAACTAGCTTGTTTGGAAATTAAGTGTGAGTTTGAAGGACAATTTTTAAACAATTTAAAAAAATTTTTTAAATGTTACGTGCAACATTTATTTATTTAGAATACTTTTTTATCACCATAACTAACTTTGAAGGTAACATATTTGCTCAAATTTACAGAATTCTTTCTGCACTGTGCCTGATTTACTTATAATTCATATATTATTTTTATGCATAATTTAAGTGTGCTGAACTCAGTAATTGTAGTCATAAAATCCGAGAATTTGCAAACTGATGAGAAAATTAAAGACCAGTGATAATAAATAGCTAGACATCTGAAATATACAAAGTTTACATTAGTACTTTTTACTAGGAAGACATTTTTAGTGGGATTTCTCTTTTCTCTTTCCCAGGGAAAAGGCATTAAAAAGATCATCTAAGTAGAGCAGTATTATTATAGTATGGGTTTAATTTTACTTAAAGTATATTCAAGTACTTCATTTTCTCTATGGCAAAAGGACATTAAAAAAAAAAAGATGTGTTTTAAAGAGTGAGACTGCATAAAAGTAATTAAATAATTACATCTTCAGCTACATGGATGGACCTAGAGATTATCAAACTAAGTGAAAGTCAGAGAAAGAAAAATATATGATATCTCTTACATGTGGAATCTAAAAGTGTTACAAATAAACTTATTTACAAAACAAAAACAGACTTAGATAATAAACTTATGGTTGCCAAAGGGGAAAGGTGAGAAGAAGTATAAATTAGGAGTTTGGCATTAACATATACATTCACTACTATGTACATAATAACATATAGATACAGTAAAATAGGTAATTGACAAAGACCTTCTATAAAGCACAGGGAACTATGCTCAATATTCTGTAAAAACCTATATGGGAAAACAGCTTGAAAAAGAATGGATACATATGTGTGTGTGTGTGTATATATATATATAAAAAACTCAATCACTTTGCTATATACCTGAAATCAACATAGTGTTATAAATAATGTAAAATAAAACTTAAATGAAAAAAAAAAGAGGCTGCAGTGCTTAGATAGAATATGAAATTCCATCCCTCAAGGTCAGCCTCAGACTAACCTGAAGTCACACTGTCTTATCAGAAGTTCATTTATTTTCTTGCTGCAAATTTGCTGTATTGGGCTTTTCGGTCTCTTAATTAGTTATCTGCCTCTTAGCAATGTTAAGGAACCTTGACATTGTAAATGCAAAAGCAAAACAATCAGTAACATTTCAAGGCACCTATGTATAGATATGTTTATTTTTTTAGTCCCTTTATATAAGAAATAAACTTGAGTTACATAGCTGACTCAAAACCTGGTCTGATTCTCTAATTTTAGGTACCTATTTAAAATGATTACAGCTGTTAGTTTCTATAATTAACATTTCTCTCTCTTCACATTACTATTTCTGAAACTAGCGAATTCCTTAATCTTTGTACTTCCTTTCAATGTTGGATGATTTCCAAGCTGAAGTGTTGTTTTGAACCTAAATAAAATCAGTTCAGAACAGCTCTATGATACATTGAGAAATAAAGGCGTCTTTGGAGAGAGAACTTCAAGTGCAAATTAACTTGAAATAATTTAAACTGAGTGCGGAATAATTTGCAGTCTTTCTTCTGTGCAGCTATGGGAACTGCTTGTATAGGCCTGGTTGGGGGAGTTATCCAGCTACTTGGAATTTTGTCACATCTGTCAGCTGTAGCTAAATGGAAAATATAGTAAAAGCTAACATTACATAGATTTGGAAGGTTCCCTAGAGGGTCTAGTCTCCTTGCAGCAGTGAATAAATTATGTGAGAGCTGAAACGAAATACAGTATTATTGATTTGCAATTTGAAAGATTGAAAAAGAAATCATTTCTTGGATTCACTGTGTAAATTCTTCACAGTCAGAAGCTCCTATCTATTACGATCACATCTTCTAATCCCCAAATCAGCCCAGGATTATCTAGGAAGGTTTTGGTTTTCTTCTGGTTTGTAAATTTTTTATGAAAATATTTCACAGAGAAATAACCATTAGATCATATTTGGATATATACAGTCAGCAAATTTCCATTTTTTGAAAAAAAAAAAAAGTTACATGAAATCAGACATGCCAGCAGACCTTACAATATTAAGTGTCAGACACCATCAAAGCTAATTTAATATGATTATGCAGTTAAGAAAAACAGTAGCTTTCCAGATCAAGTGGTGGCACTCGTACAATTAATATATTAGTTGAAACCCCAGGTTTCAGCAGTAGTCTACTAGAAATTAGCACTGTGAAGTGATTATTTACATGCATTTAATTGGCATTAATTTTAGTGGAGAAACTTTATGATTTTCAATTCCTAGGAAGGCTCTTAAGTATAGAAACTAGATGACCTTCAGTTGGGTCTTCTTACTATACATGTTACTACATTCCTACACAGAGATCTTTAACTAGATAGGAAATTGATAACAAAAACTTTCTGCATCATCTTGAAGAGTTCTTGTGAAGGTTAATGGGAAGATATTTGAAAGCTATTTATAAACTGTAAAGGATCAATAATGATTATTATTATCTTTTGGGGTTCAATAAGCAGCTGAAGAAAAAGAATTGTGCACATCTCTTACCTGTGTAGTCACATAAAATGTTTAACTTATTACATAATCTCAAGATTTGCCTTGATCATACAGAAATATTTACTACACATTAAATTTATGCCAAATACCACATGAGCTATAAAACTGTGAATCATAAGCATCCTGAAGGGGGTTATTGTCCAAAAATATGGCAACATATAACAAACATAAAATGCAAACTGTTAGCTGAATTATGGAAAAATAATATTTTGTTTATATTATATTAAATAATATTTTGGACGGGGATGTCTGGCGTGCTGCAATTCATGGGGTTGCAGAGTTGGACTTGACTGAGCGACTGAACTGAACTGAACTGAATATTTTGTTCTTCCTAAAGGAACCTGTGAGGACTTTTGCACTTAAGTTAGACCTTAAAGAATTAATGAGCAGTCAACAGTCTGAGTAAAGTGGGGGTGTTATTGTAGGTATAGGGGATGTCCTGGGATGCAGGATGCAGAAAGGTTTTTGAAGAGTCAAGGCAAAAGATAGATTGGTCAATGACAATACAGTTAGACCCCAGAATAGGAAACATTAAACTATTAAATATTAGAACACTGGAAATTGCAATATTTATTTGGAGTTGTTGTTTAGGTGGTGTTGTCCAACTCTTGCAACCTCATGTCAGCAGCCCCTGGTGGGCTACAATAACAACTCCAAATAAATATTGCAATTTCCAGTGTTTTAACATATAATAGTATATTTGACTTTAAAGTTCATAAATCTTTCATCATAGAATTGTTTTCCTGTTCATCTCTTACTGATCATAATATACTTTAAAGGAGATACTAGCAAAACAGAGAATATATCAAGAGCAGTCAGGATAATGAATCATCTTAGAAAACGTGACAACGTAAAGATGATTAACCTAGAAGTAGTCATTGATTCATTTATTCAATTAACATTTACTGAGTGCCAAAAGTGTGCCAGACTCTCTGCTAGATGTTACAGTTCTAGGAAATTATGAAGACACTGTCTGTATCCTCAATAGACTACTTAGTATTAGAGAGAGAGAAAAAAAGAAAATACTGATTACCATGTAGTGCTAACTACATGCATATGGTACTATGGAAAGATAGATCCAAGTACCCAATTTGTCTCAAACATGATAGAGCAGAATGGCCTGACCAGGGAGATTTTAACTGAACTCATATTACAGGACCCAAGAGAGTCAGACTGTCAAATGAGATGGAAAAGATATTGAGAGAGGAGTTATTTGATAGATAATATGGGAAACTAACTATTGGTGTGACAGTATGTTAGAACATGCTGCTGCTGCTGCTGCTAAGTCGCTTCAGTTGTGTCCGACTCTATGCGACCCCATAGACGGCAGCCCACCAGGCTCCCCCGTCCCTGGGATTCTCCAGGCAAGAGCACTGGAGTGGGTTGCCATTTCCTTCTCCAATGCATGAAAGGGAAAAGTGAAAGTGAAGTCGCTCAGTCATGTCCGACTCTTAGCGACCCCATGGACTGCAGCCTTCCAGGCTCCTCTGTCCATGGGATTTTCCAGGCAAGAGTACTGGAGTGGGATGCCATTGCCTTCTCCATGTTAGAACATAGTAAACAATACCAGAAAGTAAATGGAAACAGGTTCAGAAAAGCAAGGTAATAGTTTGAACTTCATTTTTAATATAGTGGTACTCCAAAGGCATTTCTTTTTTTAATTAGAGGAGTAACCACACAAATCCATGTTTTAGAGACACTTTATGACGTCACTGCAAAGAATACACTGAAGGTGAGCATAACTGCAAACAACGGGACTAGAAGACTATTGGATGGTCCGCAGTCTTGACAAAAGGCTGAACTAAGTTTCAGTGCAGTGTGGTACATGTTGAACAGATATAGATGTGAAATAATGCAAGGAGTTTAGGAAGACTATAGTTTCTAGCCTGTGTCATTGACGAATACTGGGGTCTATTACTAAACTAGAGAATATAGAAATAAGTAGAACCTGGTTTGGTAGGGAAGATGATGAATTCAGCCTCAGTTCAGACATGTTTTGAACTTCTGTGTGAGACAAAGATGATATTCCATGCTCAAGAAATTGGAATAATTAATGTTAAATTATCCGTACTGCCCAAAGCAATATACAGGTTAATGAAGTCCCTATAAAATTTCCAGTGGCATTTTTCACAGAAATAGAACAATTCAAAAATTTGTATGGAATTGCAAAAGACCCCATATAACCAAAGCAATATTGAGAAAGAATGGAAATATCACATTCCTTGATTTCAAACTGTATTACAGTTCTGTAATAACGTAAGTAGTATGATATTGGCATGAAAGCAAACACATAGAATACAGAGCCCAGAAATAAACCTACGAATATATGGTCAATTAATTTATAACACAGGAATCAAGAATATAAGGGGAAAAGACAGACTCTCCAATAAATATTGCTGAGAACTGACCAGCAACAGGTGAAATAATGAAACTGGACAACTATCTTACACCATACCCAAAAGTTAACTCAAAAGAGATTAAAGAGGTGAACATAAGGCCCAATACTGTAAAACTGAGAAAAGACTATAGACAGTAAGCTCCTTCAGAGGTATTGGTGATGATTTTTTTAAATCTGACACCGAAAGTAAAAGCAACAAAAGAAAAAATTAAAAAATGGGGCTGTATCAAACTAAAAAGCTTCTGTGCAGCAAGGAAAATCATCAACAAGATGACACAACCTATGGAAAATGGGAGAAAAATTTGCAAATCATATATCTAATAAGGGGTTAATATATAAAACATATAAACTCATATAATTCAATAGTAAAACAGCAATCTCAGTTAAAAACTAGCAGAAGATCTAAATACAGTTTTTTCAGAGAAGACATAAAGAAGGCCAGCAGGTACATGAAAAGATATTCAACACCATTAATCATCAGGGAAGCCAAATCATAATAAAGTATATCACCTCACACCTATTAGAATGGCTACTATCAATAAAACAAAGGATGACAAGTGTTAGTGAGGATGTGAAGGAAAGGAAGCCCTTGTACCCTGTTGATGGGAACCTAAACTGATGTAGCCACTATGGAAAATAACAAGGAAGCTCCTCAAAATTTAAAAATATAACTACCATGTGATCCAGTAATCCCACTACTGGGTATACAGCTAAAGGAAATGAAAACAAGATAGTTGAGATATCCATATCCCCCGTATTCATTGCAGCATTATCTACAATAGCTTACACACTGAAACAACCTAAGTATCCACTGATGGATGGATAGATAATAATATAATAATATTGTAGTGTGTGTGTGTATATACAATAAAATATTATTCAGCCAAAAATGAGTGAAATCTTGCTCTTTGCAGCATCATTCAGGTTCCTTCAGGGCATTATACTTATTAAAATAAGTCAGAGAAAGACAAATATGATATGATCTCTCTTACATGTGGAATATAAGATAAAAAAGGTTAAAGATACAGAGAATAGATTGGTAGTTGTCAGAGGCAGGATATGGGGGTTAGGAAAAAAAGAGTGAAGGAAGGCAAAAGTAAAATATGCGATTTAACATTTTTAGAATAGTTACAGTTTTCAACTTATGGCAAAATCTGTTTAACAAAATAGAATGAGTCTAGTGAGCTGTCATGAAACATGGCCAAAAGCATTAACTAAATGTAGTGTGACTTCACTTTCACTTTTCACTTTCATGCATTGGAGAAGGAAATGGCAACCCACTCCAGTGTTCTTGCCTGGAGAATCCCAGGGACGGGGGAGCCTGGTGGGCTGCCATCTATGGGGTCGCACAGAGTCGGACACAACTGAAGCGACTTAGCAGCAGCAACAGCAATGTGAGCTCATTAATATATATATACTTGTTCCCATGCAAATAAATAGCTTTAAAAGATACACACCATTGTTAACTATGGTCACCTCTTAAACAAGTAGATGCATTTTTATTTTTATTTATTTATTTATTATTTAAAAATTTTTATTTTTACTTTATTTTACTTTACAATACTGTATTGGTTTTGCCATACATTGACATGAATCCACCACGGGTGTACATGAGTTCCCAATCATGAACCCCCCTCCCACCCCATATCATCTCTCTGGATCATCCCCAGGCACCAGCCCCAGCATCCTGTATCCTGTATCCAACATAGACTGGTGATTCGTTTCTTACATGCTAGTATACATGTTTCAATGCCATTCTCCCAAATCATCCCACCCTCTCCCTCTCCCTCAGAGTCCAAAAGACTATTCTATATATCTGTGTCTCTTTTGCTGTCTCGCATACAGGGTCATCATTACCATCTTTCTAAATTCCATATATATGTGTCAGTATACTGTATTGGTGTTTTTCTTTCTGGCTTACTTCACTCTTTCTGCACAACAAAGGAAACTATAAGCAAGGTGAAAAGACAGCCTTCTGAATGGGAGAAAATAATAGCAAATGAAGCAACTGACAAACAACTAGTCTCAAAAATATACAAGCAACTTATGCAGCTCAATTCCAGAAAAATAAACGACCCAATTAAAAAATGGGCCAAAGAACTAAATAGACATTTCTCCAAAGAAGACATATGGATGGCTAACAAATACATGAAAAGATGCTCAACATCACTCATTATCAGAGAAATGCAAACCAAGACCACAATGAGGTACCATTTCACACCAGTCAGAATGGCTGCGATCCAAAAGTCTGCAAGCAATAAATGCTGGAGAGGGTGTGAAGAAAAGGGAACCCTCTTACACTGTTGGTGGGAATGCAAACTAGTACAGCCACTATGGACAACAGTGTGCAGATTCCTTAAAAAACTGCAAATAGAACTGCCTTATGACCTAGCAGTCCCACTGCTGGGCATACACACCGAGGAAACCAGAATTGAAAGAGACACATGTACCCCAATGTTCATCACAGCACTGTTTATAATAGCCAGGACATGGAAACAACCTAGATGTCCATCAGCAGATGAATGGATAAGAAAGCTGTGGTACATATGCACAATGGAGTATTACTCAGCCATTAAAAAGATGCATTTTTAAAAAGGAAAAAAATTCATTTCTTTACATTAGGTTTATATTCCAGAATGCATCACATCACCACAATACATCAGCTCATTTCAGTTCAGTTGCCCAGTTGTGTCCGACTCTTTGCGACCCCATGAACCACAGCACGCCAGGCCTCCCTGTCCGTCACCAACTCCCAGAGTCCACCCAAACCCATGTCCACTGAGTCGGTGATGCCATCCAACCATCTCATCCTCTGTCGTCCCCTTATCCTCCTGCCCTCAATCTTTCCCAGCATCAGGGTCTTTTCCAATGAGTCAGCTCTTTGCATGAGGTGGCCAAAGTATTGGAGTTTCAGCTTCAACATCAGTCCTTCCAATGAACACCCAGGACTGATCTCCTTTAGGCAAACTAAAATTTTTGCCAAATAGTCCTTTAGAAGTAGACTTTGAACTCTCACTCATACTCCATTATTGATAGGACATTCTCTCCATATTATATTACTGCTGACTCTTCAATTATTGTGCTTCTTATCAAGTTCCTTTAGGTATGTGAGTTTGCAAACCCTTATCTACTAGATCAGGAAATCCCTGTTTGACATTCAGAGCAGTATACTTATGGAGCTACAAAGATAGAAGTTTAATCTTCTTTCCAGTGGTAAATCTTTAAAACAATATGTTATTTCTTGATAATTTCATCCTTATTTATGGATTTAATTACCAACACGTTGCCAACTCATTATTTTCAACTGCCTACCAAACACTTCTCAATCTTTGTCTCTTTTGCTAGATAAATAAATGAATTTCTATTTCTAAGAAATGAAATATAACAGTTTAATGCATTTAGATTGAAAAATTGGAGTAGAAAGCCTATTGTATATTTCAGTTCAAATATTGTGGCTATGTTCAAAGTAACACTGCTTACATAGAAACCCGCTTGGGCCTTTTCTGGTTACTATAGACTGTGTTTAACAAACTTCCTGAGCAGTGAGATGAACAAGCCCCACACTTGTGAAAGCTTTACCACCTCATATTCAGTAGCTGGGCTCACAGTCAGCTGCTCTGTCTGCAAAGCAGCATCTGTCATTTCAGCTCTTTCATTGGTATTCTGCCCTGTATCTGAAAATGCTCAGTATTCAGCGTAACTAGAAAACTCCACAATGGAGATATAGTAGAGCTTGAAATTTTGATTTGGAATAGACATAAAAATGCAGGATATTATCTCTGAATCTAATTCTTTGCCAGTGAATATTGGTCCAACTGTGGTTTCTGGTGGCCTGGGAAGAGCCTAGAGTTGGTCTACTTTTAGCCTTTACTTAAAATGTATGGAGGTACATGTGAATCCCAAACTCCCTAACTATCCCTCTCCCATCCCCACTAGTAACCATAAATTCCTTTTCTAAGTCTGTGAGTCTGTTTCTGTTTCATAAATAAGTTTATTTGTGTTATTTCTTTTTAGATTCTAACTATAAGTGATATCATGTACACATGTATCTATATTTAAAATGGATAGCCAACAGGGCCCTACTGTACAGCACAGGGAACTGTGCTCAATGTTATGTGGCAGTCTGGATGGGAGAGGAGTTTGAGGGAGAGTGGATACATGTATATGGATGGATGGGTCTCTTCGCTGTGCACCTGAAACTGTCACAGCAGTGTTAATCAGCTGTACTCCAATATCAAATAAAAAGTTTTAAAAAAGTTTGGCGGTAATTGCAGTAACTGAAAATGACATATCTAGAGTGACATGGTAAGAATTCCAAAATGAAGTCACTAATCATATATAGAGTCAGGCTTAGAAAGATAGCCAAGAGGTTCAGCCAAATGAGATTCTGGGAATCAATGAGAAATGAAGTAAGCATTTTAGAGTGGCGAAACTTAGCTATGCTAACTTACATCTTTATCAGTTCAGTTCGGTTCAGTCACTCAGTTGTGTCCAGCTCTTTGCGAACCCATGAATCACAGCACGCCAGGCCTGCCTGTCCATCACCAACTCCGGGAGTTCACCCAAACTCATGTCCATCGAGTCGTCTCATCCTCTGTTGTCCCCTTCTCCTCCTGCCCCCAATCCCTCCCAGCATCAGGGTCTTTTCCAAAGAGTCAACTCTTTGCATGAGATGGCCAAAGTATTGGAGTTTCAGCTTTAGCATCATTCCTTCCAATGAACACCCAGGACTGACCTCCTTTAGAATGGACTGGTTGGATCTCCTTGCAGTCCAAGGGACTCTCAAGAGTCTTCTCCAACACCACAGTTCAAAAGCATCAATTCTTCGGCGCTCAGCCTTCTTCACATTTCAACTCTCACATCCATACATGACCACTGGAAAAACCATAGCCTTGACTAGATGGATCTTTGTTGGCAAAGTAATGTTTCTGCTTTTGAATATGCTATCTAGGTTGGTCATAACTTTTCTTCCAAGGAGTAAGCTTCTTTTAATTTCATGGCTGCAGTCATCATCTGCAGTGATTTTGGAGCCCCCCAAAATAAAGTCTGACATTGTTTCCACTGTTTCCCCATCTATTTCCCATGAAGTGATGGGACCAGATGCCATGATCTTTGTTTTCTGAATGTTGAGCTTTAAGCCAACTTTTTCACTCTCCTCTTTCACTTTCATCAAGAGGATCTTTAGTTCCTCTTCACTTTCTACCATAAAGGTGGTGTCATCTGCATATCTGAGATGACTGATATTTCTCCCGGCAATCTTGATTCCAGCTTGTGTTTCTTCCAGTCCAGTGTTTCTCATGATGTACTCTGCATATAAGTTAAATAAGCAGGGTGACAATATACAGCCTTGACGTACTCCTTTTCCTATTTGGAACCAGGCTGTTGTTCCATGTCCAGTTCTAACTGTTGCTTCCTGACCTGCATAAAGGTTTCTCAAGAGGCAGGTCAGGTGGTCTGGTATTCCCATCTCTTTCAGAATTTTCCACAGTTTATTGTGATCCACACAGCCAAAGGCTTTGGCATAGTCAATAAAGCAGAAATAGATGTTTTTCTGGAACTCTCTTGCTTTTTCCATGATCCAGCAGATGTTGGCAATTTGATCTCTGGTTACTCTGCCTTTTCTCAAACCAGCTTGAACATCTGGAAGTTCATGGTTCACATATTGCTGAAGCCTGGCTTGGAGAATTTTGAGCATTACTTTACTAGCGTGTGAGATGAGTGCAATAAACCTGCATATTTAAAATCTCAAACACAAAACTTATTTGAGTGCTCTTAGAAACCTAATTACTGAGATGTTTGGGAAAAATAAGGGAAATTTTTCCTCTGAGTTTTATGAAATAAATTACTCCAAAAATAGATATATTGAGCTTTCATGAGATAAGTAAAATCGAGAAGTTCAGACTTTTTTTTTTCAAAAATATGCATGTAATAAAAGTAATGTGAGCTATATATAAGCAGCTACAATTTATCATGGTACATGAATGACTACATAGAGTTTCTGTGCACATGAAGTGAAGTGAAGTTGCTCAGTTGTGTGTGACTGTTTGTGACCACATGGACTGTTGCCTACCAGGCTCCTCTATCCATGGGATTTTCTAGGCAAGAGCACTGTGGTGGGTTGCCATTTCCTTCTACAGGGGATCTTCCCATCTCAGGGATTGAACCTAGGTCTCCTGCATTGTAGGCAGATGCTTTACCTTCTGAGCCACCAGGGAAGATCTTCTGTGCACATATATTTTCTAATTTGTTCTCCTGGAAATATTATTTTCCTTACTTTCAAGATGAAGAAAACAGAGAATAAAGCGAGTCAGTTGCAAAGGTATTCCTCTTCATGGATCACAGCCTTGTCATGGCACAGGGGCTTGCATAACTCAATAGAGCTATGAGCCATGCTGTGCAGGGCCACTGAAGATGAACGGGCCATAGTGAAGAGTTCTGATAAAACATGGTCTACTGGAGGGGACAGGGAGGGAATCGCAAACCACTCTCTTGCATCGACAACCCTGTGGACAGTAAGAAAGCACAAAAAGATATGACACCAAAAGATGAGCCCCCCAGGTTGGAAGGTGTTCACTGTACTACTGGAGAAGAGAGGAGGGCAATTACTAATAGCTCCAGAAAGAATGAAGTGGCTGGTGCAAAGTGAAAATGATGTGCAGTTGTGAATGTTTCTGATGGTGACAGTAAAGTCTGTTGCTGTAAAGAACAGTACTGCATAGGAACCTGGAATGTTAGGTCCAAGAATCAAGATAAGCTGGTGTGGTCAAGCAGGAGATGGCAAGATTGAATGTCGACATCCGTCTTAGGAATCAGTGAATTAAAGTGGACAGTAATGGGAGAATTTAATACAAATGATCAATATAATACAAATGATCAATATAATACAAATGATCAATATAATACAAATGATCAGTATGTATATTTTTTTCCCTAAGGGATATAATGATCCCTTAGAAGAAATGGAGTAGTCTTCATAGTCAACAAAAGAATCTGAAATATAATACTTGAATGCACCTTCAAAATGACAGAATGACCTCAGTTTGTTTCCAAGACCAACCATTCAACATCATAGTAATCCATGTCTGTGCCCAACCACTGACACTGAAGAAGCTGAAGTTGAATGGTTCTATGAAGACCTACAAGACCTTCTAGAATGGACACCAAAAAAAAAAAAAACAAAAACAAAACCAATGTCCTTTTTCATCAGAGGAGATCGGAATATAAAATTAAAAAGTCAAGAGATACTTGGCATAACAGGCAAGTCTGGCTGTGGAGTACAAAATGAAGCAGGGCAAAGGCTAACAGAGTTTTTTTACGAGAACACACCGATTATTGCAAACATGCTTTTCCAACAACCCAAGAGGTGACTCTACACATGGAAATCACCATATGGTCAATACTGAAATCAGATTGATTATATTCTTTGCAGCCAAAGATGGAGAAGCTCTGTAGAGTCAGCAAAAAAAAACAAGAACCGGAGCTGAGCTGACTGTGGCTCAGATCATGAGCTCCTTATTGCAAAATTCAGGCTTACACTGAAGATAGTAGGGAAAACCACTGGGCCATTCAGATATGACCTAATCAGATCCCTTATGATTACATAGTGGAAGTGATGAATAGATCCAAGAGATTAAAACGGGTCAACAGAGTGCATGAAAAACTATGGAAGGAAGTTCCTAACACTATACAGGAGGCAATAATCTGTATAGAAAATGTAGGAAGGCAAAGTGGATTTCTGAGGAAGCTTTACAAATAGCTGAGGAAATAAGAGAAGCAAAAGGAATGGGGAAAGGGAAAGATATACCCTACTGAATGCAGAGTTTCAGAGAATAGCAAAGAGAGAAAAAAAAAAGCCTTCTTAAGTGAACAATGCAAAGAAATAGAAGAAAACAGTAGAATGGGAAAGCTAGAATACTCTTCAAGAATATTGGAGATATCAAGGGAACATTTTATGTAATGATGGGCATAATAAAGGACAGAAATGGTAAGGACTGGAAGAGAATAAGAAGACGTGGCAAGAATACACAGAAGAACTATGTAAAAAGATCTTAATGACCGGATAAACACAATGGTGTGGTCACTCACTTAGAGCCAGATGCTGGGAATATAAAGTCAGTTGAGTCTTACTAAGTTGGCCTAAAGCTCAACATTCAGAAAACGAAGATCCTGGCATCCGGTCCCATCACTTCATGGAAAATAGATGGGGAAACAGAGGAAACAGTGTCAGACTTTATTTTTCGGGGCTCCAAAATCACTGCAGATGGTGATTGCAGCCATGAAATTAAAAGACGCTTGCTCCTTGGAAGGAAAGTTATGACCAACCTAGATAGTATATTCAAAAGCAGAGACATTACTTTGCTGACTAAGGTCTGTCAGGTCAAGGCTATGGTTTTTCCTGTGGTCATGTATGGATGTGAGAGTTGGACAGTGAAGAAAGCTGAGCGCCGAAGAATTGATGCTTTTGAACTATGGTGTTGGAGAAGACTCTTGAGAGTCCCTTGGACTGCAAGGAGATCCAACCAGTTCATCCTGAAGGAGATCAGCCCTGGGATTTCTTTGGAAGGAATGATGCTAAAGCTGAAACTCCAGCTCTTTGGCCACCTCATGCAAAGAGTTGACTCATTGGAAAAGACTCTGATGCTGGGAGGGATTGGGGGCAGGAGGAGAAGGGGACGACAGAGGATGAGATGGCTGGATGGCATCACTGACTCGATGGACGTGAGTCTGAGTGAACTCCGGGAGTTGGTGATGGACAGGGAGGACTGATGTGCTGCGATTCATGGGGTCACAAAGAGTCAGACACGACTGAGCAACTGAACTGAACTGAACTGAAGGATTATTATGAACAAACCTAGTGGAGGTGATGAAATTCCAGCTAAGCTATTTAAAATCCTAAAAAATTGTGCTGTTAAAGTGCTGCACTCGGTATGTCAGCAAATTTGGAAAACTCAACAGTGGCCACAAGACTGGAAAATGTCCGTTTTTATTCCAATCCCAATGAAGTACAATGCCAAAGAATGTTCACTGCCATACCATTGAGCTCATTTCACATGCTAGCAAGGTAATGCTCAAAATTCTTCAAGCTAGGCTTCAGCAGTGTGTGAACTGACAATTTCCAGATGTACAAGCTGGGTTTAGAAAAGGCAGAGGAACCAGAGGTCAAGTTGCTAATTTTCATCGGATCAGAGAGAAAACAAGTGAGTCCCAGAGTTTCAGAAAAACATCTACTTCTGCTTCATTGACTATGCTAAGACTTTTGGCTGTGTGGCTCACAACAAAGTATGGAAATTTTGAAAGAGATGGGAATATCAGACCACCTTGCCTGTCTCCTAAGAAACCTGTATGTGGATCAAGAAACAACAGTTAGAATCGGCCATGGAACAACTGACTAGTTCAAAATTAGGAAAGGAGTATGAAAAGGCTCTACACTGTTACCCTGGCTATTCAAACTATATCGGCAAAATGCCGGGCTAGGTGAATCACAAGCTGAAATCAAGGTTGCGGGGAAAAATGTCAATAACCTCAGATATGCAGATGATCCCCCTGTAATAGCAAAAAATGAAGAGAAATTAAAGAGCTTCTTAATGAGTGTGAAAGAGGAGAGTGAAATAGCTGGATTGAAACTCAACATTCAAAAGACTAAGATCATGACATTCGGTCCCATCACTTCATGGCAAATAGAGAGGAAAGTGTGGAAGCAGTGACAGATGTTATTTCTTGAGCTACAAAGTCACTACAGACAGTGACTGTGGGCATGAAATTAAAAGATTCTTTCTCCTTGGAAGGAAAGCTATGAGAAACCTAGACAGTGTGTTAAAAAGCAGAGACATCACTTTGTTGACAAAGGTCCATCTAGTCAAAGCTATCATTTTTCTAGTAGTCATGTACAGATGTAAGAGCTGGACCATAAAGAAGGCTGGGTGCCAAATAATTGATGCCTTCTAACTGTGGTGTTGGAGACGACTCTTGAGAGTCCCTTGGACAGCAAGGAGATGAAACCAGTCAGTCCAAAATGAAATCAACTCTGAATATTCACTGGAAGGACTGATGCTGAAAATGAAACTCCAGTACTGTGGCCACGTGATGGGAAGAGCTGACTCACTGGGAAAGACCCTGATGCTGGGGAAAATGGAAAGCAATAGGAGAAGAGGGTGGAAGAAGATGAAATGGTTAGATGGCATCCCCGACCCAATGGACTTGAATTTGAGCAAATGCTGGGAAATAGTCAAGGACAGGGGAGCCTGCATGCTGCAGACCATGGGGTTGCAAAGAACTGACATGACTTAATGAATTAACAACACCAGCAGCATCATTAGAAAAGGTACTTTTTTATTATGGAAACATTACATCTAACTCATTAATCTTCTCTTATGAAAATGAAATAATATGGTATCTAAATATGATTGACCTTTTCATTAATATTCTGACTGGACAGCTCAGTGATGCTAATCTTGAACTCAAGATTAAATGTTAGTCTCATTTGATCACCTTCTAACTAACTTGGAGCAATCACTTTAAACTCTCTGAATTTACTTGAAAATTACAATATGTAGTGATTATATGTTACTACTAACTATCCTAGGTTATGAGACTCTGTTTAGTTAGTACATCAATTACTCTGAGAGTTGTCAAATGGTATACTTATTTCTGATGGTGTTCTAGATCAGAAAGTTTCCTAAATTATAATATTCATCTAGTTTACTAGATTATAAAATTCATCTAGATTTCACATTTCACAAGGCTCTATATAGCCTTTGTTAGAAATGTTTCTTATATGGAAAATTTAAATGTACAACTAAAATAGTTAAAGTCCACTCTCTTTTTCCTACTCTAAATTTTCATTAATATGTTTCCTACAAATTTTGACTTACTTATAGTCTCAAATGTTCACTATTTTACAATTGGCTTATGGACAGAGGCCAAAATCATGAGGAATACATTTAATATTTTAACAGCATTCTCTCTTAGAAAAATTGTGATAGCTTGAGATTCCATTTAGTTAGCAAGATATAAGTTAGTACTTGAGAACATGACTCAAATAAAAGCTTAAGGGCTAATCTGGGAGCCATAGACATGATCATAGCTTCTTTTCCTGAAGGAGTAAATGATTAGGCTTAAATCATTGTTTACAATATAATATTATTTTTAGTAAAATATTACATAGTACGTGAACTGTGAACTTCCAGGTGTTCAAGCTGGATTTAGAAAAGGCAGAGGAACCAGCTATCAGATTGCTGACATCCTCTGGATCATCGAAAAAGCAAGGCAATTTAAGAAAAACATATATTTTTGCTTTATTGACTATGCCAAAGCCTTTGACTGTGTGGATCACAAACTGTGGAAAATTCTTAAAGAGATGGGAATACCAGACCACCTGACCTGCCTCCTGAGAAATCTGTATCCAGGTCAGGAAGCAGCAGTTAGAACTGCACACGGAACAACAGAGTGGTTCCAAATCGGGAAAGGAGTACATCAAGGTTGTATATTGTCACCATGCTTATTTAACTTATATGCAGAGTACATCATCTGAAAAGCTGGGCTGGATGAAGCACAAGCTGGAATCAAGATTGCAGGGAGAAATATCAGTAACCTCAGATATGCAGATGATACCACCCTTATGGCAGAAATTAAAAAACTAAAGAGCCTCTTGATGAAAGTGAAAGAGGAGAGTGAAAAAGTTGGCTTAAAGCTCAACATTCAGAAAACTAAGATCATGGCATCTGGTCCCATCACTTCATGGAAAATAGATGGGGAAACAGTGAGAGACTTTATTTTTGGGGGCTCCCACATCACTGCAGATGGTGACTGCAGCCATGAAATTCAAAGATGCCTGCTCCTTGGAAGAAAAGCTATGACCAACCTAGACAGCATGTTAAAAAGCAGAGACATTACTTTACCAACAAATGTTCCTCTAGTCAAGGCTATGGTTTTTCCAGTAGTCATGTATGGATGTGAGACTTTGGACTATAAAGAAAGCTGAGTGCTGAAGAATTGATGCTTTTGAACCGTGGTGTTGGAGAAGACTCTTGAGAGTCCCTTGGACTGCAAGGAGATCCAACCAGTCCATCCTAAAGGAGATCAGTCCTGAATACTCATTGGAAGGACTGATGTTGAAGCTGAAACTCCAATACTTTGGCCACCTGATGCGAAGAGCTGACTCATTGGAAAAGACCCTGATGCTGAGAAAGATTGAAGGCAGGAGGAGAAGGGGATGACAGAGGATGAGATGGTTGGATGGCATCACCAATGCAATGGACATGAGTTTGAGTAGGCTCTGGGAGTTGGTGATGAACCAGGAAGCCTGGCATGCTGCCATCCATGGGGTCGCAAAGAGTCAGACACGACTGAGTAACTGAACTGAGAGTGACTGATACATCTTACAAGATCCTTTGTTTTCAGAGTTCACCTAGACCTAAATAGCAAATTCATATTGAAAAATTAATTCCAGTGTTCACATTTCACATGTTCAAAGGTTTACCTCAAGAATATTTCCTAAAATGTTCTTGTAATTTTAAGGGAAGTTGTTTCCCTTAAACTGATTTAAAGCCATCTTATTTAAACTGTTTTGCAAGGATAGCTGAGATACTTGTGTAGAATGGAAGGATGGATAGGGAGGCAAGAGAGTTTGAGCTAACTGAACTCCAGCATCTTCTTCAAGCTAGTTCAGCTTTATCCTTATTTTTTATGTACATGGTGTATGTGTGTGTGCTCTGTTGCTCAGTTGTGTCCAACTCTTTGTGACCCTGTGGACTGTAACCTGAAAGCTCCTCTCCCCACGGGATTTCCCAGGCAAGAATACTCAAGTAGGTAGCCATTCCCTTCTCCAGGGGATCTTCCCATATCAGGGATTGAACTCGTGACAATGCATCTCTTGCATTGGCATGTGGATTCTTTACCACTGAGCCATTTGCTAAACCTTTATGTACACTGAGCATCTGCCTAATATTTTAGCCATTTAAAAAAATAAATACTCAGCTACTAAATCTGAAGAGCTGAATTTCAAAACCAATGGCCTAAAGTTGTCCTGTTTTCCCATGGGAGGTAGAGAATTCCTTTTGAAATAATGCACCCATCATATAGTTATGGGGATTGATTACCTTATTCATTTTATTTATGTAAATTATGATCTTCATATTTAGATGTATCAGAACCACTGTAAGCACACACTTCAGTAGGAACTACATGAAGGTATTGCACAATAGATATGATTATGCCCAATCCAAGTACTCATTATTTTCAGATTTCAAATTTTGTAATTATCATTTCTACTCCTACCTTACTGCCACATATTTTGGTTGTTATTCCAAATATCATCATATTTTATTAAGCTAGAATCTTTGGATCCATTTTTCTTTACTCAAGCCTCTCATAATGCTATTCCCCTTGACATTGGTAACTCCAACATCAACACAGGCTTTTCTGTAAATTGGGTTTTGTTAACAGATTTTGTTTTTAGTTTCTCTGCTGCTGAATGACAGAATATTTCTCTAATGCTACATGTGATTTTTAAATATTCAGTTTTAGTTAAATTATTCTTTTATGTCTGAATATCATATATTTTGAGAATAGCCTTTAAGTTTAGGAGAAATGTGAATGTTTTCTAATATCATTTATATGTTCATATAATATCCCACAGGAAACTATATATAGGAAATTATAACATATATGGATCACTCTTGCAAAAGGGCCTAAAGAGTATGAATTTTGGAAGAGTTTCAAAGGCAACTGTAACCTAGTGGGAAGGTAGATCTCTTTCTGCCAAATTATCCTCTCTTCAGACTTTCTGGCAGCTTGTCCTCTCATTCCATTACGAAGCCTCCACTGACCACCTGGTTCAGATTAAAGACCTCTATTTTATTCTCTTATTATCATGTACTTTGCTAGTATTTATTATATGTGCAATTTCCATGCATTTTACTATGAACATGTGATTAATGTCTGTTTCCCCATTGGGCTGTGAGTTCCTTGAGGGCCAAGGGAATCAATCTTTTTGTTCATCATTGTACCTTCAGTGCCCACCCTAATGTTAGACCTAGCAGGCTCAAAAAAATAAGTGTTGAATAAGTTTAAATAAATTCATCCATGTGAATGATTTCCTTCATTTGGAATTACTTTCACCCTAAACTTTAAAGGATATGAAAGTTTAACACATGCACATTTTGTTCATATGTAAATCATTTCTCCCCAACATATAAAAATTTTCTTTTTTTCCCACTTTTTTAAAGTGAAGAATTGCCTAAGTTTTATGACTTTGTGACTTCAATATTCCACTTAAATTTATCACTGATACCTATTTACCTTAGGTAACATTTTATTACTTAGAAAATACCACTAAGAATGTAAAGGAAAACTGAAGACTGATTAAGGAAATATCATCTAGATATCCCAATATTTGAACACTTGTGTTCAACCCAGCTTGCATTTTAAAAGGGAATATTTTAGCTAAGGAAGGAGGTTTGGTGAATCAGTACGAAAATGCGTATAGTTTTAGTCTCCCCCATACATATATATATGAATATGAATATACACACACACACACACACACACATATAAACGATTCTTATAGGGAAATTGTTGCCTTGTTTTTCCCCTGGGGAAAATTTGAGAAAGCATGAGTTGTTTGGGGAGTGGCATGAATTTGCCTTCAGGGAGCTAATATCCCCCCAAAGGGCACTCAGGGTGGATCAGCCTATCTATCATGGAGCAGGAACCTCAGAAAAACAAATTTGTCTCAAACTCTCATCTTCTGAAATACTGGGGAAACTTCCTTATATAATAGAGCTAAAGGGAAAACACAAACACCAGCCTCAGCACAAATTTCATGATAGATCACTCTAAGAATTTCAGGAGGATATGGAATGCTGTTTGTTTTCTCCATTCTTAGAAGAATATGTGGTAATATTGACAATTTAGGTTCATATTTGGTATTTAATAGGAATTCTTTATTTGCTAGAAGCTAAACAAGTGTCATAATATTCTCCTTGAAATAAAATGAAATGTATAATTGGCAGTATTTTATTAACAGCTTTAAATTTAATGCAAGCAGGTAGAAAACTCTGGAGCCTGGCTTGGCAGCAATGCTCAGTGGTCTTTGTCCAAAGCTAAACTTTTTTCTTATTCATTCCCAATGGGTGAGAGCTTTCTTAGTTGGAGTAGGTTCCATACATGAAAAGCTATCTTTATTTGCTACTGATTTCTAAAGGTTTGACCTCTTATATTTTTTGAAATTGTGGGTTAACCTTCTTGCCTCAAGGAAAATGGCACCTGGGAATGACATTTCCATTTTCTAAAGTAATATGACCATAGAGGCAGGACTAAAATGGCTCATGACATTAACCTGTGACTCTTAAGGGGATAGCATCATTTGCCTGGTTTGGTAAAAGAAAAAAGAAAACCATGATTTCGTGTTCAATTGGCCAAAAGAAAGAAATGAGCATAGACACTGCTTTTCAAAAAGATCCTCGAAACGTTTTCTCAGTAGGATGTGTCGAGGTCAAGGTTACAGAAGTCATGTCTACTCTCTGCACTGTTAGTTACTCAAGTCATAACCCTATTCCAGTAAAAGTTACTTCTTTATTCCTATCAAATTAGGGAAAATAACAGTTAAGATAGAAGTATTTTATTGCATACTGAGATACAGAAAGCAGTCATTGAACCAGCAAGTACTTTGACCTGACATAATAGTTTTCATTTTAGCAGCTTTAACCAATTTGGCCATAATTATTGGCCAATAGCTTGTCAAATAAAGAATTTCTCAGCTCAGACTCCGTAGCTTAATCTTTTACGACATAGCCCTACCATGGCCAGAGCTTACATTGTTGTATCTTGAATGATTTCTCTGTATTGTATAGAAATTCTTATCCATATTTTAATCTTAGAAAGAAGGAAAGCCTACAAAAACTGATTTCTACTTGAGAGAACAAATAGAGGAGAAAGAAACAAAGATCATGGAGGGGTGGGTACTACTTTTTAAAATATTTATCCTTTCTATGTACATGGATGGAGAAGGCAGTGGCACCCCACTCCAGTACTCTTACCTGGAAAATTCCATGGATGGAGGAGCCTGGTGGGCTGCAGTCCATGAGGTTGCGAAGAGTCGGACACAACTGAGCAACTTCACTTTCCCTTTTCACTTTCATGCATTGGAGAAGGAAATGGCAACCCACTCCAGTATTCTTGCCTAGAGAATCCCAGGGACGGGGGAGCCTGGTGGGCTGCCATCTGTGGGGTCGCACAGAGTCAGACATGACTGAAGCGACTTAGCAGCAGCATGTACATGGATTCCAGTGAATTCTGTCTTTCCTATATTTCTCTTTGTAATGGAGCCATTACATTTTACTTACTATAGACCTCAAAGTGCTGCTATGTGAATTAACTGGGGTAATGCAAAGCAAGCGTGGAGTGGTCAACTTGATGAAGCGTAGGCACCCAAAACTATTGTCTCCTGGCCACTTTCCTTCTCCAGCACCCCCATTTCATACCCACCTGACTTCCCATCTTGTCCATCTCCCATCACTGCTCTGTAATCCTACACAGGTGCTCCTTCTTTTCCTATGAAGGATATTTGCTCATGTTTCTGGCTGCCTGAAATGTCCTATCCTTGCCTGCATATGTGGCTGCTGCCTCATCATTCCATCTGTGTTTAGGTTTTACCTTTCTGGAAGGTCTGTCTGTGCATCCTGTGCAGTAGTCCCTCTACTTTGCTAAAGCAGTATCCCTTTGTTCTCTAATGGCATCTTGTCATTTTCAGTGTACGGGTGAGTGATTGTGTGCAATGCTTGTATTCTCGCCATTAGACTGTGTGCCAGTGAGTTTCAATTCAGTTGCCCGTTAATGTGTCTGGGGAACATGGAAACAGTGTTGGTGCTTGGGCTTCATCTTCTTGAAATTTCCAGTAATTGATCTTGAGTAAGACCCAAGTATCAGTATTGTTTAGAAATTCCCCAGATGATTCTAACCCACAGCAGAGATAAGGAGATCTGCTCTGCACTGCAGAAAAGCACTGGTTAACTTCACTGGTCACTAGATGAGACCCATTCTGACCAACTGTAGAAAGACATGTTAGAATTAATGTCTGGCTATCACTGGCATTCTAGTTCTCTTTGTCTGTCAGAATATCCTTTGGAGATGATAAAAATATTCTCAAGCAGTGATATTCTAAAAGTTGAAAAGAAAAAGATATCTGCAAGTATAAGAAACTCTTTTGAACTTCAGAATAATAATTAATCCTGTTTTCCCTTCCAGTGATGAAAAGGAAATGTTTTCCTTCAGTTTTTTTTTTTTTTTCACACTGAGAAGAATGTTTTAAGAAAGTCTGCTATAAAATATGATGATAAGCTGTGTGTATGTATATTTAATTTTTCTCTTTTTTTTTGAGAATCTATCCATAGATCTCTAAAGCCATAAACCAGTATCTTTATCATAGGACAGTCATTCTGACTTATTTTGATCAAAATGATTAAATTTTAAATATACAGACTTCTTTGAATTACTGCTTGTTAGGAAAATTCATTTTGTTTTTAAACTATTATCTGTATTTTACTGCACATTTTATTCACAGATGATGATTTCCTTATATAATCAAAGCCAGAAATGGAGTGAGGCAAGTGAGGCATTTTTCTCAGTGCAAAATTTAAGTGAGGGAGTCCCACTCAGTAATCAAAATAGTAACGTTTTAATGTAATACATTTAGAAATGCAAATTAATGCAAAAAATTTATCATGAAGAAAATATCAAAATTGTAAATGAAGATTACTGCCATATTGAGCCATAACACAATTTGAGGCAAAAGGAAAAATGTGCAGCTCTAGATATATGGTTTGATGTATTTTTAAATGGATAATTTTTCAGAACATTATAATTGAAAAATGTTTAAATGATATTTATGCTAAATATTTGGTATAAAATTATTATAATTTTAATTAAGCTGAAGCTAAAATCATTTTAGGTTGTCTCTTGGTCAAGAGAAATTGTCAAATGTGACAATGTTATCAGTTCAGTAAAAGCTAGAGTTGACATATTTCCTTTTGCCTCTGACATGCCTCCTCCACACTGCATAGTAACTCATATAATGACTTTTTATTTATAAAATAATTTAACTGTCCACCAAAGGTAAATATGTGGCACTATTAAACCAAATTAAAACTGTTACAAAAGTTAAAAATCAAACGAAGATGATTGTTCTGTATTAATAATGAAGATTTAACATTTATGCCCTTTGAAATGTAACAATAATGTACAAGCATAAATATGCAATATTGGTTCAAAATGGAAGGGTAATAGAACCATTCATAATTTTAGGATTAACACCTTAATTTAATCTAAGATAGTACAAAATACAGAGAGAGAATTTTAATAATAGAGTATAAGGTACGTTTACTGGCTAGATATCAGCTTGACCGTTTTATTTAAAACAGGGCATCTTAAATAACAGTTGTACTTGCTTTCAGTTCAGTTCACTTCAGTCGCTCAGTCGTGTCCGATTCTTTGCAACTCCATGGACTGCAGCATACCAGGCATCCCTGTCCATCACCAACTCCCAGAGCCTACCCAAACTCATGTCCATCGAGTTGGTGATGCCATCCAACCATCGCATCCTCTGTTGTCCCCTTCTCCTCCTGCCTTCAATCTTTCTCAGCATCAGGGTCTTTTCAAATGAGTCAGCTCTTCACATCAAGTGGCCAGAGTATTGGAGTTTCAGCTTCAGTATCAGTCCTGCCAATGAACACTCAGGTCTGATGGACGGTTGGATCTCCTTGCAGTCCAAGGGACTCTCAAGAGTCTTCTCCAACACCACACTTCAAAAGCACCAATTCTTCGGTGATCAGCTTTCTTTATGGTCCAACTGTCACATCCATACATGACTACTGGAAAAACCATAGCCTTGACTAGATGTGCCTTTGTTGGTAAAGTAATGTCTCTGCTTTTTAACATGCTGTCTAGGTTGGTCATAGCTTTTCTTCCAAGGAGTAAGTGTCTTTTAATTTCATGTCTGCAATCACCATCTGCAGTGATTTTGGAGCCCAAAAATAAAGTTTGTCACTGTTTCCATTGTTTCCCCATCTATTTGCCATGAAGTGATGGAAACGGATGCCATGATCTTAGTTTTCTGAATGTTGAGCTTTAAGCCAACTTTTTCACTCTCCTCTTTCACTTTCATAAAGAGGCTTTTTAGTTCTTCTCTTTCTGCCATAAGGGTGGTGTCATTTGCAAATCTGAGGTTATTGATATTTCTCCCAGCAATCTTGACTCCAGCTTGTGTTTCATCCAGCCCAGCATTTCTCATGACGTACTCTGTATAGAAGTTAAATAAGCAGGGTGACAATATACAGCCTTGATGTACACCTTTTCCTATTTGGAACCAGTCTGTTGTTCCATGTCCAGTTCGAACTGTTGCTTCCCGACCTACATACAGATTTATCAAGAGGCAGGTCAGGTGGTCTGGTATTCCCATCTTTTTCAGAATTTTCCACAGTTTATTGTGATCTACGCAGTCAAAGGTTTTGGCATGTTACCTTTAGGAATCTGTTAACTATACAACCACAGAATGAAAAAAAAATTAAATTGCTATAGAAATTTCTGATCAGCCTTACTTGGATTACATGTGTTAAGATGAAATGAGTATTTTATGTTTCATTGACCCAGTAAGATTTCATGATAATCCAAAATACGCTCTTAATTGAACCTTTTCCTTGTTTTTTTTTAATGTTATATGCATTATATATGTCTGTTCATTTACCTGTAAAGCTAAGCATCGCAATTTAAAAAATTTAAAGCAACAACAACAAAAAAGATTTTATGTGATCATCTTTTGAAAGGTTGTGTAAAACTGTAAACGGGTTTTGCAGCTATTCAGCACATTGGAAATTACAATGAATAATAAATGAACGAAAGGTGACTCTATAGGATTATTTCTAAACATGAGAAATGTTTTCTAAGCTTCAAAAACTCATGCCTATAAAATCATTTTACTGTTGTTTTTACAGTTTAAATAATCAGGTATTTGATTATTACTAATAAACTGTTTATAGCTCAGAATTGCATCTGGAACCAAAAAGTAAACTGTTTTATCCTATGAGTTTGTAATGTCTTGTAAATAAAAGCATTTTGTGCTACGGGCACAACCAGAGGCTATCAGTGGAGCTGGTTTCCTTCTCTCTTTGAAAACTGATTTCACTAGTACTGAAGGCATCAGAAAAGCAACTAAAAGCATTAGCTACTTTCCCTTCCCACTGTTTACCACTGAAGGTCCATTAATGTTCCTTTGTAGCCTTTAGATATTCCATAGACAGGACAGAAGAACTCTTCATTATCTGCTGCTGCTGCTAAGTTGCTTCATGTGACCCCACAGATGGCAACCCATCAGGCTCCTCTGTCCCTGGGATTCTCCAGGCAAGAATACTGGAGTGGGTCGCCATTTCCTTCTCCATTCATTATATGCTGTTAACCTATAAAGCTGCACACATGAAAATCACCTATCAAACATCTTAGAAAACTTGTTAAATCTTATGAAAAGTAGCATTATTTTTATAGAAGTCAGGGAGTCTTACCATCTAAGACCAGTTGTGTGCAGTGTGTTGGACTATTAGGAAAATGTGAGCATTTAAGAAGAGATTTCAGTTTAACATCATTGCAGTAAACAGGGAGAATTATTGGAGAGGGGGTAATTTTGAGTATTAGGACCCAGTTTTCTTAAGATATTCTGAAAGCATCATGTTCTTCAAAAAGATAGGATTGAATCCCTGTGAATAATAAATTTCTACAAAGGCCTTTGAAATATATGAGTCCTGTGCTTTTTCTGAATAAGTTAAGGCTTCCCTGGTGACTCAGATGGTAAAGAATCTGACAGCAGTCCAAGGGATTCTCAGGAGTCTTCTCCAACACCACAGTTCAAAAGCATCAATTCTTTGGCACTCAGCTTTCTTTATAGTCCAACTCTCACATCCATACATGACTACTGGAAAAACCATAGCCTTGACTAGACAGACCTTTGTTGACAAAGTAATGTCTCTGCTTTTTAATATGCTGTCTAAGTTGGTCATAACTTTCCTACCAAGGAGTAAGTGTCTTTTAATTTCATGGCTGCAATCACCATCTGCAGTGATTTTGGAGCCCCAAAAAATAAAGTCAGCCACTGTTTCCACTGTTTCCCCATTTATTTGCTGTCAAGTGATGGGACCAGATGCCATGATCTTCTTTTTCTGAATGTTGAGCTTTAAGCCAACTTTTTCACTCTCCTCTTTCACTTTCATCAAGAGGCTCTTTAGTTCTTCTTCACAGTCAAAGGCTTTGGCATAGTCAATAAAGCAATGTCCATTTACTAATTTCTGGGAAACTATTGATAATAGATAAGTTTAGAGGTAGTGTGTCTCTGAAGTGAGATTATAGATTCTGATTATGACTTGTTTACTTATATTAATTTATATTCATAAATCTTCAGCTATAATAAGCCTTTTTAAAAGTCAAATGTTTTATTTCTTTTTAAAGAACCAATAGTTTGTCTAGAATAATGGCGATTACAACCAACAATAAAATGGCCTGATCGTTAATTTCCTAAAGAATTTTGGCTATGGGGATCGTGTGACACTTTGTACATTTAAGTTACAGTATTCCACTTGCAAAGTGTCTGTTTCAAAGAGTTCTCTCTGGTTATTGTATTACTCAAGGAAAGGCCAAGCATCTTATTATTTTGTGTCTCTACACATGGTATAGCTAAAAGAAAAAGAAATCTTTAATTACTTAAAATATGGATTTTTGAAAACCACCTTTATCACACAAGTATTTCCAGTTGATCAGAGGAAAAGAGGTATTTCTTCTCTAGTGAGATAGGTTTGGGGTGCATATTAACTGAATAATTAATTATTATGTTATAAATCAATTAATTGATATTTTATTCTGTTCTTTCATATTCCATGTGGGATTTATTTTGTTCTTTCATATTCCATGTGGGATTTCTATAGTAGAGACCCTCTATGTACATAATGGCTTGTGGATTAGTGAAATAGAAATATTAATTGATAAAGAGCTTGAACTGGGAAAAATGTTAAACGCTGACTCTAGGGGAAATGCTGGGGCGTCCCAGGTGGCGTTAGTGGTAAAGAACCTGCTGCTAATGCAGGAGATGTGAGAGATGTGGGTGCAATCCCTGAGTTGGGAAGATTCCCTGGACTCGCACATGCCATAGACATAGCGGAGAACTACTCATCTAAATTGATGCTTTTGAACTGTGGTATTAGTGAAGACTCCTGAGAGTCGCTTGGACTGCAAGGAGATCCAGCCGGTCCATCCTAAAGGAAATCAGTCCTGAATATGCATTGGAAGGACTGAGGTTGAAGCTGAAACTCAAATACTTTGGCCACCTGATGCGAAGAACTGACTCATTTGAAAAGACCCTGATGTTGGGAAAGATTGAAGACAGGAGGAGAAGGGGACGACAGAGGATTAGGTGGTTGGATGGCATTGTTGACTCAATGGACATCAGTGGGAGCTGGTGGTGGACAGGGAGCCTAGCGTGCTCTAGTCCATGAGGTTGCAGAGTCAGCCACGACTGAGTCACTGAACTGAACTGAACTGAAATCATCTAAAAATATTATCCCTGCCCACTTTTTTTAAAACTTGGATTTAATTAGGTGGAGAATTCAGAACAGTAGGGAAAATATGCATACTTATACCATATATATAATAACCAGTCATGCCCAGGCTCTGATTTAACTTGAGATGTAAATGTTTATCTTAATGAAATAATTGGACCATTCAGGATAGAAGGCTGAATTACATGTGCCTTGCTCTGTGTTCCACTTTCCTCCATCTGTGCCTCTATTTTAAGACTTGACATTTACAGACATCATAAAAATGTGGGGCTTCCTGATAGCTCAGTTGGTAAAGAATCTGCCTGCAATGCAGGAGACCATGGTTCGATTCCTGGTTTGATCTTCCTGATGGTTCGATCTTCCTGATCCTGGGTCAGGAAGATCCACTGGAGAAGGGATAGGCCACCTACTCTGGAATTCTTGGACTTTCCTTTTGGCTCAGCTGGTAAAGAATCTGCCTGCAATGTGGAAGACCTGGGTTTGATGCCTGGGTTGGAAAGATCCCCTGGAGAAGGGAAAGGCTACCCACTCCAGTATTCTGGCCTGGAGAATTCCATGGACTGTATAATCCATGGGGTCACAAAGAGTCGGACATGACTGAGTGACTTTCACTTTCTTGGGCAGCTCTTTAACTCTTAGTTGTGTCTTCTAAAGATTTATTGTTTGTTTGATTCATTTATTCTTGTTTAATCATGCTGAGGTATTGTGAGGTTAAAAGCAATACTTCCGTTTCTTATGGGGAAGAATGGACTTCACATCCAGAATAGAGCACTGCACTGAATTCAGAGACCTATACTTCTTGGTCCAATTTGCTATCATGACTCCCACCTTGATCTTGGAAATACCACTTCAGCATTCTAATTTCACTATACTCAAAGTGAAGCATTTGAGTTCAGTGGTCTCTGAAGCCTCTCTTAACTTTAAAAGAATATGCATTTATTTAGCTCTTAATATTAAAATTATACATATTGTTTTCTCCTAATTCACATACTTCTTTTTAATGTATGTCTTGAAAAGTTTTTCTGAATGCTTTTAATAAAGCAAATGAGCAATTCCTTTCACATTTTTTTCAAGGTTGTTTTATGTAATTCTGTTAAAGTAATTCATAGGGAATTATTTTTAAAAATCAGAGTAGATTACTCTGTGTCATACATTGATTTATGAATGGGTTACTGGTAACAAAATATTTGTTTAATCATTTACATTTTTTGGCATTTACACTGTGGGCCCATAGGGAACATCATTTTTTTTTTTTTTTTCAGGAGCATGTTTATTGTATTGTGGCTGTAATCTAGGACCAGTGCTGTTGCATTGGAGAGGAAAGATGTCTTTCCTTTCTCCATTTTGCCCTGCTTTTAGTATTAATTTAAAACATTATTATATAACTGGTCCTATTTGGAAGCTAAGTGTTTGATAAAAAATGGTCCATGATTAATAATGACTATTAAGAAGAAAGGGGAAGCATAAGAAACACTACAAATGTTCATGTTTGTAGGTTAAAACAATATTGATTTCATAGGAAAATGTAAAGAGAATTGTTAGCAAAGCTGAGAATACCTCCTATATTGTTCAATCACTAGACCTATGTCAATTCAGACAATTAACACTTAATATAAAGCCTGCTTTTTAAAGTAAGAGTACTATTTAGGTTCTACAGTATATTAGTATTTTAGTTTTTCTGACTTAATATGCTTGTATTAAAGTAGATACCATTTTTAAATGAAGCAATCAGTAATGAAATTTCAAATGTTTTAATTCCTCCTTTCCCTGAATTGTTAGCTAATTCCTCCTATAAAATAGAGTGTCATTTTTCATAGTTTTGAAAAGAAAACTTTATTTTATATTCTTTTTGATATACTTTGTAAAACATAACTTTAAGTATTTTTAGCAGAACATTGCAGTATAGATTAGTGTAATATTTAAAGGAATAAAGTTTCATCACTACTGGGCAGTCAAATGCACTATGTATTCCTTGATAATAACTTCATAAAAAATAATATGCAATATAATTGTTTGATCTCTAATATATACTAGTTGCTGTGAGAGGTAGTATGTAATAAGCAGAATATAAATTATAATAATATTAATTATTTCCTGCTATCCATTTGAACACCCACAGGAACTACCCGGGATAATTTCTAAGTGTGTGTGTGTGTGTGTGTGTGTGTGTGTGTGTGTGTTTCACTCATTCCTTGCAGCCTTTTGAGGTCCAAATAATTAATTAAGACTCAATGAGGTAAATAACCTGGTCATCTTAGCTGGCTAATTAGAGGAGGGTTTACTTTGAAGAGAATAAAGACTTTCAGTTGCAAAAGACCTCCTAAAGCCCTAGATAGTCAAGTAATTTTTAACATTTGTTGTCTGCTTTCTCATTCTGTATAAAAATTTATTCTTGGGGCTAATTTTGTGCCTGTAATTTTTTATTCTTTTTCTTTAGCAAGTTTTCCCAAATTGTACAAGCTTCAGATCGCACAAAACCTGGATCCGTTCCTGCAGCTATAAGTGTCTGAAGTGGGTTGCTTGTCTTTAAGACTCTCGAGACTGCTTTTTTAAATTGGACCCCATTATCCAATTTACTGGACCTTGCTCCTCTAGTAAAGTAAAATTCCCTGTACACAGGGAGTTTTATCTGCAAACAGCTAGAGATTACAAAAGGAGGTGCGGTCTCCAAACCCCTACATCCCAATATTTTGAGGAGGGGGATTGTAATGGTCACATTACAGAAAGTTTTGTTGAAAAGAGATGAGAACAGCTTTTAAATGTGGGATATGTGTAGCTGACCAAGAAAGGTTCAGTTGAGGACACAATAGAAACCCAACTCACATTTGCCTTATTTTCCTCTGAGGTTTTAGGTCTCAACCTTAGCACTTACTGGTTCTCATCATACCGTATTTATTGAATTTATATGCCTGCAAAGCTGTTCTAGCTGGCAGGGTCTGAAAATTATTGGTAATTAACATTAATGGGCAGGAAAAATTTCAGTGGAAATTGGCATCATAGCATAATAACTAGTTCAGAGGGTTGGCCCTTCCACTATTCACAATTCCTCCTTAGAAATAAGCTTTCTTACATCATCTTATATATGCAGAGGCAACTGGGGATTTTTCCTTCCTTTTATTTGAAATCTAAACGTGCTTCTGCATCAAGGAGCAGTCAAGTAAACTCTGCCTGACATCACAGACAAAGCCTTTGATGCTACTTTACCTGTGGATCAGTATTGATGGCTCCTGAATTGTGAAATTCTGCTACAAGTAATAGACCCGTCAATTTGATGCCTAAGTCACCCTTTTCCTTTTCTTTGATTTGCATCCATCTTATTAGAAAGTGACACTCTTATTGATTCTATTCAACCCTTGAGAGAGGAGATAAGAAAAACGAAAATGTGACAGAGATAAGAGGCCGTCAAGGTGATCCATGGGTAGAGTCTAAAGGGAAGGATTGTTCCTGAGGAAAATTGGGATCTTAGTAAATGCTATTAAGGGTACAATATTTAGAAGTTAGAAAAAGCCCTTTAAAGGTTACCATCATGTACTAAAGAGTCTGTTCTGCTCTTCTATCCTTGGTTGTAATTTAAGTGCATCAGAAAGCATATATCTCTTTTATGTTTCTATGTGCAAAGGTGTTTAAAAGGTACATTGATAGCCATATACAACCAGGCATCAGGTTCAGTGGCCATTTGCTACTCATTGCTGAGTAACCAAAATGTCAAAATATGTCTCTGAAACTTAGACAAATATAATTTCTGATCTCTAGGTTTTTACTTCTCATTAATAATAATGCTAAGTGATCAATTTAATACTCATAGCATCCTGATGAGTTGTATCTTCTTACTGTCCTCTATATAAAAATGAGGAAACAGATGCTGACAGAGATTAAGTAATACAAAAGAAATATAAGGCAAGCATCTACACAAACACAGATTAAACTGATACCACGTGTACTATTAGCTCTCAGTTCTTCTGACTGCCACAGATTGCATTTTGTTATAAATAGGGATAATATACGCTTTGAGGTACTCCAAACTACTCTGACTCAAAAACTCTATTGTCTTAGCTAATTTCTTTACCTTATATTAGAAAAAATTTTTGAGTCTCTTCTCAAATTTTCTTGTCATTTGAATTCTCTTGAATTCAATGTTAATTATTTATTTTTATTCAGATATTTTTATTTTATCTTATTTTTTATTTTTTTTTATTTTACTTTACAATTCTGTATTGGTTTTGCCATACATTGACATGAATCCACCACAGTACACGCATATATTTTTATTATAAATATATATATATATCTATCTCTTAATGTCAGTTCTGATACATTTTGGGTTTTTCTAGGAATTCAGTTCAGTTCAGTCGCTTAGTAGTGTCTGACTTTTTGAGACCCCATGAACCGCAGCACGCCAGGTCTCCTTGTCCATCACCAACTCCCGGAGCCTACCCAAACTCATGTCCATCGAGTCAGTGATGCCATCCAACCATCATTCTCTGTCTCCCCCTTCTCCTCCCGCCTTCAATCTTTCCCAGCATCAGAGTCTTTTCAAAAGAGTTGCCTCTTCTCATCAGGTGCCCAAAGTATTGGAGTCTCAGCTTCAACATCAGTCCTTCCAATGAACACCCAGGACTGATCTCCTTTAGGATGGACTGGTTGGATTTCCTTGAAGTCCAAGGGACTCTCAAGAGTCTTCTCCAACACCACAGTTCAAAAGCATCAATTCTTCAGTGCTCGGCTTTCTTTATAGTCCAGCTCTCACATCCATACATGACCACTGGAAAAACCATAGCTTTTACTGGATAGACCTTTGCTGCTTTATTCTTTTCTGATTTCTACAGATTAGTACTTAGATCATACTTTCTACAGTTGTTTTCTTTAAGTACTTTTAATTTAAGCATTTAAAATTATAAAATTTTCTCTAAGAATTAGTTTAGCTTTATCTCACAAATTTTGACATCACATTTTTATTCTCATCTGCCATGAAATAGATTTTAATATATGTTGTGATTCCTTATTTGATTCATATTTAAATGCATATTGCTAATTTTCAAGCACTCAAGGAAATTCTCTTTATCTTTTTGTTACTGATTTATAGCTTAATTCCACCGTGGTCAGAGAATATACACTATTTGATATTAATCCTTTGAAATTTGTTGAGATTTGCTTTGAAATCTGCATGTGGTCAATCTTAGCTCTCGTTTTGTGTATATTCAAAAGAATGTATTTATTGTACAGCTCTGGATTCAAGGTTATTATATATATATCAATTATGTTGAGTTTTCTTAATCATGTTGTTCAAATCTTAATTGCTAGTGGTGTTGTCTATAATTCTTCTATCAGTTAAATAAGAGATGTTTGTTAATGTCTTGACATTTGTCTGTTTCTCCTAAATCTATCAATTTTAACTTTATATGTTTTGAGGCTGGATGTTACTTAGGTACATGGAAATATTTTATTATTCTGGTAGATCAGTATCTTATTATTGTTAACTATCTTTGTGTCTTTTCTTAAAACACTTTTTCTGGCATTAATAGAGCTGTTCCAGCTTTCTTTTGGTTAGTGTTTCCATTTGCTTCATCTTTTGACTATAACTCAGTCTCCTTATATCTTAGGTATTACTCTTAAAAACAAGAGTTGGGCTTGAGTTTTATATCCAGTCTGACCACCTTTGATTTTACTGAGAATATTTATTTTGTTTATATATACTATCTTATTGTTTTTCCATTTTTCAATTTCTTCTGCATATACTTTTCTCTCCTTTGTTTCACTAATTATTTTTACTATCACTATTTCTTTTCTGACAGCTCATTAAGTATATGTTGTTTGGATATTCTTTCAGTGGCTTAATTTTGTATTTATTAAAACTCAACTCTAAATTAGTAGTTCTATCTAATCCCAGAAAATTTAATGACCTTAAAACTCTTTGCCTCTGTTTACCCCATGTTCTATTGTAAACACTCACCTGGATCTAGCTTTTCAGTCTTTATTACTTCCTGAAGGATTTCTTCTTGGATGTTTTTTTCTCCTGTTAACTTGTTTGAATTTTAAAGATTTTTTCATGTCCCATATGTTCTTAATTTTCTTTCAATCTTTGCATCACTTTAGACTTTTTTTTTCTTTTTCATTTTCAATTTTATAAAAGTATAAAATTTATTGCCATAAAATTTTCCCTTAATTCTAGGTGGATCTGTTACTTTCATTTTTTTTCTATTTTCTTTTTTAAAAAAATTTTATTTTTACTTTATTTTACTTTACAATACTGTATTGGCTTTGCCATACATTGACATGAATCCACCACGGATGTACATATGTTCCCAAATATGAACCCCCCCCTCCCTCCCCATAACATCTCCCTGGGTCATCCCCATGCACCAGCCCCAAGCATCCTGTATCCTGCATCAGACATAGACTGGCGATTCATTTCTTACATGATAGTATACATGTTTCAATGCCATTCTCCCAAATCATCCCACCCTCTCCCTTTCCCTCAGAGTCCAAAAGTCTGCTCTACACATCTGTGTCTCTTTTGCTGTCTCACATACAGGGTCATCATTGCCATCTTTCTAAATTCCATATATATGTGTTAGTATACTGTATTGGTGTTTTTCTTTCTGGCTTACTTCACTCTGTATAATTGGCTCCAGTTTCATCCATCTCATCAGAACTGATTCCAATGTATTCTTTTTAATGGCTGAGTAATACTCCATTGTGTATATGTACCACAGCTTTCTTATCCATTCATCTGCTGATGGACATCTAGGTTGTTTCCATGTCCTGGCTATTATAAACAGTGCTGCGATGAACATTGGGGTACATGTGTTTCTTTCAATTCTGGTTTCCTCAGTGTGTATGCCCAGCAGTGGGATTGCTGGGTCATAAGGCAGTTCTATTTGCAATTTTTTAAGGAATCTGCACACTGTTCTTCATAGTGGCTGTACTAGTTTGCATTCCCACCAACAGTGTAGGAGGGTTCCCTTTTCTCCACACCCTCTCCAGCATTTATTGCTTGTTGACTTTTGGATCGCAGACATTCTGACTGGTGTGAAGTGGTACCTCATTGTGGTTTTGATTTGCATTTCTCTAATAATGAGTGATGTTGAGCATCTTTTCATGTGTTTGTTAGCCATCCATATGTCTTCTTTGGAGAAATGTCTGTTTAGTTCTTTGGCCCATTTTTTGATTGGGTCGTTTATTTTTCTGGAATTGAGCTGCAGGAGTTGCTTGTATATTTTTGAGATTAGTTGTTTGTCAGTTGCTTCATTTGCTATTATTTTCTCCCATTCAGAAGGCTGTCTTTTCACCTTGCTTATATTTTCCTTTGTTGTGCAGAAGGTTTTAATTTTAATTAGATCCCATTTGTTTATTTTTGCTTTTATTTCCAGAATTCTGGGGGGTGGATCATAGAGGATCCTGCTGTGATTTATGTCGGAGAGTGTTTTGCCTATGTTCTCCTCTAGGAGTTTTATAGTTTCTGGTCTTACATTTAGATCTTTAATCCATTTTGAGTTTATTTTTGTGTATGGTGTTAGAAAGTGATCTAGTTTCATTCTTTTACAAGTGGTTGACCAGTTTTCCCAGCACCACTTGTTAAAGAGATTGTCTTTACTCCATTGTATATTCTTGCTTCCTTTGTCAAAGATAAGGGGTCTATATGTGTGTGGATTTATCTCTGGGCTTTCTATTTTGTTCCATTGATCTATATTTCTGTTTTGTGCCAGTACCATACTGTCTTGATGACTGTGGCTTTGTAGTAGAGCCTGAAGTCAGGCAGGTTGATTCCTCCAGGTCCATTCTTCTTTCTCAAGATTGCTTTGGCTATTCGTGGTTTTTTGTATTTCCATACAAATCTTGAAATTATTTGTTCTAGTTCTGTGAAAAATCTCACTGGTAGCTTTATAGCTTTATAGCATTGAATTTGTAGATTGCTTTGGGTAGTATACTCATTTTCACTATATTGATTCTTCTGATCCATGAACATGGTATATTTCTCCATCTATTAGTGTCCTCTTTGATTTCTTTCATCAGTGTTTTATAGTTTTCTATATATAGGTCTTTAGTTTCTTTAGGGAGATATATTCCTAAGTATTTTATTCTTTTTGTTGCAATGTTGAATGGAATTGTTTCATTAATTTCTTTTTCTACTTTCTCATTATTAGTGTATAGGAATGCAAGGGATTTCTGTGTGTTGATTTTATATCCTGCAACTTTACTATAGTCATTAATTAGCTCTAGTAATTTTCTGGTAGAGTCTTTAGGGTTTTCTATGTAGAGGATCATGTCATCTGCAAACAGTGAGAGTTTTACTTCTTCTTTTCCAATTTGGATTCCTTTTATTTCTTTTTCTGCTCTGATTGCTGTGGCCAAAACTTCCAGAACTATGTTGAACAGTAGTGGTGAAAGTGGGCACCCTTGTCTTGTTCCTGACTTTAGGGGAAATGCTTTCAATTTTTCACCATTGAGGATAATGTTTGCGGTGGGTTTGTCATATATAGCTTTTATTATGTTGAGGTATGTTCCTTCTATTCCTGCTTTCTGGAGAGTTTTTATCATAAATGGATGTTGAATTTTGTCAAAGGCCTTCTCTGTATCTATTGAGATAATCATATGGCTTTTATTTTTCAATTTGTTAATATGGTGAATTACATTGATTGATTTGCGGATATTGAAGAATCCTTGCAACCCTGGGATAAAGCCCACTTGGTCATGGTGTATGATCTTTTTAATGTGTTGTTAGATTCTGATTGCTAGAATTTTGTTGAGGATTTTTGCATTTATGTTCATCAGTGATATTGGCCTGTAGTTTTCTTTTTTTGTCGTATCTTTGTCAGGTTTTGGTATTAGGGTGATGGTGGCCTCATAGAATGAGTTTGGAAGTTTACCTTCCTCTGCAATTTTCTGGAAGAGTTTGAGTAGGATAGGTGTTAGCTCTTCTCGAAATTTTTGGTAGAATTCAGCTGTGAAGCCATCTGGACCTGGGCTTTTGTTTGCTGGAAGATTTCTTAGATAAGTACAACTTTCCAAAACTGAACCAGGAAGAAATAGAAAATCTTAACAGACCCATCACAAGCACAGAAATTGAAACTGTAATCAGAAATCTTCCAGCACTTTAGACATTTTAATTGAATATCTTCTATCTCATCAATCCTCTTGCTGCTAAATCTCTGTTAAGTTTTAATTGCTGCTGCTGCTATGTCGCTTCAGTTGTGTCCGACTCTATGCGACCCCATAGATGGCAGCCCACCAGGCTCCCCTGTCACTGGGATTCTCCAGGCAAGAACACTGGAGTGGGTTGCTGTTTCCTTCTCCAATGCATGAAAGTGAAAAGTGAAAGTGAAGTCGCTCAGTTGTGTCTGACTCTTCATGATCCCATGGACTGCAGCCTACCAGGCTCCTCCATCCATGGGATTTTCCAGGCAAAAGTACTGGAGTGGGGTGCCATTGCCTTCTCCATTTTAATTAGATTGTTATATTTTTCACTTCTACATTTTGTATTCGATTGTTTTAAAAATAGATTTCTGCTCTCTGCAGATATTGTTCATCATGTTTTCCACATTCTGAAAAACATTCATCATAGTTACTTAAACATAAGGCCTGATAACCTTGATAATACAGATATCCTATATTTTGATATCCCAAAGCAATTTTTGGCTGAACCCCCGCCACTGCAATTCTTTAAAAGTTTTTTTTTGTTTGTTTGTTTGTTTTTGTGGGGGTGGGGACTCTGTATATTTGATGCAATCTTCCAGATAGGATCTTTGTGTGTCTCTGGTGTTAAGCTATGAAAATATCACCTTAATCTAGCCTGAAATTCAGCTGGTTAGAAGCTGAATTTGAGCCTTCTTAAAAGCTTATTTTTTCCCTTTATCCACAAGTATAGCCTTTAGAAATTATAACAGCTGAGGTTTTTTGTTGTTTTTTTCTCTCCCTAGTCAACCCTGGATACAACATTTTCTTCCCAAGCCCATAAAACTACTAAAAGTTCTAATCTTCTTTACCTTTTGGCCATAGTTTAATAAATGGAAAATGCCTCAAGCTGAGACAAATCTCCAACTACCTATTCTGCACTTCATTTTTGTCTGGGATATTAGTCCATCAGGCTCTTGCTGCATTCATATTTTTCTAATGACATCGAATAGATTTGTTTTTTAAATTAGCTTTTCTAATTGTTCTCATTGGAAAGATTGGTCAGACAGAAGCAAGTATGTAAGGGTCAGTGACAGAAGATGTATTTCTTTGTTTCAACAATTTGCACATATTTTTCTCAATTCTGTTTATAACAATTTTCTTATTTTTATACTGAACTCTTCTATGGATAGGTAATTTATTTTGGTGTATATTACCAGGTAGAGATTTAGCTTCTTTTGTCAAGAGTTCAATGTCACTTATTATTTATTTTTATTCATATGTTTTTATTATGTACTCTTAATGTAAAATGCCCCTTCATTATATTTTATTTGCATATATATGCTTCTGAATATTATACTATGTTCGGCTGAACTATTCTTCAGTTCTTACTTGTCTGTCATTTATTTTTTTTTTTTACATCATGTTGTGACAATATAAAAGCAGACAAGTCCCAATAGCATTGTTTGTATTCATGTTTATTTTACATAGAGTTGATTATTTAAAACAATATCGTTTGGAATCATTTTCTCTTTCAAAATTGTTTTGTTAAGTGTTTTTATTTGACATATGTTAACCTGAATATCCTGTTAGCCTTTGCTCTACTTGTAAATGTATGATAGTTTCTGTATGTTTTGTATAAGCTGATCTTCTGAGTAGGTGCAATGCTACATGAGGGTAGGAACTGCATTACTTAGAAACATCATGGTATATCCAGATCTGGCACACAACTTAGCAGATGGTTGCTACTCATTATCTCTTCGTTGAAAGCATGAGTGAATTTATGAATTATTCTTGGAAAAAAGCTGACTTTTTTCCATATTAATTCTTCACGTCTAGGAGCACATACCTCTCTGCCTTGACTAATATAAAGCTCTCTTTTATAAATTGGTATAAAATAATTAGTGATCTGTACCTTCCAAATCTTAATATACATACAAATTATCTAAGCATCTTCTAAAAATGTAGATTCTGAGTAAGTAGGTTTTGGTTTTGGTTTGCACATTCTGAATTTAGATGGGGAAACAGTGGCTGACTTTATTTTTGGAGGCTTCAAAATCACTGCAGATGGTGATTGCAGCCATGAAATTAAAAGATGTTTACTCCTTGGAAGGAAAGTTATGACCAACCTAGACAGCATATTAAAAAGCAGAGACATTACTTTGTCAACAAAGGTCCGTGTAGTCAAGGCTATGGTTTTTCCAGTGGTCATGTATGGATGTGAGAGTTGGACTATAAAGAAAGCTGAGCACTGAAGAATTGATCCTTTTGAACTGTGGTGTTGGAGAAGACTCTTGAGAGTCCCTTGGACTGCAAGGAGATCCAGCCAGTCCATCCTAAAGGAGATCAGTCCTGGGTGTTCATTGGAAGGACTGATGTTGAAGGTGAAACTCCAATACTTGAGCCACCTGATGCGAAGAGCTGACTCATTTGAAAAGACTGATGCTAGGAAAGATTGAGGGCAGGAGGAGAAGGGACGACAGAGTATGAGATGGTTGGATGACATCACCGATTCGATGGACATGGGTTTGGGTGGACTCTGGAAGTTGATGATGGACAGGGAGGCCTGGCGTGCAGGGGCTGCAGAGTCGGACATGACTGAGTGACTGAACTAAACCCAGGCATTAGTGATATTCCCTTATCTTAGGTCACATACTGTAAGTAGAAAGGGTCTAGACTCTTAAATATGACTTATGTGAAAATTTGTATTTTAACTGAATTAAGGTGTTGTGCTCATTAGGATAAGTTTCTCCTCACTAAAGTATAAATAGTGATAAATCTTTCTAATTAGGCAGCTGAAATTTTATTCATTAGTATGTATTCATTATACAAGTATTCATATAGTAGCAATTAATGTGATATGTATTATTGAAGCATTGGGGATAAAAAAAATAAAAAAAGAGAACAGTTAGAAGTGTGCCAAGTAGACTTTTAGAATTCCAGGTATGAATGTAGGTTGCTTTAGTGCCTTTAAGCACATTATAAGCCCCTCTAATGTAGTGGATTGCTACTGTAATAAATGGGATCTAAGTTACTCATATCCAGTCATTTACACAGTAAGGGAATCAACAACAAATGGGTAATGACCAGAAGAAAAGTCAAAGTGTTAGTCACTGAGTCATGTTGAACTCTTTGCCGGCCATATGGACTGTAGCCTGCCAGGCTCCTCTGCCCATGGAATTCTCCAGGAAAGAACCTGGAGTGGGTAGCCATTCCCTTCTCCAGGGGATCTTCCTGACTCAGGGATTAAACTCAGGTCTCTCGCATTGCAGGCAGATTCTATACTGTCTGAGCCACCAGGGAAACCAAAGCAGAAGAGCTAGAGGTAAATGAAAGACATGTTTTCTGTTGTTATTGTTTTTCAATTTGAGTAAATTCAAAACCCCAAATATGTCAAATATTTTTCCTTTAGAATTCTTTCAAAAAGTGCAGGTATAGTCCTAAGAAATATACCTTTTTTTTGATCAAATTCCCATTTTTTTTATTTCACTCATCCTCTTAGGCACCTAGCATTCTATGGAACTCTGCTGAGAATCTTAAAATATTTTCCAGTGCATCTTACATGCGTTCATTTTCTTTTCAAAACAAGCAAAAATTTTCATGTTTTTCAGGAGCTACAGAGAAGTCAGAGATAAAGGAATTCCCTCACCAGTATAATTCCTTATGTCATGGAAACTGCAAGATATCAAATAACAATTCAATTTTTATGGCATAAAATTCTGAAAACTGCTTACGTACAGTTAAAAAAATTCAGCCATTGGCAAAATGAGTTTAAAAAACCTCTACAAGATGGATATTTCCTGTGAGAACTGTGACTCTCAAATCTAAGGGGTAGTGTTTGTCACATTGAGAAATCAGAATGCTTGGGGAAGACAGCAATTATGAAAATGTAACAGATCCTCAGAGAGACTTCTGACATTGAAGAAAATGCCATTGAAATAATGATTCAACTATTAACATCATCAGGGTGAAAGCAAGCCTAATGAAGAAAATAATTTGAATTCCATCACTTTTTGTCCTTATCTTCACAAGCATATTAGCAAGTGACAAATAAGACTAAAATAAAATACACATGATAAACATGCATCTTTCTGATAGCAGTCTCAGGGCAAAAAATAGAAAAGAAGGCAGAAGGTTAATAATGGTAAAGTTTACTAAGTAAAATCTCATTTTCAACAATCATGGGTGGCTCTTTCTTAAAAACAAATAGTTGTGCTTTACAGTTTAACTGTCTAATGTCCTTGAGGCTTGAGTCAGCTTTTAGGCACAAATTTTCTTAAGCTGTGTTTATTTTACTCACCTATTAGCCCTGCAATTAATGAATTTTTGATGTTGAAATCACAGACTGCAGGTCCCCTGTTGATGCCGGCAGGGTGGCTATCCCATCTAGCGCTTGACTTTCATTACTGTCACTTTCTGAGTGTAATATAACCTTGACCTCCATAGTCAGGGTAGTCTATTTTCTAGCCTCTTGATAATTCACACAGGATGTCAAACTATTTATTTTAATTCAGAATCTTTTCCTTCGAGGATTTCTAGAAACAGCCATCCTCTGCTAGCTCTTACAGCTCACCAAGTATATATTAAGGAGGAAACCCAGTTATGTCTTAAGTAAATGTGTGCTGAAAAAAACTTTCGTATCAATTTTTGTTGGCAGTTTTTCATTATAGTGGGAACTACAAAACGAGTGGTCTTCCTAGGTGGCTCAATGTTAGGGGGAAAAAAAATCACCTACCAATGCAGGAGACGCAAGTTTGATCCCTGGGTCGGGAAGATCCTTAGGGGAAGAAATGGCAACCCATTTCAATATTTCTTTCCCGGAACATTCCATGGACAGAGGAGTCTGGCAGGCTGAACTCCATAGAGTCGCAGAGTCAAACACAACTGAGCACCCTCACAAAAGTAACATGAGGAAGCTCCTGTCCTTGAGTAGTTTAAAATCTTATTGGAGAAATAGTTGTACACAGGCAAAATGCTTTGTAAGTAAAATAGGACACAATGTAACAATAGGTCAGGACATGTGAGACAGACAATGTAAGAAATTCAGGCGGTTAAAGCATATTTTTGAAAGCAAGTTGAGATTCATTAATACCTGTAGTAAAAAGTCTTGTAAGCTATATTAAGCTAAGATACACTTATGAAAAAGTTGCCCTTGACTCCTCAACCTGGCCCCAAGCTCCCCTTCCTTTTCAGACCTATGTCTCATGTGCTTATTTATTTATACAGTCTTCATTTCCTGGTTTTGTTCATGCTGTCCCCTATTCCTGGCACTCTCTTCTCCCACACTAGTATCTGTCCAACCTTATGTCCTGTGATTGCCATTTCTATCTCTTCAACTGAAATATCACTGTTTCCGTCAAACTTTGTGTTCCCCAATAGGAGTAGAATATCCTTCTTTAGGCGCCCGGTGAACCCATTTTCCTCTCTGATTGTAATAATAAAACTCACTCTACTATTTAAAAGAATTCAGTGTTAACTTATGATATATGACAAGGAACTGTGATTTAAAGCCTGTCATTAAGGCTATTTTGCTAACGTGTGTGTCTCCACAGCCCCACTCTTCGAAATAATACCAGCAGATTACATTAATTTATTGCATGGTGGTTTTAACAATTGTGTCATATTGAACTTACTTCAGAATTTGTTATGAAAAGTCAATAGTTGATTCTTTTTTCTCCATCATATTTTAAAAAGAAGATAATAGTGTTCATTTATGTTTTCCTACATTAAAAACTATTTTGAATTTTCCAATAATGACTTTTCAATAATGTGAAAGACAATTCCTGAATATCCATCAATATATGAATGACTAAACAAAATGTGATTCACAATGGATTTGTCTAAAATAGTTAAACTCGTAGAAGCAGAGTGTAAAAATGCTGGTTTCCAGAGGCTGGGAGGGGGGAAGATATTAATCCATGGGCATGTTTTAAAAAGTGCTAATGATCAGCTATACAACATTACACCTATAGTCGATAAAGTACACTTAGAACTTTGAGTGTATATCTCATGATAAGTGCTCCTACCACAGAAATTTTAAAAATTTAAGATTAAACCCTGCTAAGGAGCAACACAGTCTAAGTAATCCGAATGCAAGTTTCCTCTATCCTGCTGGTGTGTCCTATTTAGCCTGGAGACCATCTGTGATCTGTGAGCCCCTGTGACCTTTGTACTCTAGCAAATAATGAGCATTCAGTATAGAATGCTCAGAACATTTTTAGCACTGGAATTGCTTCCTATAATGAGAATTTCATTTATGAGTGTAATTTTGATTTAAATAATCCTTATTTTTTTCCACGAAAAGAATACTAAATTGATGCAGATAGATGTGTGAAGTGTTTGCCTTGTAATTAGTCTTTATTTCTTTGTAGCATTATGTACACCTTATCAAAGCATGCAGACATATATTATGAACATTAACCTTCAAATGTAAACTAAAAGGTTACCAGTTGTGGGCAATGCAGGGGAATTACAGCCTTCTGCGGGTAACCTCTCATGCATAACTGCATGCATGGCACCTCAAGAACCTGCATCAGAGTTGCTGATCAAGGAATCTGGAAGAGCTCAGAGGTAAAACGTACCTCTAGTTCCTTGAGTTGGCCTCTGGGTAAGGCTTCACTGAATAAATAGGTGTTCAGGGACAAGAGTTTCAATATGTGCCTCTGTCCTAATGGGGCTGAGTTAGCCAAGCAATTACCAAAGGAATAGCCATAGTGAGTAAATTCATTACATGGCATAGTATAAACTGAAAAAGTCTAAATGTTGACAGACCATGTGTGAGATGAGTTAGCAGAGTTAAGAGGCTTGGTAAAGACTCATCATGTTGAAATGGATATGAGGTTATTATTTTTTATCTCAATTAGAATAAAAGATATGTGGATGTTGTCAGATATTTTATTTGTCTAGTCTGTTTTGTTTTCTGTACTAGTTTCCAGATTGCTCTATCGTATTATGGCACAATCTAACAATGCCACCAAAAAGCTACAAGCCTAGTGACCAGACCAGATGTCTTATTAGGAATAAGGGGGGGAAAGCAAGTAGATTAGTATTTAGTTTGGAGTCTTAGAATATTTGGAAACTCATCAGGGAGAGTTTAGCTTAGAATTCTCAGAAAGATTATTTTATAGAAATATTGGGAAGAAATCTCTAATAAATAAAGCTCTCTACCAGCAGAATGAGTGACATTGCTAAACAATGAGCTCTTGTCATCAGAAGTATTCCACCTGAGGCTAAAAGAACCAAAAAAAGATTATATTACAGGATCTCCATGGATCCTTCCAAGCCACAGATTCCAAGATAATGATACTTTTTGTTTGCAAATTAATGAATTATTTCTGAAGCCTGAAGTCACTTTGATAATTTACTAAATAGAGTTTAAGAAATAGAGTCCCACTGTGAGCTGTTCATCTGAGATGCAGTCTCCCATGGTAGAGTGTGAGAGTAGAAAGTCAGGGAAGGTGAGCTGGGAAATCAGGACACCTGGGTTCTGACCCAGGCTTGGATGATACCTGTGTAAGCTGCACTTAACTACGGATGGTTTGAAGATCCCTGGCTACAAAATGCTGCACTGTTTATCACCGCGGTGTCCTCAGTTTTAAATTTTACGATTTCCATGAATGTGCAGCTGTCAGCTCTCGTATTCCTCATCTAACCATCTGCCTTAGTTGATTCACTATCATCCTCTTGGAACCAATTAATCAGTGAAGCCATGTGAAGTTATGCCCTGAGTTAATTTCAACTGATACATATATTTTTAAATGCATCCTTACTGTGATTTTTAATCAAGCAAAAGAAGTATCACATCTACATGTGTCTTCAAGAAGACTAATGATGTGTCTTAAAGTATAGATTGGCCTGATAACACTGGTATTAATGTAATAGATTTTTAAATTATAGTTATTTAATACTTATGGAATTTGTCAGCCATGGAAATTTAATAATCAAGGAGAAATGTATACCCAAACACAAAAATGTGCATAGAAACAAAAATCAGAAAATGGATGTTTATTTCTGACTCCCTAATTCTGAATAAGATCTTAATGTTTTAGGGTAAAATTAACACTTCCTAAAGATGTAATGCTCACAGTTATTAAAAAACAATTAATGGAACTATATGCATCTGCAACACTGCCTTATTGGTCATATTTCTTTAAAGATAAAACTGAATATCTGATTTTTTTAAGAAACTACATGAATTGTGTGTGTGTTAATCACTCATTAGTGTCCAACTCTTTGTGACCCCATGGCCTGGAGCCTGCCAGGCTCCTCTTTCCTTGGAATTCTCCAGCCAAGAATACTGGAGTGGGTTGCCATTTCCTCCTCCAGGGGATCTTCCTGGCCCAGGGTTTGACCCTGGCTCTCCTGCACTGCAGACGGATGCTTTACTGTCTGAGCTATTAGATAATTAGAAATACTCAACATTGATCAAATACTGTTATGGCTCTGCTTTAGAACTTAATTTGGGGCTGTCTTACATGTGCTATATTTTACAAAATGAAATTATTATGTGAAAAATACTGATCAACTCTAATTTTTGAGAAATTTGTGCATGTTTATGGATAATTTTTTTTGTCAGAGTTGGGAAGATCCTTCTAAAAAATCAAGATATTCGTCATTTCTTTTTTGGGAAATTTAAGCTTTTACATTCAAATCTTTAATTACATACTGATTATTTTTCACTGCATCTTATAATTTTGGACTCGTGCTTGACTTTTAAATTCACTTGACTTTATCCATTATGGAAATAATAATAGAAGGTCTACTAGATGTTTCCAAGTCACTGATATTGCAAATTACTGCCCTAAACTATAAACTCAAGTTCATTGGTTATATAGAGTTTGGAAAGATTAACTTGGCTTCAGAGGAAATATTCTGGTAGCAAAAATTTGATGTTTCAGGTACTTGAATTGCTTACTTTTCTTAATTACAATATTTAGTGCAATGGCAATTATGTGGAAATTATGAAAATATACAGCAGTGCACATGGACATTGATTAAAAGGTAACCATGAAGGAAAGCTTCAAGTCTCTTTTAAAAAGTCATACTTCTCAGTTTCCTAAATGTATAACATTTTAAGTAAGAAGATAAAAACTGAATTTATTGTTATCCTTAATACTTGCTTGTAATGTAGTCCTACCCCAGTGAGCAAGAGAAAGAAATTATATTTATTGTGTGTGAGCCTTATTAATTGCTATATTATACTGAAGGGAAAATCTGCTTTGGTCTTGTTTTCCTAGAGTGGTTTATTATATGCAGAAGGATAGTAAACTGTAAAGTAAACCTAAAATATGCTTTACAAGAAAGTAACAGACATGCCGTCTATGGGGTCACAGAGTCGGACATGACTGATGCGACTTAGCAGCAGCAGCAGCAGCAACAGACATGCACATATTTGTTAATGAAAGTAGGGGCAAAAAAAAAAAAAAGCAGGGGCAAAACATATCCTAAATAATCAAAGAATAAAATGTTTCTAGATGAATAATGAAAATAGCTCTGATGCCAAAAGGTTATTACTTCCATTCATTTTGATCTTTACATTTTGTGAAGATCATATCCATAATCTCACATGAATGGCTAAAACTGTATTGTAATTATTGTATGTAGTTAATAGTGTAACATCATCAGAAGAATGTGAAATATATTTTAATGATAGCTATGTATTTAATATGCTAGGCACTAGACCTAAGATAATAATGGTGGCGTTTCTGAGCTACTGTCTTTTTTCAGTGTTTAATAAAACAAGGAAGTCTATTCGATCTAAAATTGCCTCTTCCCTTTTTGCTTGAAGGTTTCAAATAAATTGCCTCTAGGCCCAAGGAATTTAAGAATTCCTCAGTGCTTTGAACTGGACAGTAACTTGCTAGAACCTTGACACTATGCTGCTATATTCAGAAGTGTCTTGAAGTTTCATAAGGTTACAGATTGAATATAAAAAGTGTGGGCTGAAGTTTGTTGTAACATTTTATTTTTTTGAGGCAAAATGTACATAATATAAAATTTACCATTTTGCCATTTTCAATTGAACAGTTCAATGACCCTAAGTATATTCATATTGTTATGCAATTATTACCAGTGACCATCCCTACATTTTCCTTATCCCAAAGAGAATGCACGCATCTCTGCATGCATCAAACAATAATTCCCCATTTGCTTCTTCCTTTAGTCTCTGGTAACATAATTTGGCCACCCCAGTGCCTCATATAAGTGAAGTCATACAACATTTGTCTTTTGTGTCTGACCTACCTCACTTAGCCTGTTTTCAAGGCTCATATATCTTGTAGCACATATCATAATTCCATTCTTTTTTAAGGATGAATACTATTCCATTCTATTTATATGCCATATTTTCTTTACTCTTCCATTTCTGATGTTTCCACCTTTTGTAGTGCTTTCTTAATGAATATCTACTTTCTCGCCTATCACAGCACCTAGCACATTGTAGGCCCACTAAACACTAAATATTTATTGAATGAATAAACATGATAAAAGTTCAGGTATCTTCAGCCTTCAGCAATTTTGTCCTGAAGGTATACTGTTCTTAGACAGATGTTTTTCATTTGCCATTTTTAGAAGAAAAACAACACCACAGCCAAAAAAATCCCCATCAGTTGCTAAGCATGAGATGCCACTTATATGCCATCTGAAATCCCCATGGTTCCACCTCCACCTCTAGTTACTCCTGTGACTTCAAATTGTGCACAGCTTTAACTAGATTTGTGTGACTTCAGCTCACCAACAGCTGAGCAGCCTGATTTCCCAGAGCTTCTCTGAGAATGTGTGTAGAAACCCACTTGGCACTCACTCATGAACAACTTGACATTGGGAGAGAGTTACCAATCATGGGGTCATCTTGACCAGTTGGCAAAAGGGGCAAGAGAATATTTATTTTGTGATATCAAAATATCACCTGCTTTGTGATATCATCTGCTAGCTTACTACTGAGAGTTACTAAGACTCTGACTGTCTGAGATGAACTGTAGATGGGAAATGAAGCATTTTATGTTATCTAACATCCTTGGAGAAATTAGTACCACATTAAACATTCAAAAGACACTGGAGACATGGTTCACATCATATTCCTGTCTAATTGGTCGGTTGTGTTTCTAAAAAAAGGTAGAACTTAATGGATTGTAGAAGATGACAGCAAGTTGCTCTAAACTTAACCACATGTTAGGCCCATTTGCAGATGGTATGAGATATGTGGTATTTAAACCACAACAAATCAACAGGACCTTGGTAGTCAGATACTGATCTAAAAAAGGTGTTTTCCTCAATTCTCATTAGTAAAATGAATCAAAAGATCTTTGCTTTTACTTGAGTCTATATAGCAGACACAATCACTCCCTCATCCTGGAGACAACATTTACGCATTTGTCAAAAAGAAAATCCCACTCAATTTAGTTCAGTTGCTCAGTCATGTCCGACTCTTTGTGACACCAGGCTTCCCTGTCCATCACCAACTCCTGGACCTTACTCAAACTCATGTCCATTGAGTTGGTGATGCCATCCAACCATCTCATTCTCTGTCATCCCCTTCCCCTCCTTCCTTCAATCTTTCCCAGCATCAGGGTCTTTTCCCATGAGTCAGTTCTTTGCATCAGATGGCCAAAGTATTGGAATTTCAGCTTCAGTATCAGTCCTTCCAATGAATATTCAGGATTGATTTCCTTTAGGATAGACTGGTTGGATCTCCTTGCAGTCCAAGGGACTCTCAAGGGTCTTCCCCAACACCACAGTTCAAAAGCAGCAATTCTTCAGGGCTCAACTTTCTTTATAGTCCAACTCTCACATCCATACATGACTGCTGGAAAAACCATAGCTTTGACTAGAAGGACTTTTGTTGGCAAAATAATGTCTCTGCTTTTTAATATGCTGTCTAGTTTGGTCATAGCTTTTCTTCCAAGGAGCAAGTGTATTTTAATTTCATGGCTGCAGTCACCATCTGCAGTGACTTTGGAGCCCAAAAAAATAAAGTCTCTCACTGTTTCCATGATTTCCCCATTTGCTTCCCATGAAGTGAATACCACTGTATTCATGACATTTCTAGTTGGATTTGGTGACTAGGAAGTGACAATTAGATATATCCTAATTAAAAAAAAAAAACAAAGCAAAACAGGTGGCACCCTCAAAACTCTGACTGGGAATCTTAGATTACCAAGTTCATAAGGTGTACTTTCTACTTTACATTACTACAGGTGACAGTATTACTTAAACTCTCTGTCATGATATAAGAATCCCCTTTCCTCAATCTCCATAAGAGTCTCACTTCTTTTTTTTTTTTTTTTTTAAATCTTTACTGGAGTATAGTTGCTTTATAACGTTGTTGGTTTCTCCTGTAGAGCAAAGTAAATCCATTATACATACACATGTATCCACTCTTTATAGATTCTTATCCCATTATAGGCCATTCCAGAATATTGAGCAGAGTACCCTGTGTTATACAATAGGTCCTTATTAGTTACCTGAAGGCAATGGCACCCCCCTCCAGTACTCTTGCCTGGAGAATCCCATGGTTGGAGGAACCTGGTAGGCTGCAGTCCATGGGGTCGCCAAGAGTCAGACACGACTGAGCGACTTCACTTTCACTTTTCGCTTTTCATGCATTGGAGAAGGAAATGGCAACCCACTCCAGTGTTCTTGCCTGGAGAGCCCCAGGGATGGAGGATCCTTGGGGGCTGCCATCTATGGGGTCACACAGAGTTGGACACGACTGAAGTGACTTAGCAGCAGCAGCAGCAGTGTGCATATGTCTAACCCAATCTCCCAATTTATCCCTTCCTCCACTTTCTCCCTTGGTAAACATAAGTTTTCTATATCTGTGACTCTGTTTCTGTTTTGTAAATAAGTTCATTTGAACCATTTTTTTTAGATCCCACATTTAAGTGATATCATATGATATTTTTCTTCCTCTTCCTGACCTACTTCACTCAGCATGGCAGTCTCTAAGTCCATCATGTTGCAAATGGCCTTAGTTCATTTTTTATAGTTGAATAGTATTCCAATGCATATATTACCACATCTTTACTGTTTCTCTGTTGATGAACATTTAGATTGCTTCCAGGTTCTGGCTATTATAAATAGTACTGCAATGAACATCAGTTCAGTTCAGTTCAGTCACTCAGAGTTGTCCGACTCTTTGCGACCCCATGAATCGCAGCATGCCAGGGCTCCCTGTCCATCACCAACTCCTAGAATTGGTACTTATATCTGTTTAAAATTATAGTTTTCTCCAGGTATATGCGTCGTAGTGGAATTGCTAGGTCATATGGGATTTCTGCTTTATTGACTATGCCAAAGCCTTTGACTGTGTGCATCACAATAAACTGTGGAAAATTCTGAATGAGATGGGAATACCAGACCACCTGACCTGCCTCTTGAGAAACCTATATGCAGGTCAGGAAGCAACAGTTAGAACTGGACATGGAACAACAGACTGGTTCCAAACAGGAAAAGGAGTACGTCAAGGCTGTATATTGTCACCCTGCTTATTTAACTTCTATGCAGAGTACATCATGAGAAATGCTGGTCTGGAAGAAGCAGAAACTGGAATCAAGATTTCCACGAGAAATTTCAATAACCTCAGATATGCAGATGACACCACCCTTAAGGCAGAAAGTGGAGAGGAACTAAAAAGCCTCTTGATGAAAGTGAAAGAGGAGAGTAAAAAAGTTGGCTTAAAACTCAACATTCAGAAAACGAAGATCATGGCATCTGGTCCCATCACTTCATGGGAAATAGATGGGGAGATAGTGTCAGACTTTATTTTTTTGTGCTCCCAAATCACTGCAGATGGTGATTGCAGCCATGAAATTAAAAGACACTTACTCCTTGGAAGGAAAGTTATGACCAATTTAGATAGCATATTCAAAAGCAGAGACATTACTTTGCCAACAAAGGTCCGTCTAGTGAAGGTGATGGTTTTCAAAGTGGTCATGTATGGACGTGAGAGTTGGACTGTGAAGAAAGCTGAGCGCCGAAGAATTGATGCTTTTGAACTGTGGTGTTGGAGAAGACTCTTGAGAGTCCCTTGGACTGCAAGGAGATCCCACCAGTACATTCTGAAGGAGATCAGCCCTGGGATTTCTTTGGAAGGAATGATGCTAAAGCTGAAACTCCAGTACTTTGGCCACCTCATGTGAAGAGTTGACTCATTGGAAAAGACTCTGATGCTGGGAGGGATTGGGGGCAGGAGGAGAAGAGGACGATAGAGGATGAGATGGCTGGATGGCATCACCGACTTGATGGACATGAGTTTCAGTGAACTCCGGGAGTTGGTTATGGACAGGGAGGCCTGGCATGCTGTGATTCATGGGATCACAAATAGCCGGACACGACTAAGCGACTGAACTGAACTGAACTGATGGTAGTTCTATTGTTAGCTTTTTAAGGAACATCCACACTATTCTCCATAATAACAGAACAAGTTTACATTCACTTGTAGGAGGGTTCCCTTTTCTCCACACTCTCTCCCGCATTTATTGTTTGTGTATTTTTTTGGTGATAGCTGTTCCTATTGCTGTGAGATGGTATCTCATTATAGTTTTGATTTGCATTACTCTAATAATTAGTGATGTTGCACATTTCTTCATGTGCATCTTGGCCATCTGTATATTCTTTTAAGATCTTCTCACTTCTTTTTCTTATTGGCAGCTGCCATTAGGCTTCTTCCAACAGCCTTTTTTAAAAAGCACCTTTGGCTTTTACTAACATTTTCCTCATTGCCCTTTTAACTCTGGCCACTGCCTGGTCCCAGCATTCCATTCCCATGTTTTGGATTTTTTTATTTTGGAGCATACATCTTTCAGGACCATAGTCTGTGTTAGATATCTATTACTACATAACTAATTGCCTCAAAATTTAGCTGATTATAATCAATAAAATTGTCTTAGTTTCCATGTTTCAAATTCCAGTTTCAAGTTCCCATGAAATCTGGAAGCAGCTTAGCTGGATAGCTCTGACTGAGTCTCTTATGTGGCTGTGGTCAACACTGGCCAGGCCTGCAATTTTCTAAATATTGACTGGTGCTGAAGAGACTGCTTCCAGGGAGATCATGGGTCAATGGCCTTTCAAGGAGTCTAGCCTAAAAAAATTATCTCTGATGCATGCAGAATTTAAAAGATTGTCACACAAAAATGAAATCTTTCTGTGTGAGAAAAAAGCATTTCACAACTTTATCACAAATTTTCCTCATAATGTTGGTTCTTAGCTTATTATTTCCAATAGTGATATGAGATGATGGAAGTTAATGACATGGTACATATTATATTATGTTTTACAAAGGGAAGAAATCAAGATTCAAAGAGGTTAAGTAATTTTCATAAGAGAGATCAAATTGATAGGGCCTGAAATAGATTGCTATATTTGGTAACTGTGAAATCAGCTTTCCTAGTCACTGATTCATCATTCATTGTCTCATCAGATTTAAAGAGCTTGTTCTAATTTTTGTACACTTAATTTGATACTCTTATATAACTTCTTATTAAAGTTTAATTACTTATTGAAGATGAAAGCTCAGCTTGACTTCACAGTGATCTTTCTTTATCCACCAAACTGATTTGTCATTTGAGAGTTATATTTTAAATTAAAATGAAATTAAAACTCAAACCAAAAAAGTTATGAGCCCTTCTATTTTTTTCCTTTAAAAGGGAAATTTAATCAGTTTTAGGTCAATAAATATTCAAAATTTAATTATTTATGCTCATAAATGCACACAAAGGGGTCCTCTTGACAGAGCGCATACATATAATTAAGTCAATTGGTATAATATAGAGTGGCACGATATGCCAGGCATTTGAATTACCAATCTATGGGATTATTTCAAGACAGACATTTAAGATCACATGTTGGCTTCTATCCACGGAAAAAAATCCCTCAAAATGACCAAATCAATACAAAATAAGCAAAATTATTTTTCAGTGTTGGAAAAAAGGGAAGACACTAGAATTCTTCAAAAGCTTTGAGGTCTTTCATCGACCACAGTACACAAAGGATTGGATTTAAGGGAATAAAGACTATCTGCATGTTAAAATAGTCAAAGGATAGACTCTGAGGAAATAAGCACATAACATTCCCGTAGTAGGAGCCCAGATTTAAAAAAAAATAGCAGTCTGTAAATTATCAGGAAAGTGTATATTCGTAAATGGCTGTCTGGAGGACAAACTGGTACATTTGGATGGATACATCTGCAATACTGATGTATCAAAAGCTTGAGATTTTGAAAAGCTTTTGACTAAATCACCTGACCAATATAAAACAGTGAATGTTTACTGTAACATTCTTATAGTTTGGAAACAATTTTTAAAAAAACTTAAATTTCCACAAATAGAATATCAATTAGATAAACCGCTGTAAATTGATACAACTTGTCACACAACCAGAGTATAAATCTAACTGGGCAAATATGAAGAGTATCTGACTTTAAGTGTTTAGCAGGATCAGTCTTTGTATTTCTGTGTGTGTGTATGTGTATGTGTATGTGTGTATGTGTACCTGAGCCTGCCCACCATCAATTGCCAGACTCATCAAGAAGCAAAGAGAGAAAAATCAAATCAATAAAATTAGAAATGAAAATGGAGAGATCACAACAGATAACACAGAAATACAAAGGATCATAAGAGACTACTATGAGCAATTATATGCCAAGAAAATGGACAACGTGGAAGAAATGGACAAATTCTTAGAAAAGTACAATTTTCCAAAACTGAACCAGGAAGAAATAGATAATCTTAACAGACCCATCACAAGCATGGAAATTGAAACTGTAATCAGAAATCTTCCAGCAAACAAAAGCCCAGGTCCAGATGGCTTCACTGCTGAATTCTACCAAAAATTTCGAGAAGAGTTAACACCTATCCTACTCAAACTCTTCCAGAAAATTGCAGAAGGGAAACTTCCAAACTCATTCTATGAGGCCACCATCACCCTAGTACCAAAACCTGACAAAGATACTACAAAAAAAGAAAACTACAGGCCAATATCACTGATGAACATAGATGCAAAAATCCTCAACAAAATTCTAGCAATCAGAATCCAACAACACATTAAAAAGATCATACACCATGACCAACTGGGCTTTATCCCAGGGATGCAAGGATTCTTCAACATCCGCAAATCAATCAATGTAATTCACCACATTAACAAATTGAAAAATAAAAGCCATATGATTATCTCAATAGATGCAGAGAAGGCCTTTGACAAAATTCAACATCCATTTATGATAAAAATTCTCCAGGAAGCAGGAATAGAAGGAACATACCTCAACATAATAAAAGCTATATATGACAAACCCACCGCAAACATTATCCTCAATGGTGAAAAATTGAAAGCATTTCCCCTAAAGTCAGGAACAAGACAAGGGTGCCCACTTTCACCACTACTATTCAACATAGTTCTGGAAGTTTTGGCCACAGCAATCAGAGCAGAAAAAGAAATAAAAGGAATCCAAATTGGAAAAGAAGAAGTAAAACTCTCACTGTTTGCAGATGACATGATCCTCTACATAGAAAACCCTAAAGACTCTACCAGAAAATTACTAGAGCTAATTAATGACTATAGTAAAGTTGCAGGATATAAAATCAACACACAGAAATGCCTTGCATTCCTATACACTAATAATGAGAAAGTAGAAAAAGAAATTAATGAAACAATTCCATTCAACATTGCAACAAAAAGAATAAAATACTTAGGAATATATCTCCCTAAAGAAACTAAAGACCTATATATAGAAAACTATAAAACACTGATGAAAGAAATCAAAGAGGACACTAATAGATGGAGAAATATACCATGCTCATGGATCGGAAGAATCAATATAGTGAAAATGAGTATATTACCCAAAGCAATTTACAAATTCAATGCAATCCCTATCAAGATACCGGCGATATTTTTCACAGAACTAGAACAAATAATTTCAAGATTTGTATGGAAATACAAAAAACCACGAATAGCCAAAGCAATCTTGAGAAAGAAGAATGGACCTGGAGGAATCAACCTGCCTGACTTCAGGCTCTACTACAAAGCCACAGTCATCAAGACAGTATGGTACTGGCACAAAACAGAAATATAGATCAATGGAACAAAATAGAAAGCCCAGAGATAAATCCACACACATATAGACCCCTTATCTTTGACAAAGGAAGCAAGAATATACAATGGAGTAAAGACAATCTCTTTAACAAGTGGTGCTGGGAAAACTGGTCAACCACTTGTAAAAGAATGAAACTAGATCACTTTCTAACACCACACACAAAAATAAACTCAAAATGGATTAAAGATCTAAATGTAAGACCAGAAACTATAAAACTCCTAGAGGAGAACATAGGCAAAACACTCTCCGACATAAATCACAGCAGGATCCTCTATGATTCACCCCCCAGAATTCTGGAAATAAAAGCAAAAATAAACAAATGAGATCTAATTAAAATTAAAAGCTTCTGCACAACAAAGAAAAATATAAGCAAGGTGAAAAGACAGCCTTCCAAATGGGAGAAAATAATAGCAAATGAAGCAACTGACAAACAACTAATCTCAAAAATATACAAGCAACTCCTGCAGCTCAATTCCAGAAAAATAAACGACCCAATCAAAAAAATGGGCCAAAGAACTAAACAGACATTTCTCCAAAGAAGACATATGGATGGCTAACAAACACATGAAAAGATGCTCAACATCACTCATTATTAGAGAAATGCAAATCAAAACCACAATGAGGTACCACTTCACACCAGTCAGAATGTCTGCGATCCAAAAATCTGCAAGCAATAAATGCTGGAGAGGGTGTGGAGAAAAGGGAACCCTCCTACACTGTTGGTGGGAATGCAAACTAGTACAGCTACTATGGAGAACAGTGTGGAGATTCCTTTAAAAATTGCAAATAGAACTACCTTATGACCCAGCAATCCCACTACTGGGCATACACACGGAGGAAACCAGAATTGAAAGAGACACATGTACCCCAATGTTCATCGCAGCACTGTTTATAATAGCCAGGACATGGAAACAACCTAGATGTCCATCAGCAGAAGAATGGATAAGAAAGCTGTGGTACATATACACAATGGAGTATTACTCAGCCATTAAAAAGAATACATTTGAATCAGTTCTGATGAGATGGATGAAACTGGAGCCAATTATACAGAGTGAAGTAAGCCAGAAAGAAAAACACCAATACAGTATACTAACACATATATATGGAATTTAGAAAGATGACAATGATGACCCTGTATACAGGACAGCAAAAAAGACACAGATGTGTATAACGGACTTTTGGACTCAGTGGGAGAGGGAGAGGGTGAGATGACTTGGGAGAATGGTATTGAAACATGTATAATATCATGTAAGAATCGAATTGCCAGTCTATGTCCGATGCAGGATATGGCACGCTTGGGGCTGCTACGCGGGGATGACCCAGAGAGATGTTGTGGGGGGTGGGGGGTGGGAGGGGGGTTCAGGTTTGGGAATGCATGTACACCCGTGGGGATTCATGTCAATGTATGGCAAAACCAATACAGAATTGTAAAGTAAAATAAAAAAATAAATTAATTTAAAAAAAAAAGAAATGGAGTGACTTTTATAGCAGATTGTAAAGTAAAAGTAGCAGATTATAAAACAACTTATAGCATGACCTTAAATTTATTTAAATATATTTTTAATTGCCTAATAGAATGATAGAAAAATATGAAGACTAGTTATCTTTAGTTTATGGGAATTGTAAAGAATTTTCTGATAATTAGCAGTCATTTCTAGTTATTTTTTCCCTATGTATTTACTCAAGAATAAACAAATAGAATTTTTTTAATTCTGTGACTTGTATATTTCAGAAATAAAATATAGTGCAGCAATCATGAGACAGAATACAGTATATTGCAAAGCTGTGCACTCCTTGATCTTGGTAAACGAGGACATGCTGTTCCAAAACCAAATCCAGGAGGGAAAATGCACCATCTCATCTGAAGGATACAAACATATTTAGTCAAACAAGAAACTGGCTCATTTGAGAGTTTTATAGCAAACAAGGACAGAAAGTAGTTTGCATAATTTTCGTATGCTCCTTTTATAGTGTTTATCTTTTATAAGACTCTTTGGAACAGTTGCTAGCCACCTGTCAATAATGTGGCCTTTTATAGACTCAACCTTTTATTGTTTCATGCCCTTGACATATAAAAAACAACCTTAGAAGGAGTCCGTGTTGAATATGGTGGGCAACATACTAATTTTAAATTTAAAAGACTGTCTTTTGTAGACTGAAATAAAGAGAGAGTTTTGAATGACATGAAGAGAATAGGCATGCTATGAAATCCTCTTTAGCAGGAATAAAAATAAATTCATTATTTTATAAACATTTTTTGAAAGTTAGTTAAGAATCATATTTAAAGCACTAGCCAGTGGAAAACTAAGCCACATAGAATTCATTAAAGTTGTTGTAACAAATTTTGCATAATTTTGCATCAGTTCCAAGTGAAAATATTTGGATTGTGAATCCAAAAATTACATAAATATTTTGTATATGTAAACAGTTGAAACTTCTTTTTGCTGGAATAAGACATCCAGTGTTTTTTCTCAATTTACATAAAATCTGTCAAGCTGAATTTTCTACATATATTTATTGACTTGCATCCTAAAAGCACTTTGCATGATACTGAATGAACACAGTCCTACAAATCTGTATGCAGGAATACATTTCCATTCATAAAGGAATATTATCTAAGCCCTTAAGTAAAAAGCTGCCTGCCTACTTTTTATTTAGTACAATTAGATTCCTAATTCTCTGATTATAATCATGAACAAGAGCAATAAATGAAGCAAGTTTCAAACCAATGTAAATTCTTTCTACTCTTGTTAAAAAATAAAAAACCCAACATCCTGATACACAAACACAACATTTCCAACACCACCACTTCCCACTCTTAGTAATATAAGATGTGGGGCTACAATTTAATACTTATGCAGAGACATAGGACTTAAAAATATCACATTCTCATATTGTATTTGGGAGACAACTTCGTGTTCTCCTGGATAGAATTTGAATGTTGTGGTTTCAAATTGCACTTCAAAATATTTGTAGTTCTTAAAACATGGTAGCTAACTGGGCTGACAGTTCTTAGCTGCCAAGAACAATTTTAGATGTGGTCCCCTTTCTGTTCAATGTGTGATTATTTTAATAGCACTTGGAGGACAGAGGTAGATAGCTCTTTATCAGGTATACATTGGTGAAGATCTGGTTTTTCAATTGGACACGAATGTAATACCCAAGGTGCAATGAGAAGATAAGAAAACAGGAAAGATAGCCTGCAAAGTGAATGAGCTTTATTTAAGTTCAATTGTGATTACATCACCACCTCTACTTTCACTGGTACCCTCATGCATTTATTTTCCTTTAGCCTAGTGAGTATTTTTGTAGATCTCTAGAATTTTCTTTGGGTACCTCCTGGTTCTCAGTGTAAATATACGTGGAATAAAAGAAACCCAACAATGTTATCTATAACTAAATGATTAATAGGAATCTATGATAATATTTTTGGAATGAAAATTGAATTTGTATATAGAATATATGCTCTTTCTAATTATCTAAGTAAACTTTAGAAATACTTGAGCATGTCCGACCCTTAGCATGGACTGCAGCCTACCAGGCTCCTCCGTCCATGTGATTTTCCAGGCAAGAGTACTGGAGTGGAGTGCCATTGCCTTCTCCTTTTCATTATCAGTATGTATGAAATAGTGTAGACATTTCCTTGAACTCAATTTTTTTCCTGCTGGCATTGATATTAAGCATGTATTGCTAAGTCATTTCAGTCATGTTCAACTCTTTGTAGTGCTATGGACTGTAGATCACCAGGCTTCTCTGTCTATAAGATTCTTCAGGCAAGAATACTTCAGTGGGTTACCTTACCCTTCTCTAGGCAATCTTCCCAACCCAGGAATTGAATCCATGTCGTTTCATTGGCAAGTGGGTTTTTTACCACTGGCACCACCTGGGAAGCCCTAAGCATGTAACTAATGCCTTGAATAAAAAGATCTACAAAACAAATTCTCTATTTCCTGAACAAAATAACTGAGGAAATTCATTCAGAAGCCAGCAGTGAAAATTAAAAAGATATAATCAAGCCAAATTTTATAAAAATATGCAGAGTTCTATTGTTAAGGGGCCATAGAACCAGTCTAATGTGATAAACAAATATTGCCAAACTATTATTTAGTAAATTAACTGAAATTGTAGTAAACATGATGTGAGAAACATGCAGGGCTTCACCCATCTTTATTTATCCTAGAGTAACTTTCAAACTTAATAGTTAACTTGTAGTGTATATTTCTGCGTCCTAAGTTCAGATGGTTTGTTTTTTAGTATGTGTGTTTGCTTACTCAATAATCACATACAAACTTAAAGCCAGTTAACATTTTGTATAATCAGATGTCTGTAATAAAATATTTTCATCAATTAGTTGAAGCATACCCATTAGTAGTAGTGCAACCTACTTAAGGAGTACAATTAAATATTCTTAAGTGGCAAATGTGAAACTTCTATTTTTACTTGGAGGATAAAAGACTAACTTCTTAATAGTCCTAATCTGATTTGGTCTAATTTCATATTTATATCAAGAATTAGAAAACAATGAATTATTAAGAAGTTCTCGTGAATTATACCTGGGTTTTATACTTTGAGTTAGTTCAAGACTCTTACATTTTGAAATTTAGATTTAATGGTATATAACTCATTTTGACTGTACGGATCACAATAAACTGTGGAAAATTCTGAAAGAGATGGGAATACCAGGCCACCTGACCTGCCTCTTGAGAAACCTATATGCAGGTCAGGAAGCAACAGTTAGAACTGGACATGGACCAATGGACTGGTTCCCAATAGGAAAAGGAGTACATCAAGGCTGTATATTGTCACCTTGCTTATTGAACTTCTGTGCAGAGTACATCATGAGAAACACTGGGCTGGAAGAAGCACAAGCTGGAATCAAGATTGCAGGGAGAAATATCAATAACCTCAGATATGCAGATGACACCACTTTATGGCAGGAATTAAAAAACTAAAGAACCTCTTGATGAAAGGGAAAGAGGAGAGTGAAGAAGTTGGCTTAAAGCTCAACATTCAGAAAACTAAGATCACAGTATCTAGTCCCATCACTTCATGGCAAATAGATGGGAAAACAGTGTCAGACTTTATTTTGGGGGGCTCCCAAATCACTGCAGATGGTGACTGTAGCCATGAAATTAAAAGATGCTTACTCCTTGGAAGAAAAGTTATGACCAACCTAGATAGCATACTCAAAAGCAGAGACATTACTTTGCCAACCAAGGTCCGTCTAGTCAAGGCTATGGTTTTTCCAGTGGTCATGTAAGGATGTGAGAGTTGGACTGTGAAGAAAGCTGAGTGCTGAATAATTGATGCTTTTGAACTGTGGTGTTGGAGAAGACTCTTGAGAGTCCTTTGGACTGCAAGGAGGTCCAACCAGTCCATCCTTAAGGAGATCAGTCCTGGGTGTTAATTGGAAGGACTGATGCTATAGCTGAAACTCCAATACTTTGACCACCTCATGTGAAGAGTTGACTCATTGGAAAAGACCCTGATGCTGGGAGGGATTGGGGGCAGGAGGAGAAGGGGATGACAGAGCATGAGATGGCTGGATGGCATCACCGACTTGATAGACATGAGTTTGAGTAGACTTCGGGAGTTGGTAATGGACAGGGAAGCCTGATGTGCTGCGATTCATGGGGTCGCAAAGAGTCAGACATGACTGAGCGGCTGAACTGAATTGAAATGAACTCATTACTTGATGGTCTAACATAAATGTGTCTTTATGTGCTGTGTTTAGGTTGAGAAATAAAGATTACTGTTGTTCAGGTACAATAAGGACTTCCCTGGTGGCTCAGACGGTAAAGCATCTGTCTACCATGCGGGAGACACGGGTTCGATCCTTGGGTCGGGAAGATCCCCTGGAGAAGGAAATGGCAATCCACTCCAGTACTATTGCCTGGAAAATCCCAGGGACAGAGGAGCCTGGTAGGCTACAGTCCATGGGATCACAAAGAGTCGGACACGACTGAGTGACTTCACTTCTACTTCAGGTACAATAAAGAAAATGAGTAGATAGCAAAGATGTATGTAAGTAACTAAAATTATATACACACACACACACACACACACACATATATATATATATATCACTATGTTCCCTTGAGAGAGTCTCAGATTCTGATTCTCAAACTGGTTATTTAGAAAATCTCTAAGTGAGCATCAACAGGTTTCTAAATACATATTTTCCTTTGATAAGTTGAAAGTAATATTAAAACACTATCAGGTAGTCTGTGTTTAAAAATTTAATAAATTCACTGACCTTCTTGGCTCATAAAGTTTTGACATCAGTACTGTGGAAGGACTGTTTCCATAAATGTATTTTAAGCCCCTTATGACTTATTACATATGCATATGAAGTTCATAAAGTAATGATATGGGTATGCCACAGATCAAATTCTTATTTTCGTGCAACTGTGATTAGTTAGCATAATATTTTCAGTCAATCTCTTCTCTATTTACAACTCCACTATTCCATTTGTAATGACGTTAACACCTTCCCAAGTTGTAAACATCTTTCTAGTTAAAAAAAATAAACATTTAAATGGAAGCACGTTCTTCATATCTCATTCTTTGTAGATTGATTTTGTACAGGAGTATTTAAGTCTCAAGCTCTAAAATCTAGGATAAATCATAAAAATAAAAGTCAGAACTGGAATCTGAAATCCAAGATGGTTTACTTATTCATTTAAGATGTGAACTTGGCAAGTGACTTCTCCTTGGCACTGTTTTCTTCATCCATAGAGTGAACCTGCTGGCCTAGTTTAGTGGTCTTTTACTTTTCAGACAGAAGTCTCTTCTCAAACTATATATATATAATCTCAACATGCATAAAAATGAGTGATAATAGTGGAGCTTTTCTTAGGAAAGAAGCCATGAGGAAGGAGGAGTGGGGTGGGGCTGAGTGACCCGAGAGTCCAACCCTGTATGCTGTTTGTCCCCTTCCCACATAACCTATTGAAGATGCTCTCAGTTCAGTTCAGTTCAGTTGCTCAGTCGTGTCCGACTCTTTCCGACCCCATGAATCACAGCACACCAGGCCTCTCTGTCCATCACTAACTCCCAGAGTCCACCCAAACACATATCCATTGAGTCGGTGATGCCATCCAACCATCTCATCCTCTGTCGTCCCCTTCTCCTCCTGCCCTCAATCTTTCCCAGCATCAGGGTCTTTTCAAATAAGTCAGCTCTCCACATCAGGTGGCCAAAGTATTAGAGTTTAAGCTTCAACATCAGTCCCTCCAATGAACACCCAGGACTGATCTCCTTTAGGATGGACTGGTTGGATCTCTTTGCAGTCCAAGGGACTCTCAAGAGTCTTCTCCAACACCACAGTTCAAAAGCATCAATTCTTTGGCACTCAGCTTTCTTTATAGTCCAACTCTCACATCCATACATGACCACTGGAAAAACCATAGCCTTGACTAGATGGACTTTGGTGGCAAAGTAATGTCTCTGGTTTGTAATATGCTGTCCATATTGGTTGGTTACAAGTTTCCTTCCAAGAAGCAAGTGTCTTTTAATTTCATGGCTACAGTCACAATCTGCAGTGATTTTGGAGTGCCCCCAAAATAAACTCAGCCACTGTTTCCATTGTCTCCCATCTATTTGCCAAGAAGTGAGGGGACCAGATGCCATGATCTTTGTTTTCTGAATGTTGAGCTTTAAGCCAACTTTTTCAATCTCCTCTTTCACTTTCATCAAGAGGCTCTTTAGTTCTCTTCTCTTTCTGCCATAAGGGTGGTATCATCTGCATATCTGAGGTTATTGATATTTCTCCCCACAATCTTGATTCCAGCTTGTGCTTCTTCCAGCCCAGCGTTTCTCATGATGTACTCTGCATAGAAGTTAAATAAGCAGGGTGACAATATACAGCCTTGATGTAGAACTTTTCCTATTTGGAACCAGTCTGTTGTTCCATGTCCAGTTCTAACTGTTGCTTCCTGACCTGCATATAGGTTTCTCAAGAGGCAGGTCAGGTGGTCTGGTATTCCCATCTCTTTCAGAATTTTCCACAGCTTATTGTGATCCACACAAGCTTTGGCATAGTCAATAAAGCAGAAATAGATGTTTTTCTGGAACTCTCTTGCTTTTTCGATGACCAGTGGATGTTGGCAATTTGATCTCTGGTTCCTCTGCCTTTTCTAAAACCAGCTTGAACATCTGGAAGTTCATGGTTCACCAATTGTTGTTGCCTGGCTTGAAGAATTTTGAGCATTACTTTACTAATGTGTGAGATGAGTGCAATTGTGCGGTAGTTTGAGCATTCTTTGGCATTGCCTTTCTTTGGGATTGAAATGAAAACTGACCTTTTCCAGTCCTGTGGCCACTGCTGAGTTTTCCAAATTTGCTGGCATATTGAGTGCAGCACTTTCACAGCATCATCTTTCAGGATTTGAAATAGCTCCACTGGAATTCCATCACCTCCACTAGCTTTGTTTGTAGTGATGCTTCCTAAGGCCCACCTGACTTCATATTCCAGGATGTCTGGCTCTAGGTTAGTGTGAGTGATCATACCTTTGTGATTATCTGGATCATGAAAATCTTTTTTGTGCAGTTCTTCTGTGTATTCTTGCCACCTCTTCTTAATATCTTCCACTTCTGTTAGGTTCATACAATTTCTGTCCTTTATTGAGCCCATCTTTTCATGAAATGTTCCCTTGGTATCTCTAATTTTCTTGAAGAGATCTCTAGTCTTTCCCATTCTGTTGTTTTCCTGTATTTATTTGCATTGATCACTGAGGAAGGCTTTCTTATCTCTCCGTGCTATTCTTTGGAACTCTGCATTCAAATGGGTATATCTTTCCTTTTCTCCTTTGCATTCGCTTCTCTACTTTTCACAGCTATTTGTAAGGCATCTTCAGACAGCCATTTTGCTTTTTTGCATTTCTTTTCCATGGGGATATTCTGGCTCTCTTTCTCCTGTACAATGTCATGAACCTCTGTCCATAGTTCATCAGGCACTCTGTCTATCAGATCTAGTCCCTTAAATCTATTTCTCACTTCCACTGTATAGTCATAAGGAATTTGATTTGTGTCATACATGAATGGTCTAGTCTACATCAAATAGTTCCTCAGATGCCATGGATGGATTTTGAAAATAATGTGATTGTATGATTTTTACATTTCTTTAAAATCCAAAAATAATGTAATCTCAATTACATAAATTGATATTTTTCTGTTAAAGCCCTGAGAATCCTGTCTTTAAAAAACAAATGATATATGCAAATATAAGTTGGTTTTAATCTATGATAAGAAGGATTTTAAGGTTAAGAGCCCACATTTCTTATTAAATCCTCTGACTTAAATATTCCATAAAATTGCTCCATAATGTCACCACATAGTTCATATTTAAGAAACGAATACATTGATAAAATGCGAAGTAACCTTTTAAGATGCAGAAAATTACAGAAGTCTTTTAGTTAAATTTTTATTTTTTGTCCATCTGTACATTTTACTGTGGAGATGAGAAAGAAAATTTTTTTTGGTAAACTTAAAGGCAGATTGTGCTATAAAATGAAGAAGATTCTTCACTCCCCAGCTTTGGTTACCAGAAAGAGAACACTTCTGTCGACACATGTGTACAACTAATAGATTCTTGAGGTCGTAGGAGGTAGAGCAATGGAAAATGAGGGAGAAGAGAGCACATTGTACAAAATAGTTAATTGCTCAGGAAAAAAAAAAAAAAAGCCTGCAGGAGACAGAGTTCTTCACAAGATGTCATTTTCTTTGCCAGTTTGTGAAATGAATGTGATGGATATAAGGCAAGGGGAACAGGTTTTCACTGTGACTAGTTTCTGATGACCTTTATGAGCAAGGGTTCTCTTCTACCTCACATTAAGACAATTCATAAAATTAAGTTTTCAGTAATCCCAAAAGGATTCAAAGTTAACCTGTCCCAGTAGCTACCTTATATAACTTCTGTGGCACAGTTCACCTTCCGCAAGAATAGAGTTTAGGTCATTACTTTCCATCAGCCCTGTAAAGAGACCTACTTTACCACACTTCAGGGAAGTTAACATTCTAGATCTTGAAGTGTCTTTCTGAAACATGAAATAATTTGTGGTTTTCTTCTAGTAGCGCTGTTAACTCTCGTATATTTTTTTAGGTCCGTGGGGCCGATGCATGGGAGACGGATGTGGCCCAGGAGGCATTCAGACCCGAGCTGTGTGGTGTGCACATGTGGAAGGATGGACAACGTTGCATACAAACTGCAAGCCGGCCGAGAGACCCAGTAACCAGCAGAATTGTTTCAAAGTCTGTGATTGGCACAAAGAGCTGTACGACTGGAGGCTGGGACCGTGGAATCAGTGTCAGCCGGTGATTTCAAAAAGCCTGGAGAAACCCCTGGAGTGCGTTAAGGGAGAGGAAGGCATTCAGGTGCGGGAGATAACGTGCATCGAGAAAGAGAAGGATGTCCCTGCGGAGGATATCATCTGTGAGTACTTCGAGCCCAAGCCGCTCCTGGAGCAGGCCTGCCTCATCCCCTGCCGGCAGGACTGCATCGTGTCCGAGTTTTCCGCCTGGTCTGAATGCTCTAAGACGTGTGGCAGCGGGCTCCAGCACCGGACGCGTCACGTGGTGGCGCCCCCCCAGTTCGGTGGCTCGGGGTGCCCGAACCTGACGGAGTTTCAGGTGTGCCAGTCCGGCCCCTGCGAGGCCGAGGAGCGCATGTACAGCTTGCAGGTGGGGCCCTGGAGCACGTGCTCGATACCCCACTCGAGACAAGTGAGACAGGCCAGGAGACGAGGGAAGAGTAAAGAGCGGGACAAGGACCGAGGGAAAGGGGTAAAGGATCCAGAGGCCCGTGAACTGATCAAGAAAAAGAGAAACAGAAACAGGCAGAACCGCCAAGAGAACAAATACTGGGACATCCAGATTGGATACCAGACCAGAGAGGTTATGTGCGTGAACAAGACGGGGAAAGCTGCTGATTTGAGGTAAGGTATCTCTCTGTCAAGACCACGCGTTAGAGAGTATTTAAGACCTGTGGTTGGAAGTCCTGAAATTCATATGCGTGTCCACCCAGGATGAGCCACCCCCAAGGGGGGCATTTTTCATTTTAAAGCACTTAAATGTTTGTGGGTTTCCTGAAGTTACTTTTATTTTGTTCATACTTAGGCCCTCTACCACTAGAGTTCATTTAAATTTTCCTGTCAAAATCTAAAGCTTAGGAGATTCTCTATGAGATACTGCTGCTTTAAGTCAGCAATGCTGTTTTCCACCTATAAGAAGGGGGAAAAAAAAAAGACTTACATAAAGAGCTGGAATTTAGGAATGTTCAAATCAAGTACTTATTTTAGTGAGACTAAGGCACACTTGCAATTTCTAAGTTCATAGCATTTTCAGAGTTGCCCTATAAACAAAATCTAAACCACCACCCAGGGAGCTATTTGTAAGAATAATTCCTTTCACATTTTATGAAATGGAATGACTTTCCCCAGAGAAGAAAAGGGGGAACCAGCAGAAAATAAGGTAAGTAGAAGTTATTTAATCATGAGTAGCTTAGTTTAGAAAACATGTAATTAATTGGCTGCATTGTCTAGACAGAAATTATTTGTCAAATTATCTCTGAGTAAACAAGTACTGTATTATGGAAGACTTTCTCATGTATGATTTATTTCTTGTGAAAATATTCATTGAGGATTATCTGAAGGATATGAGGTTCTCTGGATATTCTAAATTTTGCTCTTGGATAAGCCAGACCATCTGGGAGTGGCTTATCTGAATCATTTGCATAATTGCTTCTTCTGAAATATTTACACAGCTATGATTTGGAGTGAACTGAGAGAAACTATGGTAACATCACTCAGAATTTTATATCATATTTATTGTAGAAATGACATTGAAAGTGTCATCTCCTCCATCACACAGTCTGTTCTCTTGATTAAAAACACATAAGATAAATTTCACAGAAGTCTCAATCCATGTGGTTCTGGTGAGCATCTGGATCATTTTCCTTATGGCCCCTGGAAATCTTGTAATAGATCACGTTTTCCTGTTTACTTTGGCTCTTGAGAATATAAATAGGACTGTGTGCATGCCTATTATTTACTAACCACTGCCCCCGCCCCCGCCACTGGCTTCTTTTTCTTCTCCTCCTGATTATTTTCCTTCATTCATTCCTGTCTAATGATTTTACTGTCTATGGATTTTGAAAGCTGACCGAAAGCCTTTTTGAAGCAGGATACAATTGAAATAAGTGAGAAAACAGACAATTGATATATTTGCCTAAGACAATTTCTCTCATCATAGTGTTGCTCTGGTTGCTATTTTTAGCATCTTTGCTACTCCCTTTTTTTACTTACACCACACAATTGTATTTTCTTTCAGCCATATAGTAATTTGCTCTTTCTGTCTATTCAGAAGTTGTTTGTCCAACTAGTTTTCTGGTCTTGCTAAAGTATACTCCTCCTGCCTTCATTACTCAGGTTCCCTATAACCCTGTGTGTGTGTGTGTGTGTGTGTGTGTGTGTGTGTGTGTGTGTGTTCACCTCTGATGCTGTGTCGTGTACATTTTCAGTTCAGTCTCTGTTTTTTCTTTTCTGACTGACCTTTTCCTGGTGATTTCCTGATCTCTTTTCCTAAAGTATTAGTTATATTAGTTATTTGGCTCCCAGTATTTAATTGCATGAGCCTCCAAGGCAACTTGAGTTTTCTCCTGCTGTCACTGGGTTAATATACTGTAGACATTTGATTTCATGTTGACTACTGAATTAAAAGTATAATTAGAATAGTAGCTACCACTGCATGGAACCTGATATTCCCAACCAGTTATTTGGAAGTAAATAGATTTAAAAATCTGTAGAGCTGTCAGGTTCTTATTTCATTAGACATATCATATCTATTCCAATAAAATGACAGCTGCATGTATGCTACAACTTACTTAGTTTATACTAAGGTATAAATTAAACTTTATGTTAAAACAAATTGCTTCATAATATTTCTCTTTTGAAGACTATACAGACTATATGAATATCGCTGGTTAAGAGAGTTAGTTTTAGTAAAGAAGAGACAACAATTAGATATTTTGCCTACATTTTTCTCAAGTATTACACAATATCAGTGAAGCTAATAAAGTGTAAAGACTAGATGGATAACTCCAACAAAGAACAGGGCCACAGGTGCAAGACTGGATGATTAAAGTGTTTCATTTTATATCAAATTCAGAAACAGTTTTATTATGTAAAAGAATAAAAAGTTATTTGGTAAAGCTAAAAAGGCCTATTATAAAACCTAAATAAACTTAGCTAAGTAAATCTAAGAATCTTGGGTAGGCAGTTGATAGCACAAATAAAAATTTTAGCAGAATTTCTGCTAGAAATTCAAAGCTAAAGAAGATAGATTTGCTTTCTGCTTCAAACAGACTAAAATTAATAAGGATGAAAAAAGGAATGAAAGTCCATCTTTTATGACAATAGGAAATAATCACAGTCCCAAACGATAATTGATAGACAAGATTTGGCCAATGCACAGAAATTAGATCTAATTGAAAAAGGACTTTCCAGTCCCCAATAATGAAAAGGACATTCTTTTGGGGTGTTAGTTCTAAAAGGTCTTGTAGATCTTCATAGAACCATTCAACTTCAGCTTCTTCAGCATTATTGGTTGTGGCATAGGCTTGGATTACCATGATATTGCAAAAGTAGGAAGTCAAGAAACACCCGGAGTAACAGGCAAATTTGGTCTTGGAGTATGGAATGAAGCAAGGCAAAGGCTAATACTGCCAAGAGAATACACTGGTCAGAACAAACACCCTCTTCCAACAACACAAGAGAAGACTCTACATATGGACATCATGAGATGGTCAACACCGAAATCAGATTGATTATATTCTTTACAACCAAAGATGGAGAAGCTCTATACAGTCAGAAAAACAAGACCAGGAGCTGACTGTGGCTCAGATCATGAACACCTTATTGCCAAATTCAGACCTAAATTGAAGAAAGTAGGGGAAAGCACTAGACCATTCAGGTATGACCTAAATCAAATCCCTTATGATTATACAGTGGAAGTGAGAAATAGATTTAAGGGACTAGATCTGATAGACAGAGTGCCTGATGAACTATGGAGGGAAGTTCGTGACATTGTACAGGAGACAGGGATCAAGACCATCCCCATGGAAAAGAAATGCAAAAAAGCAAAATGGCTGTCTGAAGATGCCTTACAAATAGCTGTGAAGGGAAGAGAAATGAAAGCAAAGGAGAAAAGGAAAGATATACCCATCTGAATGCAGAGTTCCAAAGAATAGGAAGGAGAGATAAGAAAGCCTTCCTCAGTGATCAATGCAAAGAAATAGGGGAAAACAATAGAATGGGAAAGACTAGAGATCTCTTCAAGAAAATTAGAGATACCAAGGGAACATTTCATGCAAAGATGGGCTCAATAAAGGACAGAAATAGTATGGACCAAACAGAAGCAGAAGATATTAAGAAGAGGTGGCAAGAATACACAGAAATACTGTCCAAAAAAGATCTTCACGACCCAGATAATCACAATGGTGTGATCACTCACCTAGAGCCAGACACCCTGGAATGTGAAGTCATGTGGGCCTCAGAAAGCATCACTACGAGCAAAGCTAGTGGAGGTGATGGAATTCCAGTTGAGCTGTTTCAAATCCTAAAAGATGATGCTGTAAAAGTGCTGTACTCAATATGCCAGCAAATTTGGAAAACTCAGCAGTGGCCACAGGACTGGAAAAGGTCAGTTTTCATTCCAATTCCAAAGAAAGGCAATGCCAAAGAATAGTCAAACTACCACACAGTTGCACTCATCTCACATGCTAGTAAAGTAATGCTCAAAATTCTCCAAGCCAGGCTTTAGCAATACGTGAACTGTGACTTTCCAGATGTTCAAGCTGGTTTTAGAAAAGGCAGAGGAGCCAAAGATCAAATTGCCAACATCTGGTGGATCATGGAAAAAGGGAGAGTTCCAGAAGAACATCTATTTCTGCTTTATTGACTATGTCAAAGCCTTTGACTGTGTGGATCACAATAAGCTGTGGAAAATTCTTCAAGAGATGGGAATACCAGACCACCTGACCTGCCTCTTCAGAAACCTATATGCAGGTCAGGAAGCAACAGTTAGAACTGGACATGGAACAACAGACTGATTCCAAATAGGAAAAGGAGTACGTCAAGGCTGTATATTGTCACCCTGCTTATTTAACCTCTATGCAGAGTACATCATGAGAAATGGTGCGCTGGAAGAAGCACAAGCTGGATTCAAGATTGCAGGGAGAAATATCAATAATCTCAGATATGCAGATGACACCACCTTTATGGCAGAAAGTGAAGAGAAACTAAAAAGCCTCTTAATGAAAGTGAAAGAGGAGATTGAAAAAGTTGGCTTAAAGCTCAACATTCAAAATGTAAGATTATGGCATCTGGTCCCATCACTTCATGGGAAATAGATGGGGAAACATTGGAAACAATGTCAGACTTTATTTTTCTGGGCTCCAAAATCACTGTGGATGGTGATTGCAGCCATGAAATTCAAAGATGCTTACTCCTTGGAAGGAAAGTTATGACCAACCTAGATAGTATATTCAAAAGCAGAGACATTACTTTGCCACCAAAGTCCATCTAGTCAAGACTATGGTTTTTCCAGTAGTCATGTACGGATGTGAGAGTTGGACTGTGAAGAAAGCTGAGCACTGAAGAATGGATGCTTTTGAACTGTGGTGTTGGAGAAGACTCTTGAGAGTTCCTTGGACTGCAAGAAGATCCAACCAGTCCATCTTAAAGGAGATCAATCCTGGGTGTTCATTGGAAGAACTGATGCTAAAGCTGAAACTCCAATACTTTGGCCACCTCATGCGAAGAGTTGACTCATTGGAAAAGACCCTGATGCTGGGAGGGACTGAGGGCAGGAGGAGAAGGGTCAACAGAGGATGAGATGACTGGATGGCATCACCGACTCAATGGACATGAGTTTGGGCGGACTCCGGGAGTTGGTGATGGACAGAGGCCTGGTGTGCTGTGATTCATGGGGTTGCAGAGTTGGACAGGACTGCGTGACTGAACTGAACTGAACTGGGAGAAGACAATTAGAGGGACATCATGTTTTTTTATATCTTGCATATGCACTTAAAATCTCCAAGAGTAGCCTGAAATTTCTGAGGTGCCCAGTCAATGACACATTTACAATGGCATGAACTGTGTTGGTGAAAGGGCTGCTGGAGCATCCTTGGGTTCTGTTTGAAAACAGAATGACATAATAGAAGGACTGGAGGAAACTCAGTATGCCATTATTGCTAAGAAAAGTCTATTAGTTTGATGGACTAGGGGATTAAAATTTTGATGACCAGTAGGCAGTGGCACCCCACTCCAGTGCTCTTGCCTGGAAAATCCCATGGATGGAGGAGCCTGGTAGGCTTCAGTCCATGGGGTCGCGAAGAGTCAGACACTACTGAGCAACTTCACTTTCCCTTTTCACTTTCACGCATTGGAGAAGGAAGTGGTGACCCATTCCAGTGTTCTTGCCTGCAGAATCCCAGGGACAGCAGAGCCTGGTGGTCTGCCGTCTATGGGGTCACCCAGAGTCGGACATGACTGAAGCAACTTAACAGCAGCAGCAGAAGAGAGTTATAAATCATTACACACACTGTGACATAAGGGGCTTCCTTGTGAACCTTTGATTTCCAGCCAGGCTTGAATAGAGTCTTAACCTAGGTAAAGAATTGTTAGGAAAGTATTGACAAACAGCTCTTCAAGAAACCAAACATATTAAAGGAAATATGGTCTTCTGAATCAAAACCAGAAGTTTAGTGATCAAAGAAGAGTCAAGAAAATAGAATTTTAAAACTGATTTGTCAGAGCTCAGAAAAGAATTATAAAACAAGAAAGTCAAGTTTATATTGCATACATCAGTAAGTAGAAGATATTCCATGGTACAAGGTGTCAGTGAGATGGAAAACAGTTTTAAGAACATCAAGTAAGCTGCAATTAAAAAAAAAATTATGGATCTGGAAACAAAAGAGATCCCTATATGAAATACTGGGATTCCTCAAGATACCAGAAAAAAAAATAGATCAGAAAAAAGGAAAGCAAAAGAAGATAAAACCCCCAAAATATAATTGAAGACTTTCCTGAGCTTGAAAAGCTTTAATCCACAGATTGAAATTGCAAAGGGTCAATATTCTCCTAGAGGAAACTGAAAAAATGTTCTTGTGGAAGAACTAATACAGAACTATTTTACGAAGAGAGATAGACGAGACACTAAACCAAAGAACAGAATAAAACCCAATTCTGAAAGACTAGAAACATTTCTTTTGTAGTGAAAAATAAGATTAGGCAGCACATTATCTCCACTGCTAACACTGATCTGTTGGTACTAGTCAATGTAGTTGAAAAGAGCAAGAAGTGAAAACTGGAAAGCAGGTGGAAGTATTAAGATTTTTTTCTAGATGTTTTAGAAAACTCAAGATATTCAATTGAAAAAACAGTATAAACAATAAAATTCCTCAATAGGATGGATGGACACAAAGATAATATCCCAAAATCAATATCTCTCATAGATGCAAACTGCAGTTAGCTAACATGATAGAAACAAAGTGCTAAAATATCCCATTTACAATAGTAAGTTCAGTTCTGTAAATAAACCTACTTATAAAATTCCTGCACAGAGTACCAGACTTGGAAAGGTACAAAATAAATGTGTGCCTGTCCAGAACACCTAGTAAATATATCAACTATTCCTACAGTGTTACTGTAAAACAAACAAGAGAAAAGTAAGTAGAAGCCAGGAAAATTCTGAAAAATCAAAGTAGAGAGCAAAGACTAATGTCACAAGATAATTAAATGCATTTTATTCATTGAATAATAATAACAATTTTATGTTAACACATGAACAGTCATATCAGAAAACAGTCTAGAAAAAAAGATCCTCAAAACACTACAACATGGTGCCTGTGGTGAAGGAGCATTTCCAAGCTGGGGGAAAAGATACAATGTAATATTTGTTTTATTTGTGGGTAATTGCCGCCCCATGTAAAGAAGAGGTGGAACAGGGCAGAAAAATTCTATCCCCTTTTCAGTTGTATACCAAACAAAGCCCAGATTCATTTAATACTTAAAAATGTTGTCTTTTTAAATACTTGAAGAAAGGATGGAATTTTAAAATCTTAAAATAAGGAAGGATGCCTTAGGCCACAGAATCTAGAGGGCGTACAGGAAAAGATTGATCTATACTATTTATTGGAATAAAGAAAACTTTGCTTAGGAAAAATTGTTATCAAATAATATCCAAATATATAAACCAAAAAAAAAAATTATTTGTGATATGTAAAATTGACACAGAGCTAGTTTTCTTAATACTAAAGAACTCCTACAAATCATTAGGGGAAAAGTCCAAAATCTAATGTGGAAATTGGCAAAAGTTCAAGAGAATGAAAAGACAAACCACACTGAGCAAAACATCTGCAAGACACATTTGATAAAGGGCTGCTATCCAAAATACAGGAAGAACTCTTAACACTCAGCAGTAAGAAAACAAATTACTGGATTAAAAAATGCACCGGAAACCTTTAACAAACACCTCACCAAAGAGGATATACAAATGGCAGATAAGCATATGAAAGATGCTGCAGTTCACATGTCATCCAGGAGGTGCAAGTGAGAGCAGTAACGTGATACCACCACAGGTGGATTAGAATGGCCAAAGTCTAACTCACGGACACCACCAAAAGCCGGTGAAGATGTGGGGCGACAGGAACCTTCCTACATTGCTGGCAGGAATACAGAGCGGCACAGCCATGTTGGAAGACAGATTGGCAGTTTCTTACAAAACTAAGTATACTCTTACCAAATGATTATGCTTCTTGGTATTTACCCAAAGGAATTGAAAACATATGTCTGCACAGAAATCTACACATGGATGTGTATAACAGCTTTATTCATAATTACCAAAATCTGCAGGCATCCAAGATGTCCTTCAGTAGGTGAATGGGTAAAGAAACTGTGTTACAGTCAGATGACAGAGTATTTTTCAGTGCTTAAAAAGAAATACACTATCAAGCCTTGAAAACACATGGAGGAAACTTAAATGCATATATTACTTTGTGAAAGAAGCCAGTCTGAAGAGGCTGCATAGTGTATGCTTCCAACCATGTGGCATCCTCGAAATGGCAAAACTACGGAGACAATAAAGAGATCAGTGTTCCAGGGGTTAGATGGAAGGGTAGGGTATATAGGCAGGTCACAGAGAATTTTTAGGGCAACAAAACTACTCACTGGTATCATGTAATACTGTGACGATTGACAAATGTCCAAACCCATCGAATGTACAACACCAAGAGTGAGCCATAATATAAACTACAGGTTGTGGGTGATAATGTGCAGTGTAGGCTCATCAGTACCACTGTGATGGCGGATGATGATAACGGGTGAGGGTATGCATGTGTCGAGACCCAGGGTATACGGCAGCTCTTTGTGTTTTTCACTCAATTTTACTGTGAACTTAAAACTGCTCTGAAAATCATGTCTATTAAATTCAGCTAAGGACAGGATCAGGTCAGAGAAAATATGCTAATCCTCAATCATAATTAAGAAGTATAAAACATTGTTCCATCTCATTTTCACCTGTCTGATTAGCAAATAAAAATGTTTGGTAGTGTATCAGGAATTATAGCCTCTAGGTTTGGTGATTCATTAAAAGGACTCACAAGAATCAGCATATAACTGCATTCGTGGGTAAGATTTATTACAGTGAAAGGATACAGAGCAAAATTAGCCAAGGAAAATGTGCATGCAGAGAAGATGAGAGGAAACCAGAGGCAAGCTTCCAGGGTCCACTCTCTGAGGAGTTTCAGCCTGTGCCCCTCCAGCACAGAACTGCAACAACACGGGCAAGGTGGTGTCCCCTGGGGAATCTCACTAGAGACTCAGTGCCCCCAAGTTTTTATTGGAGTTGATCACATAGGCACTCTCTACCTAGCATGTACAAAACTTGCAAACTCCCAGAGGGAAAACAGTGTTCTCCATAAATCAAATTGTAGACAAACAAATTAGTCACTGAGAGCCACTTTATAATTTAGAGCAGTTTTATCATTTAGAGAAAATTTGATATCAGTGTAGGGAACTGCTTACAAGTTAAGTTACCAGATGCCAGCTAATGGCCAGTCCTGCAAACAAGGCCTTTGTTTGGATAGAAGCCTGAGACTTGCTGTTGTATCACCAGTAGTATTTAATTAGGGAAAGAAACCCTCTTATACACTGTTGGTGGGGGTAAAAAATGGTAAAAAGTATCTGAAAATAATTTATAAAATGTGTCAAAATTTAAAATACATGTTCCCTTTGGCAGTGATTTTATTTCTAGAATTTAAAAAAATGCGTCTGTGTGTAAATATATGTATAGCTCATTATACCATGATTTGTTACAGAAAAACAATCTAAAACCCACCAGTAAAGGGCTACTTAAATCATGGTGCTTCCACATGTAGGGGGTTTCCAAGGTGGCGTCTGTGGTAAAGAACCCACCTGCAAATGCAAGAGACACAGGAGATACGGGTTCGATCTGCTGGGTTGGAAAGGTCCCTTGGAGGAGGGCATCACAATCTACTCCAGTCCTCTTGCCTGGAGAATCCCATGGACAGAGGAACCTGGTAGGCTATACCCCGTAGGGTGTCAAAGAGTCAAAGATGACTGAAGCAACTTAGCAGGAATGCCTCATACGGAATACCATTGCAGTTATTACCAAGTGTGGTTATGTATCTCAATGCAGGCTGCTATAACAAAGTATCATAGACTAGGTGCCTTATAAATAACAGAAAAGATTTTTTTCTCGCAGTTCTGGAGGCTGAGAAGTCCAGGATCAAAGCATCAGCAAATCTGGTGTATCTAAGAATCCTCTTCCTGCGTGCAGGCTCCTGACTTCTCACTGTATCTTCTCATGGCAAAATCGGGGAGAGAGCTCTCTCTAGGGTTCCTTTATGAGGGCACTAATGCCATTCATGAGAGCTCCATCTTCATGATTATCTCCCAAGGTCCCAACTCATACAATCACATGGAGGGTTAAGGTTTTCATCATATGAATTTTAGGGGGACACAAGCATTCAGTCCATTGCAGTATGTGACTTCTCTTTAAACTTAAATAAGAGAGTAAGGGGTTAGGGTTTTAATTCCCTCCCTGAAATTAGCCAGAAACACCAATAAAAGAAATAATCACTTTTATTTATAGTATCAAAAAAAAAAAAAAAGAAGCTGAAAAAGTATCCACATGAAAATTCCAGATGTAAAGGAAAGAGGAATCTAGGACTTAGAGGTGGGAAGGAGATTCCTTTAATTAGAACCCAATCCAGGAAGATCCACTCAAGAATCTTTTCCTTTGGAGTATCTCAGTCCTGCTAGGTGGGCATGGCCCATCCACAGAAGAGATGCGGAAAGTCCCTTAGGAGCGAATTCCACATCCACCTACCACAGGGGAAGTGTAACCTTAACCCCTCATCTCCTGGCTGAGTTAAGTTGTCAAAAGTGAAGTGGAGAAGAAGCGGGTATAGGAGGCAGACATTTCTAGATTGTTGCAAGCATAGTTTTAAAGCTGTTAAGATTAAGCCTTGGCTGTAGGTCATGCTCACCTCTGGAAATCTTTTAGCTGTCCCAGCTCACCAGTTCCTGGGTCTGCATTTCAAAGGCATATATTTCAGGAAGTACTATGAAATATTCTATATGTAATACAAAGCATTTAGTCAAAGTGGGACCTACTTTTGAAAATATCTTCCATCTGAACGTGGCTTGTTTCATTGTGTTGTCCAACAAAGACAATTGATTGCAAGTATAAATCCAATAGAAGCAATGCTAAGAAATGTGGGAAATTCAGCCCAGTAAATTCCTGAGGGAATAAGATTTAGGATTTAAAACAAATTTCTGTTGGCTAAGCCAAGAAAAAGTAGATTTATCAAGCTTCTAGATAACTCCATATATCAGAAATTTTAGGCACAAATATAGAAGGATTAAAAAAAAATCTCGATCCATAAATATAGTCAACTCATCTCTGACAAAGCAGCAAAAGCAATATGCTGGAGTAAGGATAGTCTCTTCAACAAATGGTGCTGGAACAACTGAATATCCAAGTGAATAAATATTCTAGACATAGACTTTACACGCTTCACAAAAATTAACTCAGCCTCCAACAAACAAGATTCCCTTTCATAGGTGAATGGATGAGCAAATTTGTATATATTCAGACAATGGAACATTATTCAGTGCTAAAAAGAAATGAGCTATCAAGTCATGAAAACACATGGAAGAAACTTAAATGCATATTACTAAGTGAAGGAGGCCAATCTGAAAAGGCTACATACTATATGATTCTAACTACATATGTCATATTCTGGAAAAGGCAAAACTGTGGAGACAATGAAAATATCAGTGTTGCCAGGAGTTAGATGGGAGAAAGAGATGAAAAGGGAAGGCTTTTAGGGCAGTGAAAATACTGTGCATAATATTATAGTGATGAATAGATGCCATTAGGCTTTCATTCAAACCCATAGAATGTACACCACCATGAGTGAACCATAACGTAAACTATGGACTTTGAGTGATAATGATGTGTCAAAGTAGGTTCATCCTTGGTTAAAAAAATAATGTACCTTTCTAGTGAGTGATTTGATAATGGGAGAGGCCTTGCATGTGTGGGGGCAGGGAGTACATAAGAAATTTCTGTGACTTCCTCTCAATTTGTGGTAAATTTAAAACTGCTCTAAAATAAGTAATCTTTTTTAAAAAGAAAAACTGCCTAATACATGAAGAAGAAAATAGTAACTCCCAGAAATACTGACACATTGGAGTATTTTTCTCTGAGTTTGTTACCAATTTTCTTTTTTTTAGTCTCTATATAAATGCATCTTAGCATTTCAGTAGTGATGAATCATGCTCAAATGATTGATTTTTTTTCTAAACTCATGCTTTTTTTACATACCCTCTCAACTTCAAAATTAAATCTTATTGAGCAGGAAATTGTATTTCTTCTCAGCACAGTCTCTTTCTGCGTGTTTCCTGTTTTACGTTAGAATATTTGTTAACTACTCCATCCTTCTCTTTTAGGCTTGCTGTCTAGAATGGTCATATAAAAGCTACTGGCTTTACAACAGTCTGAACATTGCAAAATTTAAGTAATGGATAATTAAGAGAAATATGTACTTAATAAGAATAGGGAAAACTATGCCCTCGTGGCTACACACCATTGCACAAGTCATTTAAACTTTGTGGGACTTGAATTTTTTCACCCATAAACCATATGTGTGAACATTGTTAGGCAGTGATGAGTGAAAGAAGGAGGGATATTAAAAATTCTCCAGTAGCCTTCCAGGTTTTGCATGACAATGAACCTTGAACCAAAATCATGCCTAAAATTGTGGGTGTAAAACTGTATATATTTTTCTTGGCAGAAAGTTAATTTTCAACATGTTCCACAAGTCACTTGATCGTGAAACATGGAAATGAGTATCTATGCAGGGCTTGTGGAATAAGACAGCTGTCCTGGTCTTGAAAGTATCTGCGTGGCTTTTACTTGGTTGATGAGCTATATGGTTCCTGAGGCCCGTTCCCAAGCTATAACTGTGAATCAGTGAAATTGAAAATCTTATCCTAAGCTTACCAATTAGGAGGTAGTAAATTGCCCACTTTTTAAAAGTAATACTGACTATTTTTAGGTTACTCAGAATCCATTTATAAAATTACTACTTTTCATGCATAAATGTCAGGCTTTTAGATTAAAAAACTTTATGTAATATCCCGTGTTGATTTGTCTGCCAGATACTCACCAGTATTTCTCTCCATCTTGCCTCAGCTGCGTTCTGGCCACATCTTACTAAAGAAATAGTTGTGTCCACATTCTTTTATAGATAATATATGGCTAACCAGAAAACCTTGACTTTTCTCAAGCAGACCGGGTATAGTTATATTTACTCGAGAGAGTCACTCCTAACCCTTGCAGATCCCGCTTAAGTGCCTGGAGATTCATCTCTGAGCAGCATATTAATAAGACTTCCCAGTTTTCTTCTTCCTGGTTGAACTCGACCCAGAGGAGTAAGTGAGGTCTATCAGAAAGGGGGAAGAGAGGATGATTGAGATATTCATTCTCCCTTCTTGGGTCAGCAGTGGCTGAGTTTTTCTAAAAAAATACGTCAGCCTTTGCCTAGCAGCCCTTTCCTATGGCTCTCCATCTGTCTCAGTGCTGCTAAAATCCTTTTCTTGGTCTCTTGATAAACCTTGGAATGATAAATTTCTTCCTTGTTTAAGCCCCGGGGTGCTTCGCCATGCCTTGACAGTATAACACTGCCATGCTGTTGTTAATAATCCTTGTATTGAACTCTTCTGAATTAACTCCTTTTAGTCTGCAGTTTACTTTCTTGCTACCCCTGACATACACTGAAATATAGTATCAGAGCCAGAGAACTACTTCTATGTCTTTGCTGATTTACTTGTTAATTAACTTAGTCTTTATTTACTCCCATTCAACTAAGTGCCTGGCCAATAATCAGCCTCCAATAAATGTTTGTCCAATATTAAAATTTAAGTAAGTATTCAGTCTTAGAACATGAGCCTTTTAGTGAATAGTAGGGAGTCAAGTAAGGCCAATAGGAAAATGGAAACTTTTGCAGATCGTTGAAGAAAATAACCAAAATATTCAACTAAGAGAATATAGAATATATATAATGTAGAATATAGATATTAGGCCATTCAGGTGACATCCCTTAGGATATATTTCAATATCATTGTGCCTGTTTAACACCAAAGAATTGCTGTTGCATAGTTAGATAAAATATATTTCTATAAGTTTTAAAATGTACCATTCCTAATACTGTAAATGTATTCCTATAGGTTATAGGCATTAGTATATTTAGCTTAATCTTTAGTCCATTTATTAGCATCTTTACTTATATTATAAGCATATTATTTCTGTTTACATCTTGAAGCCACTAAGCTATTTAAACTTATTCTTATCTATAAATTAGTTGGTGTTGATAACAGCAAACTAAAAGGCTGATATAGTCAATATCCACATATATCAGATTAAAAAATAGCAATGTGGCCCTCTGGGTCACTTCTCATATCCTAAGGTACCACTGTCTCATCATGCCTGGGTATCTTCACCTCTTGTACATCTATCTTTGTTACCTCCCAGGAGTGTTTTTTGATTTAAATGATGATCCTATCATGGGATAGTGGTTTTTTTTTTTTTTTTTTTTTTTAAGGCAACTCTTACGTAGCTTTTAAAATGTGTTTAACTTAAAGGAAAGCATTTAAGGCCAGGGGCTAACCTTAAGCCACATTGTAGACATCACTGCCTCACGCTCCTTCATATAAACTTTACATAAAGTTCATTCCAAATGCCTTTCCTCAGAGCTTTGTTAATATCTCTCGTTTGATTGTTCTAAGTTTAGCTTTCTCCCTTGAGCTGGTGTGAGAGCTTGTTTCCTTGAGAAACTTCCTGGAGCGGGCACTTCCTAAGCAGCATGGCCACGGATTGGGCAGTGACCTTGTGTCTCCTTGGCAGCAATTTTGATTTCAACCATTGTTCTCTTTTATTTGCTGGAATTCTACCAGCTTTATATGGGTAGTACTGAATCTCTCTCTGACTGGAATATAACAAGAATTTCAATGGTAGGAAATAACTTTCAAAGGAAAAAAAATCCATGTGGGATAAAGATTTTAGCAAACCATTAACGCATTATTTGAATAACCTAATTAAGAATATGCTCACTCTTAGAATCTACTAACACACTGTGTTAGTAACTTCATGTTTATATCTTATTTCCTCCTTAAAATTGTGGCTTACATACTGGGCATTATTTTAGGCCTCTTATCACACTTTCACCTTGCTATGTTCTTTATTGTTCTAATTTTATATTATTTTATTACAGAGCAGCTATTCAATTTTACCCCAAAGATTTTTTTGACAACTATTTTTTTCTCCATGTAGTATAAGTATCTGGTTATTGATATTACATTTTGAAATAATGTCATCATGGAAAATTTGTTTGGGTGGTATTTACCGGGATAGCGATTGAATTGTAAATGAACAAAATCACTGCACTGTGCCTAACACAAATAGCTATTGTACTCTGAAGATCTTGGAATGTTGGTACAATTATGTCCAGTGTAAAGAGCTGGAACAAAGAAACATGTTTTTGATTTTAAAAAATCAGTCTTGACCACTGATAGATAAGAATGCATTAAATTTTGCTTTGATATTACAAAAAAAAGACATAAAGCTTTGAAAAGGCCTCTAATATCTTAGAGTCACATTAATTGATGTGTATCATATATGTAGTGTTGTTGTTCAGTTGCTAAGTCGTGTCCAACTCTTTGCTGTGCCATGAACTGCAGCTTCCCTGTCCTTCGCTATCTCCCTAAGTTTGCTCAGACTCATGTCCATTGAGTCAGTGATGCCATCCAACCACCTCATCCTCTGTCACCCCCTTCTCCTCTTGCCCTCAATCTTTCCCAGCATCAAAGGTCTTTTCCAGTGAGTCAGCTGTTTGCATCAGGTGGCCAAATGTGTATGTGTATATAGACAGATAGATAGCACTCTTCTTGACAGATGGATATAGATAGAGATAAAAGGGATATAAATTTAATTCAAGAGTAATAACTATTAATTTATCAGAAATTTTTTCAATAGTACAAAATTTGTATACTTTCAGATTTCATACAAGAAATGATATACTGATACATTTTGGATTTTACATAGAGTTTTAGAAAGCTTATCAAAAATGGTGTTCTCTAGCAAGTTCACATCTATTAAGGATCCTGTAAAGTAAAAATTAAAAAAGAAATAGGTGAACTAAAATATGGTAGACACTGTATAGTTCCAACTCTATGTAAAGCATTGTCCCTTTACTTGATATCTGAACTTTATGCATGAGAAACAGGAAAAGAAGTGAAAAACTAAGCAAAATTATTTTAAGTTACTATAACTCAATAAAGACTCGGGAAGTTTCCGTCCTTTATGAGTTGTGTAATATATAGATCTTAGTTGCTGAAAAAAACACCTGATGAAAAGATAAATCTGAGATAAAATGACTATAGTTTTCAAGAGAAAGGTGCATCTATATTGACTAGAATAATTTGATAAGACAACAAAATTTAACAAAGTTCTCAAAAATGAATTGTGTTTACCTAGGTTTGGTGTGATGAGAAAAGTGAGCATTCTAAGTAAAGCATAGTTTTTTGGAAAAAAAAAAAAAAATCTCAGAACTGGGAAGGAACAGATCATCTCTAGAGGGTGGTGAAGATAGTAAGACAAAAAATTTGAAGGGCTTTTTTAGTAAGCAGGAGCAGAATTATGTTCACAGACATAAATGGCATGCAGAATGGATTGGAGGGCCCAGGTGTTAGTGTATAGGAAGCCTTGACTAGGTCATGCTAATAATCCAAGAAAGCAGTAAGGAATGTCTGAATCATGGTATCAGTGCTGGTGTTATTGAGGTCAAACAGACAACACAGAATCAGTTTAGGAGGAATTCAGTCTTGGCAGTTTCCACTGAAAAGTCTGATTGTTTCTTTCATCTCTGCCTTCTACGAGCCTCTGATTTCCACAACTCTGAACAATAAATAACAACATGCTAGGATAGCTAGGTTAGCTAAAATGAAACACTGGCAAGTAGTAGAAACAGGAAGAAAAGAAATTGCCTTTACTGTTTTGGTGGTCAGCTATTTCATGCTCCTCAAATAATATACGGAGAAGGCAATGGCAACCCACTCCAGTACTCTTGCCTGGAAAATCCCATGGATGAAGGAGACTGGTAGGCTCCATGCAGTCCATGGAGTTGATAAGAGACGGACACGACTGAGCAACTTCACTTTCACTTTTAACTTTCCTGCATTGGAGCAGGAAATGGCAGCCCACTCCAGTGTTCTTGCCTGGAGAATACCAGGGATGGGGAAGCCTGGTGGGCTGCCGTCTGTGGGGTCTCACAGAGTCGGACACGACTGCAGCGACTTAGCAGCAGCAGCAGCAAATAATATATAGGCTTTAAACTGGCCATAATATTTGGGGTATCACCTACAAAATAGATCATAGCCAAGAATGCTATGGTTGATGCCAAACCACTGAAGCTGATCCCTAACTGTCCCTGTGCATAAATTTTCATGATGATGATAAGTAAGGTTTTCCTCCACTTATCTTTGTTCAATATGTCCATGTCTACATGTCACTTTGATCCTTATAATGATGTATGCTAGCCAAATTCTACCTTCTGCATGCTCAGTCCTTTCAGAAAGGAAGAGAAAGGGATGCAAAGAGATTCCTTTTTAATAATTACTTCATTCCACTTATTCAGTTCAGTTCAGTCACTCAGTTCGACTCTTTGCAACCCCGTGGACTGCAGCACACCAGGCTTCACTGCCATTCACCAACTCCCAGAGCTTGCTCAAACTCATGTCCATCGAGTCAGTGATGCCATCCAACTATCTTATCCTCTGTCATCCCCTTCTCCTGCCTTCAGTCTTTCCCAGCATCAGGGTCTTGTCAAATGAGTCAGTTCTTTGCATCAGGTGTCCAAAGTATCGGAGTTTCAGTTTCAGCCTCAGTCCTTCCAATGAATATTCAGGACTGATTTCCTTTAGGATGGACTGGTTGGATCTCCTTGCAATCCAAGGGACTTTCAAGAGTTTTCTCCAACACCACAATTCAAAAGCATCAATTTTTCGGTGCTTAGCTTTCTTTATATTCCAACTCTCACATTCATACATGGCTACTGGAAAAACCATAGCTTTGACTAGACAGACTTTTGTTGTCAAAGTAATGTCTCTGCTTTTAATGTGCTGTCTAAGTTGGTCATAGCTTTTCTTCCAAGGAGCAGGCGTCTTTTAATTTCATGGCTGCAGTCACCATCTGCAGTGATTTTAGAACACAAGAAAATCAAGTCTGTCACTGTTTCCATTGTTTCCCCAATTATTTACCATGGAGTGATGATACCAGATGCCATGATCTTAGTTTTCTGAATGTTGAGTTTTAAGCCAGGTTTTTCACTCTCTTCTTTCACATTCATCAAGAGGCTTTTTAGTTCTTCTTTGCTTTCTGCCGTAAAGGTGGTGTCTTCTGCATATGTGAGGTTATTGATATTTCTCCCGGCAATCCTGATTTGAGCTTGTGCTTCATCTAGCCTGGCATTTCCCATGATATACTCTGCATATAAGTTAAATAAGCAGGGTGACAAAACACAGCCTTGACTTATTCCTTTCTCAGTTTGGAAGCAGTCTATTGTTCCGTATCTGATTCTAATTGTTGCTTCTTGACCTGCGCACAGGTTTCTCAGGAGGCAGCTAAAGTGGTCTCGTATTCCCATATTTTTACAAATTTTCCACAGTTTGTTGTGATCCACATAGTCAAAGGCTTTGGTGTAATCAATAAAACAGAAGTAGATGTTTTTCTGGAATTCTCTTGCTTTTTCTATGATCCAACGGATGTTGCCAATTTGATCTCTGGTTCTTCTGCCTTTTCTAAATCCAGCTTGAACATCTGGAAGTTCATGGTTCACATACTGTTGAAGATAGTTTGGAGAATTTTGAGCATTACTTTGCTAGTGTGTGAGACGGGTGCAATTGTGTGGTAATTTGAGCATTCTTTGGCATTGCCTTTCTTTTGGATTGGAATGAAAGCTGACCTTTTCCAGTCCTGGGGCCACTGCTGAGTTTTCCAAATTTGCTGGCATATTGAGTGCAGCACTTTCACAGTATCATCCTTTAGGATTTGAAATAGCTGAACCGAAATTCTGTCACCTCCACTAGCTTTGTTCATAGTGATTCTTCCTAAGGCCAACTTGACTTCACATTCCAGGATATCTGGCTCTAGATGAGTGATCACACCATCGTGGTTATGTGAGTCATGAAGATCTTTTTGTATAGTTCTTTTGTGTATTCTTGCCACCTTTCCTTAATATTTTCTGCTTCTGTTAGGTCCATACAGAAGGACCATTTTTGACCTATATTGTGCCCATCTTTGACCTTTATTGTGCCCATCTTTGCATGAAATGTTCCCTGGGTATCTCTAATTTTCTTGAGGAGATCTCTAGTCTTTCCCATTCTATTGTTTTCCTCTATTTCTTTGCACTGATCGCTGAGGAAGGCTTTCTTATCTCTCCTTGCTATTCTTTGGAACTCTGCATTCAGATGGGTATATCTTTCCTTTTCTCCTTTCCCTTTATCTTCAACTGATTCCCCACCCTAAGTCTGCCAAAGAGTGTGACTTGGCTTTTTTCTTCTAGTAAGAATGAAGGACTTCCAATCAAGGCATAATAGACTAGTGGGATTGGAGACAGGACCAAGCCAGCAGGAGGCAAGAGAGACTCCTGAGGCACAAAATTTGAGGATACCCTCACTTCCAGTGTCCTGCCAGTGTCCTTCAGTTTTGCTCCATAGATCCTTAGCCTGACTTTGCCTCACCCTTCATGAGTCGGGGATGAACTGACTAATGGACCAACTGCTCTCTTCCAAAGGCTGATCATCATCTGTATTTGTATATTTATTCAGCAAATGAGTCCCTGTTATGTGCTTGATTTTCCCTGATGGCTCAGCAGTAAAGAATCTGCCTGCCGATGCAGGAGTTGTGGGTTCGATCCTTGGGTTGGAAAGATCCCCTGGAGAAGGAAATGGCAACCTACTCCACTATTCTTGCCTGGAGAATCCCATGGATAGGGTTGCAATAGCCTATAAGGTCACAAAAGAGTTGGGCACAACTTAGTGACTAAACAACAATTATGTGCTTAATCTTTTTATTTGAAAAGTAGTTTTACTAGCTTTGACCTTGGGTATCCCTCACTTATAACTTAGATGTTGTAGAAATCTAGCAGAATTTTAGGAAGGTGCAAGGCACTGTGGAATAAAATTTGAACTGATGCAAAATTATGAATTACTTTTTATTTGAGCCAAAGGGTCTTCCTGTGTGAGAGGCCTTTTGAGTCTATTTTTCATTTGTGTCTTTCTTCTCTTCTGTAATTAAGTGCATATATCTAAAGCCTTTCTAAACAGATCCATGTGATGGCATTTTGGAGACTTTCTCTACTCAGTCTCATTTCATCTGGCTTTGATTTTGTTCCTCTACAGATACTGATTATTTATTGTAACATACAAGTCATATAAGCTATTCATAATAACACATGGCTCTTCACTCTATTATTAGAAAAGAATAGTGAGGGGGAAAATTTTAGGTATTCAGACAGGTTATTAAGAGAGAGAAGTTAAGGTAGATGAGTCTTTGGTGGACCTTTTAAAGGAAACACCTTTCTCTTTTGGTTAGTTTGAAAAAAGGAGGTAGTGTCACCATCTGCTAGGAGCATACAAACTAACTAGTATTATACATTCAATGAATAGTTTAATGGGGGAAAAAGAAATCATTTTATGCAACTGATGTAACTGATAGAACACCAGCATCAAACTTAGACTGCCTGGATGTAAGTCAGAATTCTATCATTTATTTTCTGATTCCAAAATGGGGATACTATTCCTGCATTATATATGTATAAAGATTTTTGTGAATATATTAAAAGCTATCTGTGTAAAGTTGCAGTGTAAATTGAAGTGGCTGAGCAAAATCTGAATTTTTATTAATAGTTAAGTATGGCTTTAAAATAATCAGATGGCAAAGATCACTGAAAACAAAACAAAAGAAAAAAATGAAAAGAACCACAGCTCTTATCATCTTAGATTCTTAAAATCCCTTTCAAAAGGGCAGAGTTATATTACATAAGAAGAAAGAAATCAATAAACGATGATTTACAAAATAAAATAAATACCTTTTAACATTTATTTGTCTTTAGTATGGTAGGATAAGACCAATATTCATGGTAATATTTACTTTGTAAATTACACACATTTTACTGTGAATATGTTTTTCTGATAAACTCACGGAATCTTGGGTTCTACTTACACAAGACAAAAAAACTAATTTAAAATCTAGAAGAATTCAATATATAATTAGTAAGATATTACCTTTAGCTATATCCTACTAAGCATGAAATAAAACTATTTTTGTAAAAATTATACGCTTATGGATAGCCATACTACAAAGGATATTTAAAGATAATTTTTGTATAACTTGTGATATTCAACAAATGTTTTATATATATATATACATATATATGTATATATATGTATATGTGATAGCTAATGTCATTGACTATTTTGGTCTTCAAATAAATCCGTGATTTCCGTGAGGAATTACTGCATCACAGATTTCCACTGAAAAATATTTTAGTGACCCACCATTTCTTAATTATTTTGTCTTTGTTTCCTAATAAGACACTGCATTCAACATAAAGCTAGATATAAAAAAGGTACTACATTTATATATTGTATTGCTAAATGTCAGGGGTTAATGTCTTCAGCAACCTGTCCTAGAGACAAAGTCTGGGTATTAGTTCAGAATGCTGTGGGATTTTTCTACATAATACAGATAAATCAAGGAAAGCAAATTAAAATAAATCTGGAATTAAAAATTAAAATATGAAAGTAAGGACTGTGTTAGAAAATTGTGAAGAAACTATTACTAAAGGGATGTCATAATTAGAATCATATAAAGTTTTATCTTAGCAAGAGGAAAGGAAGGGGTAGTAAAGAACTGAAAGAAATGGAAACATTAATGTGAATCAAAACTAGTTTTAACTGGATTTGTCATGATTTGGATGCGACAGTATTGAGTGAAACACATAATAGATTGTGTCATGTAATGTTAATTTTGACAACTGTAAATCAGACTAAGAAGCGCTGTGAAATCATCACGAATGGTGCATATGCTCTGCTGTGGCATCTCAGTTTTAGACTTGCAAATTTGATTTCTGGAACTGTTTGCATTTGAACAACCAAAGCAGAGTGTTGTGAAATAAATCCGTTTGAAAAGAAAACATTTCCTAATGTGATTTGCGGAGTTTCTTGGTAAGAGTGCACTGCTGACATATTTTGCATAGCTTCATTCTCTCTTTCTTTTGTTATGAAGCTAACAGCCTGGAGCCCAGGGGAGCCAGAGGAACAGGAGAAGCTGAGAATGAGTTGGGAGTAGGGTCAGGGTTGGGGAGTAGGTCCTATTTTGTTGCCAGGGTCAGGGCTGTATAATCCACAGTGAGCATTTATTGCTTGTCAGGGACATTTGTGGAGAATGAAAGGATGGAAAGGTGTAGCTTGTATGAACAGTAATGATGAAAAAGGTCCAGTTCTCTCTTCTTGAGCCTAAATGAAGTGCCTCAGTTGTGTTGTACATTAATTTGCCTTTGATGATAAGAACGTGTTTTGTATCATTCACGTGCTGTGTTTTGTCAGCTATAATGTGGACTACTTGAGAGTGTCACTCTGATTTCTTGTCCTCTATCCCTCTACTGTGAGAGGACTTTGAGGAGGTGCTTAGTACTTGACAGCTTCCAAAAGATGAGGGAGTGTAATCATTAACCTAGTAAATGCAGCCCCTGAAACTGCGTCCATTGTTCTGCATGGATCCTCTCTATTGGAAATGACCACGTTGGCAACATCAGTTTTAAGTTGAAATTTAAGATATGTCTTATGCCTGTAATCTCTTTATATGCATTATATTTATTTTATTAGTATGCAAATGCATGACAATACTTATGTAAATTAAATACATTAATCTAGGACAGTAACCTTAATACCATAGGTATATCATTGATTTTAAAAAAGTTTCTGTGAATAAAGTCCAGAAACTTTTTAAAAGGGAAGATGAAATTTAAAAAATTCTAGACATCTTAAAAACACAATATTGTAACTATCCTACAATTTAAAATAGTAGAAAAGCTTTTAAAAAGTACTGTTAATAATAATGTAACATACTTCAATAAAAGAAAATGTTGAGCATTTATTGGAATTACAATTTTAAGGTATGCATGGAAGAAGAAAGGTATGAAGTACAAATAGAATCGTTTTGCTTAGATAACTAGTTTTTATTGAGAAAAATCATCACATAATTGACCAGATGTTTGTCACCCCCATGGTTTGCTGTTACCAACTTATTCTCCAGACTTGAGAAAGAAGTCAACTGGATGTTCAGAAAGTATTGCAACAGACTAGAACCTGGCTGTAAGTTAGACATGAGTATTACCTAATTGGGATGTGCTGTGTCAGTTACTCTAGCTTATACAAAGGTGGAAATAATGTGAGATCAGCACAAATAGAATATTGTAAAATTGTCACATTATTCTAGGACGACAACAGAGTTAAATATTAATTATATAATCAAAAATTCATAAATATTTAAACTGAACAAATTAAGATCACTTGATACTCCTATTTCCTGGTGCCTTTCCCCATATCCCTTATGGCCTTGAGAATACAAAGACTGTAAAATAAAGAAAAAAAATTGTTCTTTATTCACATGGCTATTTTAATTTAAAAATCTAGATATTCCATGTTATATAAATATTCAATATCATATAAATCATATCAAAATTTATCTTTGAAACTTAGTTGTTAATGCCTAGATATGGTAGCAAAAAATCATAGTTTAATCACTTATGAGCATGTTTTTCAGATGTCAGTATTATAAAATTACATTGAAGTTTACATCTCAAAGTTTTCAAAATCTAATATATTTCAGTAACAGTAAATAGAACCATCTTTTTGTTTCTTATTTGCTGATCACGTTCCCTTGCTTTGTGTCCTCTAACTTACATATTAATATTGCATAATGTGATTACTTTTAAAAAATTATTTTTATTACTCTTCATACACCTTTCAGTTCAGTTCAGTCACTCAGTCGTGTCTGACTCTTTGCAACCCCATGGACTGCAGCTCGCCAGGCTTCCCTGCCCATCACCAAGTCCTGGAGCTTGCTAAAACTCATGTCCTTTGAATTGCTGATGCTATCCAACCATCTCATCTTCTGTCATCCCCTTCTCCTCCTGCCTTCAGTCTTTCCCAGCATCAGGGTCTTTTCTAATGTCAGTTCTTCACATCAGATGGCCAAAGTAGTGGATGTTCAGCTTTAGCATCAGTCCTTCCAATGAATATTCAGGACTGATTTCCTTCAGGATGGACTGTTTGGATCTCCTTGCAGTCCAAGGGACTCTCAAGAGTTTTCTCCAACACCGCAGTTCAAAAGCATCAATTCTTCAGTGCTCAACCTCCTTTATGGTCCAACTCTCACACCCATAGCTGACTACTGGAAAAATCATAGCTTTAACTAGATGGACCTTAGTCAGCAAAATAATGTCTCTGTTTTTTAATATGCTGTCTAGGTTGGTCATAACTTTTCTTCCCAGGAGCAAGCATCTTTTAATTTCATGGCTGCAGTCACCATCTGCAGTGATTTTGCAACCCAAGAAAATCAAATCTGTCACTGTTTCCATTGTTTCCCATCTACTTGCCATGAAGTGATGGAACCAGATGCCTTGAAATTCATTTTTTAAATGTTGAGTTTTAAGCCAGCTTTTTCACTCTCTTCTTTCACTTTCATCAAGAGGCTCTTTAGTGCCTTTTTGCTTTCTGCCATGAGGGTGGTGTCATCTGCATATCTAAGGTTATTTATATTTCTCCTGGCAATCTTGATTCCAGCTTGTGCTTCATCCTCCCCGGCATTTCTCATGATGTGCTCTGCATATTAGTTAAATAAGCAGGGTGACAATATACAGCCTTGACGTACTCCTTTCCCAATTTGGAACCAGTCCATTGTTTCATGTCCAGTTCTAACTGTTGCTTCTTGACCTGCATACAGATTTCTCAGGAGGTAGGGAAGGTGGTCTGGTATTCCCATCTCTAAGAATTTTCCATCATACACAATGGAAACAGACTTATTTTTCTGTTAATGTAAACAATAATACCTTTAAACTGAGAACAATATATTAAAATATAAAGAAAAAGTAAAAGCCACCTAGAATCTAACCACCCTGAAATAATCACCATTAATATTCTGGTGTCTGTGCATCACATTATGTATGTATTGTGTATCATGTAATTGTGCTTAAATTGGATTGTATCATACATACTAAATTTATTGTTATTTCCATCCTTGCTCCCTATTAAAACATCATGCACATCCCCATTCCTCCATGGAGTGTTGTTTTAACAAGCTATATTCATATGCACCTACACATATTGGTCTTACATATGCATACAGATGCACAATTAACTTATTTTTCACATTTAAAAAAATAGATCATATTGTATACGTTTTTCCATTTCCTATTTTTTTGCTAAATAAAATCCCATAGAAACCCTTCCAATTTATACAGAATAGCTCTAAACCATTCTTTTTAAGCTCTTAAATTCCCTGTTGATACTACTAACTTTATTTCTGGTTTATGACTACCAGGAACCAACATGCAAGAAAATATCCTCATATATATGTCCTTTTAAATTACTATTTTTATTTCTATAGGGCATATTCTCAGGTGGAAGATTTCTGGGTCAATTTTTACTTTAAACTATTTATATATGATTTCTGAAAAGATGGTAGCATCTAACATTTCCATTACCAGTGTTTAAGATTACTCTTTTCCTCACATTCCTCTAAATAAAAGCTCTGAATTACTGACTGTTTCATGTTATGAACAGTATTATTATTATTATTTTTTTTAATTTATTTATTTTTAATTTTTACTTTACAATTCTGTATTGGTTTTGGCATAGATTGACATAATCCACCACAGGTGTACATGCGTTCCCAAACATGAACCCCCCTCCCACCCCCCTCCCCACAACATGTCTCTGGGTCATCCCTGCGCGTCAGCCCCAAGCGTGTCATATCCTGCATCAGACATAGACTGGCATTTCGATTCTTACATGTTATTATACATGTTTCAATGCCATTCTCTCAAATCATCACACCCTCTCCCTCCAGCAATCCCACTGTTGGGCATACACACAGAGGAAACCAGAATTGAAAGAAACACATGTACCCCAATGTTCATCGCAGCACTGTTTATAATAGCCAGGACATGGAAACAACCTAGATGTCCATCAGTAGATGAATGGATAAGAAAGCTGTGGTACATATACACAATGGAGTATTACTCAGCCATTAAAAAGAATACATTTGAATCAGTTCTGATGAGATGGATGAAACTGGAGCCGATTATACAGAGTGAAGTGAGCCAGAAAGAAAAACACCAATACAGTATACTAACACATATATATGGAATTTAGGAAGATGGCAGTGATGACCCTGTATGCAGGACAGCAAAAAAGACACAGATGTGTATAGCGGACTTTTGAACAGTATTATTATTTGAATTTTCAATTCCCTGTGTACCAAACCTGAGCATTTTATCATTCGTTTCCTCTTCTCCGCATCTGTGTATATAATAAAAGATATTATTTTCTTTCTTCTTTTTTTAAGAAAAAAGTATTTCTTCTCTTTTATGTGTATTGTTCTCAGTAGTTTATAGTAACTCTTGTTATTTTATGGTAACTAAGTCTTCATAACATTCATTAATTTTTTTTTTCAAATTTGTTATCTGCTGACTAGCACAAGGTTTAAATTTTGAAAACATCAGGTTTTTTTTTTTCTTTTAAAAGTTCCACATTTTCAGTTGAGGTTAAGATGGCTTTTCTAGTTAAAAGTTACGTATTTAGTCTCCAAGATTTTCTCATAAGACTTGTGTTGTTTTAATTTCCCTTTACATCTTTTCTATAAGCTTTCATTTATGAATTTTCCTTCCTTTGGACATCTATCTTTGTTGGCACCATTCTAAAAGGATTTTTCTCATTTCCTTGACCTTTCAATACATCATATTTTTCAGATTCTAAATCTGGATTCTCCATTCTATATGACTAACCTGTTTATCTTCTCCTGTTCGGCACCCTGTACGTTTTTCTAAAGGGAATATATAGTGTATTTTTCCATATTTGGAATGAAAAGTGTGCTCCTTCCTACTTTTTTAATGATTTTCTAGCTATTTTAACACTGAGATCTTTAATTATAGGACAAACTGTGTTGTGATTTTAACTGGAATAATTTATATTTGAATATAATTATAAACTATCAGCAAGGCTGTATTATAGTTTTCTATTTCTTGTGCTCTTCTGTTGTGTATCAGCCTTTGAAATAATACATTATAATTTGTATATCAATTCTGAATATTTCTAGCTGTCTTTAGTCCTAAATATTTTATAGGTGATTTTTTTTCTTACTGATATAAATAGAATTTTTAATATTTCCATTTCTAGTTGGATAAAGCTGTTGATATTTATGTCTTTAACTTATATTCATCCACATTGCCAATTGTCTTTTAATTCTAAAAATGTTATATTAGAATCTCTTGATTTTTCATAATATACAGTGGAACCATTAATAGAAGAAATGTTTCTCTAATCTCTTCCAGTGTTTATGTCAGTTATTTCATTTGAATGGTAGTTTTACTTTGATGAAAAAGGAGTTTCAACTATAATAGTGATCAGTAAAATTTTTTCCCTGGGGAATTTATTTACATTCACTGAAATAATTATTTTTAATTATTAGTACAGAAGAAGAAAATGTGATCTAGAGGCATTAACTAGTAATGTGGTATTTGAGTTCTCTTTTATCTTCAGAAGTCTTGCAAATAGGAAACCTCAAATTTATTCTGTGCTTTAGATTGGAATTAATATATGGTAAAAATAATTAGACATGATTGGCCTTATAACACTGATTGTGCTATACAGTCCATGCACATTGAATCGTGTCTAAGGAAGTGCACAGTTTTATTAGTTAAGAGCTCTTGTTCCAGTAATTCCCACTGGCGCTGGAGCAGGTAGTGAGACCTATGGTCTTCAAATACAGTAATATGTGTTTTACCTCAATAATTGAAGAGAGACTCTTGATAATGGCAATTTTCAATTAACTGTATGTCTTAAATTGCCTCTTACTTAAAGAAGAGTAGTTAAGTATTGAAACAAAGCATTGTAGTTAATTGACCTTTATCCTAGTTCACTCTCTAATTAGACCAGAGATTAACATCTAAGGTAAATTTAATATAACAACAAAGGAATTGGTGATTGCTGATATTTGTGATAAATAAAATACTAAATTGTGTGAGCTATCAATGTCATTTGCCAACCATGAAAGCATTAGAAATTCATTTCATGTCTCTTTTAGCATTCATATAATGTAGTTAAAATCTATCTACTTCCAGTAAGAATTTGAGGGTGGTTTACAATTATAAAGCAAAGTGAATTTAAAAATGAATGAATTATATATATATAATGTATATCAGAGAATATATATATATGTCAGAGAATCAAAACCCATCTTTGAGAATTTACAACCATCTACTCATTTCATTATTTAATACTTTCCCCTTTGCCTTTTGTTGTTGTTGAGTTGCTAAGTTGTGTCCGACTCTTTTGCGACCCCCTTGACTATAAACTGCCAGGCTCCTCTGTCCATGGGATTTCCTAGGCAAGAATACTGGAATGGGCTGCCATTTCCTTCTCCAGGAGCTCTCCCCAACCCAGGGATCGAACCCGTATTTCCTGCTTTGACAGATGGGTTCTTCCCCACAGAGCCACCACAGAAACCCTCCCCTTTGCTTATTTTCCCTTAAAATAAAAAGGGAAAGAAGCTGCAGAGTTGTATTCTCTCGAGAAAAGTAATTACAGCAACAGAGGAGCTAGATTTCACCAGAGCACTGTGGGCTATGGTGAAACAGACCTTGGGGAGAGCTAAGAAGGGAATGGCTCAAGTGAGAATGAGAGAGAGGAAGCAAGAGGGAAGGGCTGAAACAATTTAACAGTGAGCCACTTCCTGGGATTTAAGTGAATAAAAGACAACAAGCAATTTAATCACTGCTGCTGGGAAACAGCAGTTTTATAGACTCCTTTTAATGTGTGAGAGAAATTAAGAAAAGACTGAATTTCAACTTTGATTTTTAAACATCGTATTTGGATGAGATGAGGTAGTGCCCTCCAGAAATGTATTTCTGCCTCTCCTGATAGCCTTGGATCAAAATTGTCAGACCATACGGCTGTTTACAGGACCTGTGCCTTAATCTGTTACTGGCATTTTCACATATGTCATCTTGATTTATAATAAAAATTTATATGTCCAGTTTAGTGGGAAAATTTGAGATACAAATCTGAACACCACTCTGAAATAATTCCAGGTGTATTTTGTAATGATGCATTTTTCCTCTTAAAAGTAGAGAAAGTGAGAATTAGGGCAGCTTCATGAAGATAGGCGTAGTGAACGTGTCAAAATTTACAGTGAGTAGTAATTATGTTAAAGATGTGCTTGCATTGGCTCAGGGATATACATATAAACTGTTAAGAGGTTTTAATCCAGATTTACTGTGTAGCACAGGGAATTATATTTGATATCTTATAATAACCTATAATGGAATATAATCTGAAAAAAAGATTTTGTCTATTAAAAATATTTGTATATAACGATGGAAGTATCACAAGGAAAATTTTTTCAATAAATAGTACATTGACATTAGTTATATATAATAATTTAGTAATAAAAGATCATTAAAAAATAGATTTAAAACCTACTGTATACCATACAGCAAAATGAATACTAATGAGATATTTTTAAAATGTTAAATAATGGAGGAAAGTAGAAGAAAACAAATATTATCTAATTTATGGATGGTTTCCTCCATTAAAGTAATTAAAATAATGGAGGAAATCACAGAGGTCAAAATTATATAATGTGGTAGATAAAGTACACTGTGTGAGACCAGACAAATCTGGATTAAATCAATGTTCTTCTACTTACTTCAGACAGACTACATTGACCATAATTGCACATTACAATTAGAAACTGGCAACTGAAAGATAGCTAAAAGAAAAATATATACTCTCCAGCTAAAGAGGGGATGAAGTTAAAAAATTGAAAGCCACTTATAAATAATAGAAATTGAATACATTATAAATGAAAATATATAATTTGGTATTTGGCCAAAAGTGTAATTACAGACCTAAGTGAATTTATTAGAAAGCTAGTACTGTATACTGGCCAGTTATCTTATCTGCAAATAATTGAGTCCATAATAGCTAGTTTAAAAGCAGAAAGAGGTTTATTATTGACAATGGACAGAGCACAGATTTCCAGGGAGAGCCAGGGAAACAAGGTTTGATGCCAGATGGCCAGAAGTACCCCGTCCCACAAGGGAGAGCGCCAGCAGAGATCAGTGCCTTGCTCATTACTCCCTACTCAGCATCCCGGAAGCCAGAGGCTGCATTGTAGCTGGTGAAGAATAATCAGACATTTCTGTGGCTACTTGCCTTCCTCTCAGGATGATCTCATTTCTTATGTTGCCTGTATATGTGTGTGGGTGTGGGTGAGCATGCATTCACGTGTGTGTGCACACACAGTTGTGTCCAACTCTTTGAGACCCCGTGGACTATAGTCCACCAGGCTCCTCTGTCCATGGGATTTTTTCTGGCAAAAGTATAGGAGTGGTTGCCATTTCCTACTCAAGGGGATCTTCCCAATCCAGGAATCGAACCCACATCTCTTGCATCTCCTGCATTGGCAGGAGGATTCTTTACCACTGTACCACCTAACTTGCCTACAATTGTGTTCATAATCCTACCAAGCTGCATACAGTTGCATTTTTTTTATGAACTCTAGTTCATATGTGTTAACACAAGCTGCAAGGGAACCAAAGATATGTGGTCTTCATCCTTCCAGTCTCTGATGTACATGAGATATGCTCCAAGGAGAATGGAATCAAGAGAAGTAAGACAGCCTGTGTTATTTGCCTTAGTAAGTCATCCTCTTTTTCGGATGCTAAATATTTATAATACTTTTATTCCATTCTGATGTTTCATATATCAATATGGCAACAACATGCTACTGAAATTGAACTAGCCCTCTGACAAAGGAAAATAGGTTTGCCTTTTCTCCAAATTCTAAAAAGTGCTTAATTCTATCCCTTGTAATATTTATTTCTCTAAATCAACCATAGTCCAAAATTTAGGTAAATGTGTATTGTGATATTATCCACCACCAACAGGCCATATATAAAATGGAAAGGACAATAGGTAGGGAAAATTAATATTATTACTATAAGTGAATACATATATACATAATAAAACAAGAAAGAAAAGTGAGCCCAAGTTTTGTGTAATTGTTACAAGGCTCTAGTTGTGATATGTAAGTTAATTCTTTCAGTGGGTATTCAGTTTTCCTTTCACTTTCACCTAGAATTGCAGCTGTTGGGGATCCTTTGCTTGGGGGAATGACACTAACCTTGAATGCCCTGTTGGTCTGAGATTAGTAGATCTGCCTACATAACACTAGACATCACAGTACGAAGTGTGCTCAGTCGCTTCAGTCGTGTCCGACTCTTTGCGACCCTATAGACTGTAGCCCACCAGGCTCCTCTGTCCATGGGATTCTCCAGACAAGAATACTGGAGTGGGTTGCCATGCCCTTCTCCAGGGGATCTTCCCAACCCAGGGACTGAACCCAGCTCTCCTGCATTGCAGGTAGATTCTTTAATGTCTGAGCCACCATAAGCACTTCCATTCTGAAGCTGCATCTCCAGTAGTATGTGTTGAATACAGGATCAATTATTACAACCAATTAAGTACCCTTTCCTTTTTATGCTGATTGATTTAGTGGCACGAAGAACCAAAACAGCCTATTGTTTACTCAGCTTCCAAACCACTACGAATAATCTCCTAGTGGAAGAATTCATGATTTGTAAGCTAAAACCTCTTTATCAGGATGTCCAAAGTCCTGCAAATGAAAATTTTTTCAAGAGGATCACTAAGGGTAATTCCATATTCTACCCTTTGGTTCACAGAAACATATACATGGCCTCTGGGAAAAATAGCACCATATATTTGCTGCCGGTTCAGGTAAAATATCCCGACTTCACCAACTGTTATTTCCCAGGTGGTACCTTAACTGAAACATCTTTTGACCATTTTGTCTTTCCATAGGGCCAGTTACTTCTGAATGATGGGGCTACATGTTAAGACCAGTGGATTCCATTATGTTCATTTCATTACTTTCATTCATTTGCTATAAAATAGGTTCCCTGTTCAGAAGCAGTAGGGTGCCGTGACTAATAAGGCATTTAAATAAGTCCTAGAGGGCAGTGCTGGCAGAAGCATGAACAACGAAGGCAGATTCACAGACCAAGAACTTGTCTGTTCCCTTGAGATCAAACTGCACCCTACTTCTAAGATAGAAGACTTTATCTGCAGCCAATCACAGAATTGTTCTCGCAGAATATGATGCTGTACCAGAGTCCAGGGTTGTCCACTGCTGCTGGCAGAATAAACATTCAGAACAGTGGTGTCATTTATCTTTGATGAAGCAAAGTACGTATTTTGAGCTTATGCAAAACCTTCATCCTCACCAGCCTGTCCACCTCTTCCATGAACAAGCACTGAGGTAACTGAAGAAACCGCCTGACATCATGGAGGTGAGGTTCAGATAAAAAGAGCAAGCATGACTTTGTGCAAAACTGAGATTCTCTTTTTTATTAATTTATTTTTAATAGGAGGACTAATAAGTATTTAATAGGTATTACTAGGATTTAATAGGTAAATTTGTTCCTAAGTATATTATGCTTTTTGTTGCAGCAGTGAATGGGATGTTTCCCCAGTTTTCTATGTAAAGTATTATGTCACGAGATCCTCTTTGGCTCCACCATTTCTACCGAGCCCTAACAGCCAGGTTCAGAGTACTTGGGGCAAAAGTCTGAATGAGCTGGAAGAGCTTAATTTCTTTGTTTGCTTGTGTGCTTACTTGTTTTGCTCTTGGCCTCACTCGCAGCTATGCATTAACTTAGTTTACTTAATAAATGGATCAGATTAAAAGCGCTGCATGTTGTATATTTCCTCTATTATCCAGAGGTTTGCTTTGCACTTTCAGTGTCATATGCCCAAGACTATTGAACACCTAGAAACCTCTCTATGGTGGGAGTCCTTGAATTTTTTATCACATTCGTTTGCCACTTCTAATGGCTATATATTTCACAAGAGAATCTCGAGTACTTGTCACTGTCTGATGACAAGATTTCATGGGCATAGTCATCCATATAGCTGTCCTGTGGGATGATATGAGAAAAATCCCTGCGGATTAAACTGTGGCATGGAGAGTGATGCAGCCCTAAGTTGTGAGATACTGAAAATGCCCTGCTGCCCTTACCACGTGACGGCAGAGAGGACAAGCAAACGGTCAACTGCTTTATAAACAGATATTCATCCTCACTAAAAATCGGAGAAATACAAAGTAAGACAACAAAGAATTACCTTTCAGATTTAAAAAACTACTGAAAAGTTTGGTTCAGATATGATGAAACAGGACTCATCCACTGCAGATCAGACTATGAATTAGGATTTGACTTTGGAAGATGATGATCTTGGAATACCGTCAAAATGTGCAATTAAAATGTACGACCCATAAAGTCACTTCTGATGCTTTTCCAGCTGCGACACTGCATACATGTATTTAAGTACATGTAAATGTCCATTGAAGGCTATTTGTGTTTGCAGATATGCAGTGTATCTCTAGGCGCATATATGATTAAAAAGTAAATATCTGGATACTTGTTTGACAGATTTTGACCCTGACACCCACTTCAAGAATATAAAAAGAAATTAAAGTACTGAGCAAGAAGGATTTATCAACTGATTTCTTGGGGGAAAAAAAAAAAAAAACTGCTGCTGTTCTTTACCTCATACTTAACGAGGGGCCTTTCCTCAGGATGTTTCAGTGACCTGTGTTGTAGCCACGTGTTCCAGGAAACAAACTCACGCAGAAGGATAATGCAGAGAGTGGAGTGCAGTTTATTACACTTGCAGGCCCAGGGCAGAGTCTCCTCTTAAGGACCCCGACCAATTTTTGTGAAAATCTTATATACCCTAAGTGTACTTGCTCAAACCCACCTCCCCAAATTCCTTGAAACTAGTCTGGACAAGGTAAAAGAGAGATACAATCAAAGTTAACCCATGATTCATGTGTCACAAGCCTAGATAAACAGTGGACATTTATCCGTAGGACTGTGGTCATATCCCTATAAACATAATGGAATTTACGGCTTTGTTCTGTTACAGAGATAATTAGCATATTCTTTTAGTCAATGGAGAGTCCAAGTCCTGAGGCTCTTTTATCCAGGGTGTCTGGTTTCCCATTGGTATGCCACTTCTATAGACACTGGGCACAAAGTTCAGAGTCCATTGGGAGGGTGACCATGTGTGTAGCCTGATGTTCGCAGCCTGGCCTAAGACGGAGTCTAGCGCTGTCTGTTTCCTCCTTCATTCCCCTCTCTTGATGCTCTTAACTCATATTATGAAATCATTCATAGGGCTATATTGCAACCCTGGCTCTCCAACCACCAATTTGGGAGAATGACATCAACCTTCAGGTTACAAAGTTTATAATACATTGTAAAATTCAGGGTCCACAAAGCAGAACTATTAAGGCAACCATAACAGTGGTAAGTTTAGTTTTCCACCAATCGCCCTTCACCCAAGATAGGACCGAAGTCCAGAAAGGAATGTTTTCATTTGGCATTGCTTTTACCTGGTTTTTCATGTCATCTAAAGCATTTGATACATTGCCAGATAAGTCAGGAATGTATACACAACATTCAACCTTAATTATAGCACAGGTCCCTCCTTGAGCAGCTGTGAGTATGTCCAAAACCATTCTATTATGAATTACTGCTTTTCTCATTTGGATTTGCTCTTCATTTAAGGCTTGGATGGCTTTTGTTCTATCTAGGAGGGCCTATTTTGTGAAATTAGTCAAGGCCTCTACTTGAATCATGATATCTGTTGTTCCTACAGAGGGTATGAATAAGGCAGCAATATACTCATACCATTGAAACACAGATCTTGTCCACCTAGCATGTAAATAAGGTAGATTTACCGGGGCTTGTTGTAGGTTAGGCTTTTGCTACACTGGCATTTATATCAAATGTAACCCCATGCCCCGAGTCTATTGACTGTAGGTCTTACACCAAGAGAGCAAGGAGAGGTTATGATTGACAAGAGAGAGGAAAGTCTCTTTTTGTCATCCTAGAAAAGAGCAGAGTGGTTTAAAATCTCCTTGGCAGAGTGGTGACACCCACCAAGGAAATCCACCCATCACTGACAGAGGCATAGCCCCACATACATAGCAGTTGGAAGTGCTGTGGAAGTCTGCATAGAAATGTGCCCATGAGATGAAAACATTGTCCTGAGTTGAAACAGAAGTTAAATTCAAAATCACGTCGATGAGGCCAAGCAGCAGGAGTTGATTGTGTGACTTCATCCTGAAGGGGCTCATCCGGGATCTTCTTTTCCTTCTTCTTAAGGATGGTCTTAGTCTCTTGAGGCTCAGTGGGGTCCCTCTGTGCAGTCCACTGAGCGTTTTTGGGGTCTGTGTGGTATGTTCTCTTCACCCTCGTATGATGGATCCAAGGGACAATACCTGCAACTTTAACTGCAGTAGGGGTAGTTAGAATAACATAAGGGCGCTTTCACCAAGGGGCTAGCAAATCATGTTTCCAATCGTTGACCCATACTTGGTCACCAAGTGTAAACTCATGAATCTGTTCCCCAAGGGGGAACGGCACCCTTTCTTGTACAAACTTAGTTACCCGATTTATTACCTTACCCAGTTCCATCTGCTGTGAAATCCTATCCCCCCTTACCTGAGGCAAATTTGTTGACATCTGTTTTATTATGGGAGGCGGCCTCCCATTCACAATTTCTTATGGAGAATAGCCTTGGGACTGTGGGGTCATCCTGAGTCTGAGCAGAGCTGTTGGAAGCAAGTCCACCAAGGAGCAGTCAGTCTCTATGATCCACTTGGAGAGTCTCTTTAAGTGTCCGGTTGGTTCATTCCACCATCTCAGAACTCTGGGCCTATATGCAGTGTGCAGTTTCCATTTGATGTTTAAAGTTTTGCTTACTTGTTGTACTAAATCAGCTACAAAAGCCGGGCCACTGTCTGAACAAACGCTGGTAAGAAGTCCACATCTGGGAACTATTTCCCTAAGCAGGCACTGGGCTACTTCTGATGCTCTTTCAGTCCAGGTAGGAAAAGCTTCTACCCATCCCGAGAACGTACATACCATGACCAGCAGGTAACAGTAGTGTCGGTGAGGTTTCATTTCAGTGAAGTCCACTCCCAGGTGTTCAAAGGGCAGCGTGCCTTTCTGCTAAATACCCAGAGGTTTTTGTCTGAATACCCGAGAGGCAGCATTAACCTGTGAGCAGGCAGCATGGCCTACGTGAGTCGCCTGATGTGTTTGGCTTACCAGTTTGTGTGCCAGCTCCTCCAGCACCAATAATTTGCCCCTTGGCAATTCCCACCATCCCTTTTCAGTCTTGATGGCCCCTTCCGCTTTGGCTAACCTGACAGCCAATTGTCCTTGTTTTATCAGGCTAGTGCCATCAGTATACAGAACCCAACTAGGGTCTGAACCTTGTGTCCTTCTTTAAAACAAACCCCAGATACCTTGCCTCCTCCTTGCAGATCTGTGCCTTCTTCTTCGATGCCCAGTTAACTGCTCCAACAGCTGGAACAGTGCTTTTGTCCCTTCCCAGAACTTTTCCTTGGTCTCAGAAACCAGCAGCAGGTAATCCACGTATTGTAGGAGCCAACATCCATACTCTTTCAGATGGAATGAGTCCAGGTCAGAAGCCAAGGCTTCCCCAAACATGGTTGGGGAATTCTTAAACCCTTGTGGGGGAGTCCAGGTGAGCTGTTGCTTGGTGCCCCCAACTGAATCTTCCCATTCAAAGGCAAAGATGGGCTGTGACTCTGGGGCGAGGCATACACAGAAGAAGGCATCCTTGAGATCTAGGCACGTATAAACTTTAGTCCTCGGCAGGAGGAGTTTAAGTAAGGTATAGGAGCTTGGAACAGTGGGGTGTAAAGTTACAGTAGCCTAGTTGACTAGCCTGAGATCTTGTCCAGGCCTATAGTCCTGTCCTTCTTCCTTTTTGACTGGCAGGATCAGCATATTCCAAGCCGACTGGCACTCTACTAGAATGCCCGCTTGTTTCAATCTATTGATGTGGGGCACTATGCCGGCCCAGGCCTCTATTGTTAGCAGGTACTGGTGCTTTCTAACCGGAATGGTGCCTGGTTTGGGTTCTATTATCACTGGGGCTTGATGTTTAGCCAGCCTGAGGGGGAGGGGAGGTTGTCTTCTACCCAGACCTCAGGGAATAATTGGCTTAGCTCTCTCTCATACTCTTCTGGCCCGCCCATTTCTTCCTTCAGAGGCCTTCTGACCTCCACTCATCTTGGGGTGGTATTCAGAGAGGGAGAAAATAAATCAGAGTGTCCATCCAGAAGGTGGGCCTCTCCTCAGGGGAGAAAGTTACTTGTGCTCCTAGTTTGGAGAGCAGGTCTCTTCCCAACAGGGGTACTGGGCACTCAGGAATGTAGAGGAGTTCATGAATCACTTGGTGCCCCCCCATCTGACATTTTCTGGGCTGGCAAAATGATTTAATCATCTTTTCTCCCGATACCCCAGTTACAGCGGTAGTCTTTTTGGACAGTGGTGCCACAGGTTTTGTTACTACCGACAGTTCTGCTCCTGTATCCACCATGAAGTCAATGATTTGGTCCCCCACTTTTAAGGTTACTGTGGGCTCTCGAGGACCTGATATCTCTGATCCCCAGCAGCTCTATTTAATTTCCAAGTCAGCAAGCCCCACAACTGTGGGAGCTTCCTCTTCCTTCCTTGCTTTAGGACATTCATTCTTCCAGCGGCCAAAAGCTTGGCACCAGGCACACTGGTTTGGCTGTAATGGGGCCCGGGGCCTCTGTTGGGACCAGTTGAAGGGCTGTTCTGTCCCTGGGGCAGAGGAGCTTTTCCGGAGGGCCCGAGATAGACTTTCCCAGAGCGGCAGCTAGCATTGCAAGTCTCTTGTCTGTTCTCTTTCATTCATTACGGCTCTCTGGAAGAGCGTAGTCTCTGCTTAATTCCAGCATCTCCCTCCCCTTCTTGTCAGTACTCACCAGGAAAGGCAGGTATAGCTTGGGCAGTTCGGCTAGAGCCGGATCCTGGAAGTGTTGGCCAGAGGCTTCTGTCACAGGGATCGGAGCCTGCCAAAACGCGGCTCTACAAACTCTGGGAAAGCTGGCAGAGGAGCAGCGGCTGCTGCAGGGACTTCACCTGGCCCTGGATTGGGCATTAAGGTGGCCTCTGGTCCTGGTGGAGCACTAGGAGGCAAGCGCTTCATTATACAGTATGGGGGAGGGGTCAGGTCATCCCCGTCCAAATGCTGTAGAATTCCTTTTTTATCATCAGTCAATTTTTGTGCCATTAATATTTTCCCCTTTCCCTTCTGGATACAGAACCTTGCCCAAGTAGGAGGGTCTTGAGCTAACCCTAGCCATGAGTCAATATATGGCTATTGATCCAGGTGTCCTGGCTCCCCTGTGACTACTGTATAGACTGCTTCCACTATTTTTAAGTTCACGGTGTTCTCTGGTGACCATTCTACTCCCATAGGGGCCATTCGACCTCACAGAGTATGTGGAGGCAGTTAGACTTCATCTTTACCCCATAGTCTCCTCCAAATCCCTTCTTTAAAATTTTAATCATGCACTCCAATACAGTTGCCTTAGATTCACTTCCCCCCATATTGCTTACCTTCTCGGACCTTCTACTTTTCCTTTTCATTCTGTCTACGAAGATTTCAGTACCCTATGTACTTCTGATATTTCCACTCAATGACACTTAAATTGCCATTCTGCCTCCTTCCTAACTGGGGGGAGAGGAGCCTTACCTGCCAGATCCCAGAGGGAGAAGGGGGATTGACGTGTCTTCACCTGCTGAACCAGAACCAGAACCAGAACCCACGTGGTCCAAGACTGTCTCTCCCTTAAAGTCCATTCTGCCTTGGTGGGCTTGATCAGGTGTGGATGAAAACACAGATGGGTTAAATATCCCATGTCCCAGGCTATCTCTGGAAAAGCCAATTCATACTCACTTAGTATCCCCCTCCTTCTAGCCTAACAGTTCCGAGGGGGTCAAGAATTTCACAGCAGACGAGACACCTCCTGGGGGATGGCAGAATACGAACATACAAGGACCAGTTCCCTATCCTAAAAATCCCCTGGCAGTCGCTGGTAATAATTTTACCTGAGACTGCATGGACATACCTCCTAAGTGACCTTCACAAATTCCCTTCCTAAGCCCTAGCACGTTCGTCGACCTGTGTACCAAGCAATCACTGCCGCCTGCCTATTCCAGGCTCCTGTGGGTCCGTGCCACTTCTAGTCCCTCCCAGGGGGGTGACCAGGCCCCCCATCTTCCACTCTGCCGGGTGGGTTCCTCCTCACCTGAGCGCTCAGTTCCCCTGCTGCCGTCCACTTCCTGCTAATGTGAAAGGTCCAGGCGTTGAGCAGCAGAATCCGTCCAGAAGGGTGAGGTGCCTTCCCCCCTCTAGAAGATTCAAGCTGCAAGGCCTCGGAGTAGTCCCAAATGGGACTTGTCTCCTCAAAATGAGGAGTTTCCCAGCCAGTGCACCAAATGTTGTAGCCACGCATTCCGGGAAACAAACTCACTCAGAAGGATAATGCAGGTAGTGGAGTGCAATTTATTACACCGGTGGGCCCAAGGCAGAGTCTCCTCTTAGCCAAAGACCCTGACCAGTTTTTGTGAAAACCTTGTATAGGGTGTACTTGCTCAAGCCCACCTCCTCAAATTCCTTGAAATTAGTCTGGACAAGGTAAAAGAGAGATACGATCAAAGTGAACCCATGATTCATGTGTCACAAGCCTAGATACACAGTGGACATTTATCAATAGGACTGTGGGCATATCTCGATAAGCATAATGGAATTTACGGCTTTGTTCTGTTACAGAGATAATTAGTCTATTCTTTCAGGCAATGGAGAGTCCAAGCACAAGTCCTGAGGCTCTTTTATCTGGGGGGTCTGGTTTCCCATTGGTATGCCACTTCTATAGACACTGGGCACAAAGTTCAGAATCCACTGGGAGGGTAACCATGTGTGTAGCCTAATGTTCACAGCCTGGCCTAAGACGGAGTCCAGCTGTGTCTGTTTTCTCCTTCACCTGGGGTTTGGGAATCTAGTTAGGCCGGGTTGATTGATGACTTGGGGCTGTGCCCTGGGAGCCTGCAGTGGGCATGCACTCTGAGATGATTATGGCAGAGGCTGCCTCCTGCAAACTCCATGAAGACCATGCTATGATGGGGGATGACGGCATGGGGTCATCTTGGGTGCTGGAGGGGCATGGAACCCCAGCAGCAAGAGTGTGCTACCTTTCCCTTAGGCAATTCAGATATGAGAGCTTGGGGCTGGAGAGCTATCATGAAGCATTTGGGCTTCCCAGTAGAAACGCTGATGGCAGCACTTAACAGAACTAAAAAGCCAATGGTGGCAACTCTAGGTGTTTGAAAAATTGTTTAACATTTCAGGGTTGCAGTTACCTTATCTATAAGTGGAAGAGTTACTTGGGGCGTATTATTTTGGGTTCCTGTCAAAGAAAAAAAATGCCTTATGGTATTTTTATGATACTTATGGCCAATTGTAGCACTGCATTCCGGATTATCCTATCACCTTCATCACCCTCCTGTGTTTTTATATATTGCTTTGATTCAGGAAGTGTAAAGCTCAGTAAATAATGTTATAATATTATTAAATCTACCCATGTATTATGTTTGATTAAAAAATACAGTCTGTATAGTAGCTTTTCTGAACTAATAAGGAGATTCAATGCCTAGCAAACCATTAAATCGATGTTATGGTTATTATTAATATTAATGAAATTGATCTAATATTTATTACTGTGTAAACATTTAATATACAGTAATTATTTTCAGAAGTAATATAATAGATCTCCCCCGCCTGAGTACACAGTTATACATTTATGTTAGAATTGCTTTACTCTAAAGAATAGTCTTAGTAATTAGTTATCATAGAATATATGTGTGTAAAATAACATATTGTAGTCAAATCACCCTGCTAAAATTAAAATCTATATATTTAAAAGTGCCATCTGCATATATTTAAATCATTTCCTTCATCCTATAAAATAAAAATTGGATTCATTTCTTTTTATTGCTCATTAGATGTTGTTTTAGATAGATCTTCCCTAACACTTGAAATAGAGTTGCAGTAAAACAAAACTGTATTTTGACTGACAAAGAAAATCTTTCCAAATTCTGGTAGTTTTGACAAATATATGCAAGTTATTATTGTCCCGATCAGATTTCCATTTATAACTCAAAGCCCTGTATGTCTTATAATATGCAAATAAGTATATAAACAGAGACTCTACCCTATTCCTTTTCTTAATCTTCCTTAAACATCCTCGTCCATGTAACTCTGTAATTCAACAAAAGAACTTTCTACCATTAAAGAGAAATAACTTTGAGATTACAAGTACATCTGTTGCAATACAGTGAAGAAGTGATACAATGAAAATATAGTCAATAACAGGTACTTTTCCATTAAGTTTAACAAATACTCTAGCAGGAATCCCCATATAGTCAGAGTGACTTTTCATTTTTCACTTTTATTTCATTTTATCTAAAGATGTTGATTTTAAAGTCCTGTTTCTGAATGTCTTGATTTCTTCCCTGAGTCTTGTGAAGAATGCATTATGGAAAGGCAAATAGAATTATCTTCTTTTAAAAGATTTAGCTTTCCCATTTTTCTCAGTGTAGAAATAACTAGGCAAACTGTTTTTCATTCCACAGAGTGCACATTTCAAGAGTTTATTAAAGAGTTTTTCAGTAGTGGTTGTGAGATTTTATTATAAAGTACCTGTGTCTCAAGAAGTTTTTATATCTTCTGATTAAGAGTCCCTTCTCCAGTTTTATCACATATAGAACACCCTTTACTACTTGTATGCTATGTTGACAGTGATTTTTATCGTGCTGGGTTGTCTCCATCATATTGTTTATTAATTGAGTATAGTTATCTATTTCTTGCCCAATACTGACATAAATAAACAAATGAATAAATAAGATAACATTACAGTATTTGAGAAAGAATAAAGTCCAGTAGGGGAGAGAATAGCATCACACATGCAGAAACTATGGGCTTCCTGGGTAGCTCAGCTGGTAAAGAATCCACCTGCAATGCAGGAGACCCTGGTTCGATTCCTGAATCAGAAGGATTCCCTGGAGAAGGGATAGGCTACCCACACCAGCCTCTTGGGCTTCCATCGTAGCTCAGATGGTAAAGAATCCACCTGCAATGCAGGAGAGCTGAGTTCGATCCCTGGGTTGGGAAGATCCCCTGGAGGAGGGCATGGAAACCCACTCCAGTATTCTTGCCTGGAGAATCCCCATGGACAGAGGAGAACCCTGCAAATCCATGGGGTCGCAAAGAGTTTGACACAACTGAACAACTGAACACACACAAACTTTAACCCTTGATATTAAAAAAAAATTAATAAGCTTCTCTGCATAAGCTGGAAGTGAGAACCTAGGATTCCCTTTCACTAAAGTCCCATTGGCCCCCCTTCCTAAGGTCACACCACCCTGTCCTCATGAATGTTCCACTAGAGCCTACTTCAGCACTGTGATACCTGGTCTCTTTTCAGACAGCTCTTTCTGAATGAGTAGCAATAATATTTAGGAAATGTCCCTCTCAGGAGGCAGAATTTCTGCCCCCATTTAAGCTTTACCTGATCTGAACCAGCTTACCACTCTTTGTTGATCCTAGTGATTCTTAGAGACCAGCTCTGCCACTTTGTCAGAGTGGCTATTTAAAGCAAGGTTCCTCGAATCTGGGTATGTCATTTGCTAATCTAAATTGATATTTTAAATTCCCCACTCTTAAATTCAGTATTGAATAAGAATGTCATAAGCTTGAGCAAGTCTTTGAAATAGTAAACTAGCCAGAGAGAGCCAGAGGCTGAAAAGCAGTGCAAGAGTGCAGTTGGTGTTCTGTGTTTCCACATTCGTGAGACTGGGGATCGCATGGAAAACTTAACAGTCAGGAGAAAGTAGCAACTAGACTCCAAGGCAGCCATTGTGTGCTTTTGAGCAGATGATAAGTTGAATAAATAAAAATGTATCAGGTCATTCTGACAGGGGAGTTACAGGACTCTGGATACAGGGGCAGATTAAAGAAAAATGGTATGTTTAGCCTTTTACTTCTGTCATGGGACATGGAATACTTGCCTCAGAATAATAAGAATGGAAATGGAGATCAAAGGATGATCTGAAAAGATGTCCTGTATAAAGATTTGCGTTAGCTTGTTGCTAATTAACATAAGAGAGAGTGGACAGTGAAGAATCAGGAGGCTTGGAGAAGACAACACAGCAAGCCAGTTAGAGGGGAAGATGGTGAGTTCTGTTTGAGAGCTCTTATATTTGAGGTAGATAGAAATCGGTCCATAGTTATTTTAGTTAAACATGGTTATGGATGCTCACCTAAGAGAGTGAAAGTTCAGAGAAAATAGAAAAAGACCCGAGACATATCAAATAAATGGTCATCAGAAACAGGAAAAGTAATATTATTTTAGAATAACTGCATTATTTTTCTTATAGTTTTATGAATTAGATTCCATGATCATGTTCTATACTACTTTCAGTAGTCACTAGGAATTTTGGATTGTCCAGGCACTGGGGTGTTGACCAGGTCAGGCAAATGTTAATTAATCCAGTGTCTATATAGAAAAGAATTTCCAATCATTATTACTGCCCCAAAGCTTTCTTGCCTTTAACTTCTATTCCTTACCTGAGATATATTAGATTAATTTTCTTACTCTCTTTCATATGTTATAAAAGTTATGACAGTTAGTCAGTGTTTGATTTGATACTTAGTAAGTCTCCTTTTAAATAATTGATATGTTCTTGTGATTTATAAAAGAATATATATTTGGTTATTCAGATGACAGAATATATTTCTCAAGTATATTTGGCTCTTCATCATCCAGAGTTTCTGGCTCAATCATGTCCGACTCTTTGCGACCCCATGAATCACAGCACACCAGGCCTCCCTGTCCATCACCATCTCCCGGAGATCACTCAGACTCACTTCCATCGAGTCAGTGATGCCATCCAGCCATCTCATCCTCTGTCGTCCCCTTCTCCTCCTGCCCCCAATCCCTCCCAGCATCAGAGTCTTTTCCAATGAGTCAACTCTTCGCATGCGGTGGCCAAAGTATTGGAGTTTCAGCTTTAGCATCATTCCTTCCAAAGAACACCCAGGGCTGATCTCTTTCAGAATGGACTGGTTGGATCTCCTTGCAGTCCAAGGGACTCTCAAGAGTCTTCTCCAACACCACAGTTCAAAAGCATC